>NW_012114777.1:2113084-2158553 GCF_000951035.1 Colobus angolensis palliatus | reverse complement strand
CACAAGTATACATATGTAACAAACCTGCACGTTATGCACATGTACCCTAGAACTTAAACTATAATAAAAAAAAAAGTATAGTAATTGATAATCAAAACAATAATTTATTGAGCAACTTGTATATTCCTGTTTCTCTTCCCTCATATATCCCTGTCCTCATGGCAACTTACCTCGCAGGCCCTTCTTGCCTAGGAGTCCAGTGAGTCCTGACACACACTCAGTGACTGTTTTTTCTGCCCTACAGCAACCGTTGTGATCATGGCATTGCAGCTGTTCTCGCTTCTCTTTAAGTTGCAGGAGCATTTTAATCATTCAAGTGAATAAGAGTTATTTTTTAAGCCCTGAAAAACTAGGCTTTCTCTGTCTTCGCTGCAGTCTGTCAGCCCGGGAACATGACCAGTCCCTGGGGTACTGGCCTAGGGACGCCTAGGACAGCAGTAAGTGATGCAAGGAGCCTTCAGTGTACCTGGCACTGATATGTAGGTTGTTTCCTGCCTAAAGGAGGATTTCTGGGCTTCTGATAAGCCAGCTTTGGCTTCATACCCTTTTCTTCCCAAATCTCAGTATTAGAATTTCAGGGTTTCCATCATTCCCCTAGGTCTCCTTCATTATTTCTCACATATGGCTTAAGGAATGTGATGTGAATACCTTTCCTTCCTGCCTACCTTGATGTTTCAGATTTCCAGAGGTGGATTTTAATCTGATGACATAATGTTCATAAAGTACTTAACATCTAACAGGTAGCAGATACTCAATCAATGATATCTATTAGAGCTAGTCTATAATAATCATGACAAGTGTACAGATTAAACTCTGCACGTAAACCTAGCTCTGTGTAGCCACCGCAAGATGATAATAATAATAACAGTGTTATGGCTATAGCTGTGTTTATAAATCTATGCATGCTAAACTTTTAGTTGTTATTTCTTCTTGAAATATAAATAATTTCAAAATAATAAACCCTTTTGTATTCTGAATGGTTTAAGTGCCAGAAGATTTTACCTATGAATGCAGCTTAGATTCATTCATATATTCACTATTAAATAAATACTTGCCTCATTCCTGCTTTCCCTCAACTTAATCCCATCTGAATCTTTTTTAGTCCCCCATAAGGTTTCAAAAGCTTTATTCTTGTCCTGATTGGCATGTGTTTCTTCAGAGACAACACTTGGGAGTGGAAATCAACACCAGCATCTTCTTGGCATTCTTCTCTCCTGACAGTGTAATGTAAGATGATGAGTACAAAGGGTCTGGCGGGAACCTGTCTACAGCAGCCCTGTCTCAGCTCCATCCCTGCCACATCAGCGTTTATCATCTTCCTGAGTCTCTGAGGGAGACAGACTGGAACTCAGGATTTGGATCACCTGTGACAAAGGAAATGAGAGGGGGTAACAAGGCACTGCAAGAAAGAAGCGTAGACAAGATTCTGAATCACTTTGTTCAAAATTGGACATAGAGTGAAAACAGTATTTTAAAATGTTTGCTAATAATCAAGGAAATGCAAGCAGAATAATTGATGATGCCATTATCACTTTCAAAATGGCATCGATTAAAAAAAATAAGCACTCAGAAGGTTGGTGAGTGGGCAAGAGAAGGGACGTGTGCCTACCCTGCAGCGGGATGTTAAGTTTGCCCGTGGCTCTAGAAGACAGTTGGCAGGGAGCCCGCAGAGGAAGCGTGTGTGCGGAGCTATGTCTTGGATCTGGTTTGCAGGCATTATCAGAGATGTGTCCAGAGAGGTCTAGAGAGAGCTGTCTGTTACATGAGGGAAACTATGATGTGAAGTTTTTAAAAGTCCAAAAATAAGAAGTTGATCAGATAAATAATGGCACATCCGAGTCGTATCAACTATGAAATCACCAAAATCATCTTTAATAAAACTAATACCTGGGGGAAAAGCAACTTATAAGACAATAGGCACATTTTTGTTGTATTCTTTTTTTTCACTATATTTAGTTTTTAGAGCAGTTTTGTGTTCACAGCAAAATTAAACAGCAAGTACAGAGATTTCCCATATACCATCTACCCCTGCACATGCATAGCCTCCCCACTTATCAACATCCTCCAGAGGAATACATTTGTTACAGTCGACGAACCTGAATTGACACATCATTATCGCCCAGAGTCCATAGTTTGCCTTAGGTTCACTCTTGGTAGTGTACATTGTTCTGGTTTGGACAAATATACAATGCCATGTATCCACCATTATAGTATCGTACAGAATAGTTCCACTGCCTAAAAATCCTCTGTGCTCTACCCATTCATCCTTCTCTCCCTTGAAAACCACTGATCTCTTTATAGTCTCCACAGTTTTGCCTTTTTCAGAACTTTACAGGGTGTAACCTTTTCAAATTGACTTTCTTTGACTCATCTTTTTATTGGTTCTTTTTCCTCCTCATCTTTTCATCGGTTGCTTCCAAGTTTTAGCAATTATGAATAGATCTGCTATAAACATCTGTGTGCAAGTTTTTGTATGGACATAAGTTTTCAGTTCATTTCGATAAATACCAAGGAACTCACTTGCTGGGCTGTTGGTAAGAGTATGATTAGCCTTGTAAAAAACTGCCAAACTATCTTCCAAAGTGGCTTTACCATTTTGCATTCCCACCAGCAATAAATGAGAGTTCCTGTTGCTCAATATGTGCATTTTAATTGCAATTCTGTAAGGCTCTAGAGTGGAGTAGGCAGTCCAGGCCCTGCAATCAAAACACTTGAGTTCCAGATACAGCTCTGCCAAGGGACAACTGCAAGAGGAAGGTGATGGTAGGATCTCCCTGAATGGTAATGATGAAGGATAAATGAGATAGTGCATGCGAGTGCATTCACAGCACCTGCCACACACAATAAACACTCAATAAACACAACAGTAGTTATTCTATGTGCATGTGCATGCTCATTTAGGAAAAAGTAGTCAGTGGCTACTTTTGAAAAAACCAAGTATCCAATATTCTGGTTCTTTTTTTCTTCTTTGAGTATTTTATAGCTTTTTAAGCATATTTATTTTAGGTTCAGGGGAACATCTGCAGGTGTCATACAGGTAAATTGTATGTCACAGGGGCTTGGTATATAGATTATTTCATCAGCCAGGTAATAAGCATACCAGATAGGTAGTTTTCCTATCCTCTCCCTCCTCTCACCCTCCAGCCTCAAGTAGACCCCATGTCTATTATTTCCTTCTTCGTGTCCATGTGTATTCAATGTTTAGCTCCCACTTATAAGTGAGAACATGCAGTATTTGGTTTTCTGCTCCTGCGTTAGTTCACTCGGGATAATCGCCTCCAGCTCCATCCATGTTGCTGCACAGGACATGATCTCATTCTTTTTTATGGCTGTGTAGTATTCCATGGTGTATATGTACCACATTTTCTTTATTCAGTCTACCATTGATGGGCATTTAGGTGAATTCTATGTTTTTGCTATTGTGAATAGTACTGCCGTGAACATACAAGTGCATGTGTCCTTATGGTAGAAATATTTATATTCCTTTGGAAAAATACCCAATAATGGGATTGCTGGATCAAATGGTAGTTCTGTTTTAAGTTGTTTGAGAAATTGACACACTGCTTTCCATAATGGCGGGACTAATACATTCCACCAGCAGTGCATAAGCATTTCCTTTTCTCTGCAATCACATCAGCATCTGTTATTTTTTGACTTTTTAATAATATCCATTCTGACTGATGTGAGATGGCATCATACTGTGGTTTTGATTTGCATTTGCATTTCTCTAATGATAGTGATGTTGAGCATTTTTTATATGCTTGTTGGCTACATGTATGTCTTCTTTTGAAAAGTGTCTGTTCATGTCCTTTGATTACTGTTTTTTTTTTGAGATGGAGTCTCACTGTTGTCGCCTGGGCTGGAGTGTAATAGTGCAATCTCGGCTCGCTGCAATCTCTGTCTCCCAGGTTCCAGCAATTCTCTTGCCTCAGCCTCCCGAGTAGCTGAGACTACAGGCACCTGCCACCATGCCTGGCTAATTTTTATATTTTTGGTAGAGATGGGGTTTCACCATGTTGGCAAGGCTGGTCTCGATCTCCTGACCTCAGGTGATCCACCCACCTCAGCCTCCCAAAGTGTTGGGATTACAGGCATGAGCTACCATGCCCGGCCCTTTGTCTGCTTTTTAATGGGCTTGTATTTTGCTTGCCAGTTGGTTTAAGTTCCTTATAGATTCTGTTATTAGACCTTTGATGGATGCATAGTTTGCAAAAATTTTCTCTCATTCTTTAAGTTGTTTACTCTGTTTCTTTTGCTGTGCAGAAGATCATTAATGTTCTTTTTGTAGCAGGGTAAAATTACATATCTATTTAATAATACTATATTAATATAATATATATATATTTAAATAATCCTACTGTGTGGTGTAGCAGCTTAAATAAAGGGTCCACACATTTCCCTGCTAACTATCTCTCGCTCTCACATATTCTTTAGCTCACTGATTGCACCTCTGTTTTCTTTGCTGTCCTCTTTTCCCTGGTCTTGATGCCTGTATAGCATCTCTACTTCAATGTCAGACTTGCCAAGTTCAAACCAGAATTCTTAAATTTTCCACAGAAGTCTGCTGCTCCAAAAGTCTCCCCATCTCAGTGAGGAACTGCGGACCCCTGTCAGGATCTTTCTGAGAGTTTTGATGTCTTTGATTCCAATCTGTCTGTCACTTCACACTCAACCCATCATCAACTCCAGTTAACTGTGTCTTTGAAATGCCTCCCAATCTAGGTTGGGCGCCATGGCTCATGCCTGTAATCCCATCACTTTGGGAGGCTGAGGTGGGTGGATTACTTGAGGCCAGGAGTTCAAGACCACCTTGGGCAACATGGCAAAACCCTGTCTCTACTAAATATATACATAAATAAAATTAGCTGGGTGTGGTGGTGTGTGCCTGTAATCCCAGCTATTCAGGAGGCTGAGGCACAAGAACCGCTTGAACCCAGGAGGCAGAGGTTACAGTGAGCTGAGATTGTGGCACTGCACTGTAGCCTGGGTGACAGAGTAAGACTCTGTCCTTCTCCTCTTTCATAGCCTCTGCCTTAGTGTTTTTATTTAGGGATGGTGCCTACTTTGGTTTTTGCTGCATCCCTAACACCCAACACCATATCTTGCATATACTGCTGAATTGAAGAAATCACGAGGGTCTGAAAGAGGACTTAGAGCAAGGTTGGTGTAGATAGGAATCTTCTGCTCCTCAGTGCCTCGGGGGCAGTGGACACAATCTGAGGGCAGCCACTAGGAAGCACAGATAGCAAGGAGAGAGAGAGAATAGCTTATCACAAGGCAGTGTATGATGTGGCTTCACCAGTGTATCACCAGCCAGAACATAATTTGGGGAAAGGGATTAAAGAATATCTTGGTCTCATCTATTCGTAATTACTTGTGCCTACAGACAAATCAAATGTACTGATCAGCTATGTCAACTGAGTGGCTTATAGAACAGAAAGTTTCCTCATCCTAAGTCCTTGAAAGTCTTTCTTCTACCTACTAAATATATAACTAATAGCATGTACATTTTCCTTTGTTTTTCAATCTGGGATGGATAAAGCAGATTCCTCCAAAAACTATCGAGAGTCATGGGTTATTCTGCAAGGTTTTGGGGTCTCAACAAGAAAGACCCCATTAAAGTCTCTTTTTTTTTTTTTTTAAGTTTACTTTGAGGAGCTTTGGATTCCATTTTCAGCTTCATCAATGACTCAGAGTCATTCTTTGAATCAATCACTCAACCTTTTAGCCATAAAACTTCCTCATTTGTAACAGGAGAATAATGAGAGCTCCCACAGGCAAGCTCCCAGAGAGGCATGGAGATCCCTCTTTATTCACTGTGCTCTGGATTTCTGCGAGGAAAATCCCTGGGGGCCGGCTGAGTACAGACCTGCAGAGAGAGAGATAAGATGTCTTAGTGTCTGGAGAAGTCATAACAAAGCCAAGCCAGGAGGATTAGGGAAAGGCAAGCGTACTTACTCCCTTAGGAAACCAGGGCTAAGGTAAACCATGCCAAGTATTGTTTCTTTTTCTTCTTCTTCCTCATGCTCCAATATTTTTAAGCCAAAAAGGAGAAATTAGGTTAATATGAATAGCAGGGGGAGTTCTGAAAGTGAAAATGCACCTCCAATTGGCAGATGAAACCCAAGGTTCCAGTGGTAAGTGTGGGCAGGAAGATGGAGAAGCTATGAGCTGGAAGGTTTCCTATAATCATCTAGGATAGGGCCCCTTTCTTCTGCCCCTTAAACTGCTTCCCAAACTGCCTGACCTCAACTTTGCTATAGGACTTCTTAAAGGAATTATTTTAAATTATTTAATAGACTTTATATGACATTGATTTTCAAAGTACTTGTATAAACATTAGCTCTTTTGATTTTCACATATCCTCACTTTGAGCAAAAGCCATTGCTATCATCGTTAATTTACCGGTAAAGAAACTGAGTCTTAGAGGGATTAAATGACTTATTTGAGCCCATATAGCCAACAGGTGGTATAGCCAATGGAAAGCTGGATCTTACAACTATGAGTCCTATATTCTCTTGACACAAAAACGTTGCTAAACACTCAGGGAGATGGTGCTTGAACTCCCGAGTCACCTTCATGATCTCATTCCCTTTGTTGACATTTTCTGCCAGACTTAAGATCTGGTTTCTTCTGCAGTTCACAGTTACAATCACAGTGCTTTATCCTTTCTCTTATGAGTCCCAGAGCCCTACTGGGCTACTCTTTGAGTAACCAGTACAGAACAACTTACATTATTAATTTTTCTTTTTCTTTCTTTCTTTCTTTTTTTTTATTTTTATTTTTTGAGACAGAGTCTCACTCTGTCGCACAGGCTGGAGTGCAGTGGCACAGTCTTGGCTCACTGCAACCTCTGCCTCCCAGGTTCAAGCAATTCTGCTGCCTCAGCCTCCCAAGTAGCTGGGACTACAGGTGCATGCCACCACACCTGGCTAAATTTTTTGTATTTTTAGTAGAGACAGGGTTTCACTGTGTTAGTCAGGATGGTCTCAATCTCCTGACCTTGTGATCCACCCACCTCAACCTCCCAAAGTGCTGGGATTACAGGCGTGAGCCACTACACCTGGCTTATTTTTTCTTATTCATCCCCACTAAAGATCCAATGGAGAGAGGCTGGAAGCCTCGTCCTGGAACATTTATCATCCATCACAGGGAACCCAGTTTCTAATAATATTTTTATGTTTCCTTTTCATAGGCATATGATACTACATAGGCTTTCTAAATAGCTGATTCATCTCCACCAAAGTGCATTGATCCTCTGCTCTGTAATTTATTTTCTGCCCTTTGACATGCATGCATACGTGTAATTGCCTCTACGTGCATCATAGCTCAGCATTAGCAGACATGTAAGCCAAGTTTGAAAGTCAGATTGCATAACACACAGCTTGTACCTGCATATTTCTCAATCAATGATAAATATTTTATCATATATCAAAACAATGCATAACACTAGTAGTGCCTTTTGTTTATAAAGGGCCCTTCTACTTCTCAGAGTACTCATATATTCACTCTGCTTCATTTGTCTTCAGAGGCTTTCTACTATTCTTCTTTTTATATATTTCATAGGGCCACATGAATGTAAATAATGTAAATATTCTTATACAAGCAGATATACGTTTCAGCATATTTTCAAACTTAATGTTCTTTCATGTAAGTTAAACTTTTTTTCTGTATTTCTTGGCTTTTCCCTGTCTGGGGTCACTTGCGTGCAGGCTAGAGTCTCAGAGTGTCCCAGGGCAATGTGACCTCCCATAGACTTGTGACTTCTTTTTTTCCTTATTTTACTTCACTATCATGTCTCAGTGGAGACATAAAGACAGGCCTTCTGGGACTTCGATTTGGCAAAGGAAGATGGAATCCTCACCATCTGTCTTTCCCAGATTCCTCTGGCAGAATTTTTCTCTCTTTCTCTCTGTAGTCAATTCATTAACAATTTTTGTTGATCTTTAAGTGTGGTTCCTAAGTCATGGTTAAAACAGGCAATATCCCTGCTTTCATGAAGTTCTTATTCTGGTCAGACACTGTTTGCCTATAGCAAAATGAAACTCACTCAAAGCAACTTAAGCAAAAAAAAAAGATCATTGTTGAAAGGGGTGTTTCCTGCAATTCAAGGACACGAATATAATCAATACTCATAAAGAGCTAAAACCTGAAATTGGGAAGTCACTGGAGACAAAGCAGTGACTCTCTCGCCCTCTGCTCCTTTTGCTGAAGCCACCTGGGCTTTATGTCTTCTCTTTTGGAGGGTGTATAGCAACATCATTCTCCTTTCTGTAGATGCTTTATCTACTCAAGTTACATGGTCAATATGGTTGCCTAGGCTCAACTTCACGTGACCTCCTAGTCGAATCTGAATTGCCAGTTCTCATGATTGACCCTGGCCACCCAATGGGCTGACTGCCTTTTCATCAGGAGTTCATCCCTGGGCCAAGTGCATGGTGCTGCTTACATGCTTTATGGATTGACAGTTTCAAATTGCCATTCAAGTTTTAAGCTTTGGAAACTTTTTAGTAATAGATTATGTTCTTTCCAATTGTTTGGCAGCTCCATCAAATGAAGCATCAGTTGGAGACGCACCAAAAAATATTCACAAAGACCTATGTAAAGGTCAATTAGAAAGATTTTGTTTACAATAAGCCAATGAGGTAGCCATACTCAAATTTACAGTCTTATTTAGGATTGTCTAGTATTCTGTGGAATTAACGTGTCAACTCTTGTCATTCTTACTTCACATCCATATTGACTACTTTCGTTTATCTAGAGAATTACACAGTGTTAAATAGCATCATTTGATGTGCAGTACTCTAATGTATAAGAATGTGAGTAGGAAACTAAAACTTCAGTAACCAGGAAGCTACTTACTTATGTTTTTTTAGTGCCCTGTGAAGCACAGAAATTATCTGAAAAATTAAGTGTACATCTTTTTTCTTAGCATTAGGAAGTTGTGTGAACCTTTTCTCATCCACTAAAATCTTAATGGAATTTAAGCTGATATACATTTTTCAAGGTCATTTGTAAGTTTTATAATTCTTTCAGAAAAAGGATCTCAGGTTCCTGATGGTTTCACTAGAAAATTGTCATGGCTACCTAAGAAGTGAACTTTAGAGACAGCTAAGGGATAGCTGTATGTGAATCTAAGAACACATTTTCTTTTCAAAAGGGCTGTAGCAGGTCAGTTTCCAAATATAAAGTCAAAATTATCAAATTATCTCTCTTCTGACAATAACATAATAGAATGAAACACATTTATTGTAAAGAAGTCCATAGATCCTCAGGAATATCTACAAAAGTAGGTCATACAGTGCTCCTTTTATTTATTTACTTATTTTTTGCATTCTAGCTCTGGCTGCCCTGATTCTGGACCTTTGGATGTCTAATTTAGGGCTTCATAAGAGGCTTTTCTCTAAGGGAACTGGCTGTGTTCCCTAACTCCTACAAGGACATTTGGAATCACCTTGTGTGGTCCTGACCCATGCTTCTCATTTCAGCTCATCCTGTACATCCTATCTGGTCTAACTGGCTGTGAACTCTCCTGAATTAAAAAGATATTTAATGGAGCAATTTTGCCATTTGTGTTTTCTAATATCTAAGACATTTTTTGGCTGGTAATCATCTTATTTGAAATGGAAAAAAATGTACTAGCAACTGTGAATGTCAATTTTAGAATGTTCAATTAAAATAGAAGATAGCACTCGGTATATACTAGGCAATTTATTCATACTTCTTGAGTAATTCAAATAATAAATGATTCTTTACCTTAAAACCATGGAAAACCCTGGTTTTAGGCACTTAGACAGCAAATTGGTGTTAGACCATTTTCAGTGGTCATCATACTTCATCTTTATCTATGGGAGAACCATGTATTCACAGAATACACAAAATTTATAAAGCATACTTTGAGAGTGCTAGGAATCCAACAGGGACCAGGTACACCCTCAAGAAGCTATAGGTATAGGTGTACATATAGATATAAGTATGGTATAGGTATAGTATAGGCATAGGTATAGACGCAGGTATAGTTACAGGTGTAGTGTAAGTATAGGTGTATGTGTAGGTACAGGTATGCATGTGGGTGTATATTTAAGTATCGGTGTAGGTATGGGTATAACATTGGTAAGGTATAGACATTGGCATAGGTAAGAATACAGTCCTTTTCTGTAACCTGTTTTCACCAATGTTATTACTTTTCAGATGTCATCCAGAACTATGAAAATCACCCACATTCATTTAAGGTCAGGATTAACGGAGTCAGAGACAGCTTTCAGTTGCTGAATTTTAGAGGAGATGCTGAATTTCAAATTGCATGTAAGTGGCAGTGGCTCTTTTCCAGGTTTATATAAAATTTTGTCTGCTGCCACCGCCTGCCTATTAACTTTTTTTAAACATAAAGACCATTGAAAGATAATTAGTTATGTGACTGGGATAGAATGAGTCCTATAGATCCATATAGCTTTGGAAGATAGTGAGTAGCTGTTTCCTATAAAAGATTTGGAAGCTTAATTAATAAAAATATCCAGAATTTTTTTGAAAGTCAAGACTCTAAACCTCTATGAAGGAAGTTCATTTTCTTTTAAGACAGTAGGTGTGGAGGATCAGAATGAACATGAAGTTGTTATTCTAATACCTTTGTCACTTATACCTCTTTTGAAATACAGTAATGAGATAGCATTCATTTTGCTTTATAACTCCACAAATGTTTGGTTTGAGCCACCAGTGAAACACTATGCTAACATAATTTATCAGTCTCTAAAACAAATACATTCTCCTCATTCTCAAGCCTGCCTTACTCTAATATCTGGTCACTTTTTATCATGCATTTGTTCTATTTGTCATTATTGGCCAAGATAGCAATTGTTTCACAGCATATTATACCGACTGGCCAATCCCATGAGTACCAGAGCCTTTGTATTTCTATAGAAGTATCAGTTTCTTCTCAAATGGAAAATGCTTATTTGTCCCATCTTGGAATGGATAAAACTTAGTAAAAATATTCCTCCTCCAATAGATTTAAATTATGTGCACTTGTAGAAAACTTCTCTAACCAGACTCAGTATGTCCCAATGGTTTAAGAAAGAGGGTTTTTCAGGGTGGCAGCAACTGCATACTAAGCATAAGAAAAGCAAATTTGTCTATGTTGTCTTTGTTTCAGTTAGATTCTTGCCATCAAGTTGGGCAAGTCTGCTGAAACTTCCTATTTACAAAATGCAGATGTGAAACTGTATAAACCATTGCCTTTTTTTCCCTAAAATTGAAGGATCTCAAACATGTACCCTGAGAGGCAAGGACTATTTTTGTTTTATTGTTGTATTTTGACTGCCTAGGCTTGGAACAAAGCAGACACTTACGTGTCTGCTGAATACATGGGTAGCTGGCTGGGGAGGAGGGCAGCAACAAACACAAGACACCACCCGACCTGGATTCATTTGCCATAGATGGGAAATTAGGAGTTGGTGCAAATAATAATCCCAAATGTGTAAAATTTGTCAGTCCACATTCTTATGCATAAACTGGCTCAGGTTTTGCTTTGACAGAACTGGGCCATCCCCAGGATACACTGCATCTATGGCCATATGTAAATGAGAACATGCATTGTTTATGCCAGAAGGTGTGTAGTTTACTGCTTTCTGATATGTCAGTCTGTGGGAAAGCCTCAGAAGAAAGAGACCCTGCTCAAAGTCTGTGAGGAACTAGGACTTAGCTTGATTCTCTGTCCGGTGGGAAAGTCAGAGGCAGAAGGAATGGCAGAGAATGAATGTTGATCAAAATCAGAAAGGGAACAGACCAAATGAGATATGCATGGGCTACTTCTGGGGCTCATTGCCTTCAGCTTGTCCTGCCTTATGCTATATTCAGGCAGGGAATGGAACATAGAGAGGAAACATCATCTTGGCCTCCAGCTTTCTAAAAACCGGGGAGAGTAGGGTCTGATACAGGAAAGCACAGGGAGTGGAAAGAACACAAATCAAATGCATTTGCTTGATTTTACCTGCTTTGTTGAAGAGTTTTGTATGCAGAAACAGAAACTGTTTTGAAAATGAAGCATTTGGGTGATCTGAAAATTTTAGTTGCTATGCTATGCCTTTTCCTTCCCATATAAATATTCTCTTCCTTCCTCAGCTCCATGGTAGTAAAAAACATGTGACTAAAACTTTTCTCCACCATGGAAGCCAAATGCAATTCAATGGCGACATGCCTGTGCGTTGCTTTCCTGAGATGCTTCTTTACAAAGACGATGGATTTAATACCATTTATCTACATAGATGGCAGGGAAACCACGCTTTTTTTTGTAATCTTCATCTATAATTTCTACTGGGTTTATTTGTATAGCTACAATTAAAGTACCAATAGAATAATATCCAAGCCCATAATCTTTCTAACCATTGTGAAGAATGAAAGGCTAGCAGTTCTGTAATGTTTCTTTTCCAGCACTGCAGAGATTGCGTCTTGTTCCAAGATTCTTACCTTAAGGATTTATGATGAACTTTAATGCAGGCAGCAAGTCACTTTTTATTTAGAGAAGATCAAAGCCAAGAAGGCAAAGGGGTTATTGTTTTTGTGACAGTATTGTGGGATTCGGAGCTGATCTCTCACAGATTATCTCATATTTTCTTTTCTTATCTATTTATTTATTTATTTTTGAGACAGGGTCTCACTCTATTGCCTAGGCTGGGATGCGTGGCACGTGGCATGATCACGGCTTACTGCAGCCTCCACCTCCCACACTCAAGCAGTCCTCCCAAGTAGCTGGGACTATAAGGGCACATCACCATGCCTCAGTAATTTTTGTATTTCTTGTGGAGGCAGAGTTTCAGCACATTGCCCAGGCTGATCTCAAACTCCTGAGTGTAAGCGCTTCACCTGCCTGGCCCCCCAAAATGCTGGAATTATAGGTGTCAGCCACTGTGCCTGGCCTGTCGCCTATTTCCTTGTACATCTTGCCTCTCCTCTCTGTCTTGTGCTTGGTCTTATTTTTCTCTTCAACAAATGAGAGCGCTTCCTGTGGTGAAGTCGTTACATTCGCATAGATTAAATTCTTTAGTCGAGCCTTTCTTCTTATGTTGTGTCAAAAAGAAAGAGAGAGAGAGATACATAGAGAGATATATAAGGTATGCTCTTTCTGTTCTCACAACCCTTCTCTTCCTTTCCAAACAAGAAAAAGGATTATTCACTTGTACGGTGCTGTGAGAATGGACCTGAACAAATTTTAAACACACTGTAACTGTTTGTTCCAAGCAAATAATCACTGTATGTAATCCTGTCACAATCGGTGCTCTCTTATCCATGGCCTACAGTTGTCATGGATTGGGTGTGTGGCAGTTCAGAGAGTACAGGATAAAGCACAAACTTCAGCTGCTTCTCTTTTTCCAGGCAAAATCTATAAGTGACCCTTTTTCAGTGTCTTGCTAAACAATCTCATGGAACTTGCGATCCTTTTTTTGACTAGAAAGGAATGTTCACGGTTTGATAAAGGAAGCATCGATCTCAGAACTGTAACTAGACAATCTAGTTCCTGGTGCTGGAAAGGCACTGAGCAGAGGGTCAGGTTGTGCCTGGAGTCTGGGGAGCGATGTGCCAAACTGTTCCAGGAACCCTAGAACCACATGCTTTCTAGAGTCAGCCTGTCATTTCACCTCCCCACATGCAGTGGCCTCTGCCTCGGGGAATGAAGCCCAGGCTCAGCCTGATTTCCCACAGGTTCGAATTGACTTATTTGTGGGTTAAAAACTTCCTGACTACCAAAGATTCCTCTTTCTATTTGTCCCCACTGGCCCCCAATATTGAAAGATTTTCTCTACTCATGAATTATATTTCTGAAATCATGATATGCTTTCTCTATTAGCCGATGTCATGCACAACAACCAAGTTGATGCTTTCTGGATGCTATGAAAGAATCAGCATTGCCACACCCAGTATGATGAATTTAAGCTAAAGCCAAGCAAAACAAATAGGCTTTTAATTATTCTGCACAACTTCCTTAAGTATCATTGCAAAATTTCTAGTAAATACCTGCATGTCTCCATAATTACATTCATGGGCTTTTTAGAGAAAACTCTGATCTATGCACATGTTCTCTTTTCTGACTCTGGATAGTAGAGTGCCTGGGGTTTGGAAATCTGTCAGACCTGACTTAGAATTTTACTAGTGGTATGACCTTAGGTAAGATATTTTACTTCTCAGAGCCTACAGTCAGAAATAAAGAAAAAACATAGAAAGTGCCTACAACAGTGTATAATGAGCAGTCAATGAATGCAGCATTTTAAAAATTAGCTACTTACTGTCTGCTATCTATCATCATCATTTCCCACACATCTTCCAGCATTTATCCCAATAACTCTTTATTTTCATCCCATTACCAAATGAATATAATAAATAATTTATTGTAAATGTCGTGAAGGCAAAGACTGGGTCTTTTGTCTTTGGATCCTCAGCACTTAGAGTGATGCTTAGGCATAAAGAAAATGATCAGGGTGTGCCTGGTGTATAAATGAATGACCAAATCTAAAAACTGATGTTAAATAGTAATAATTATATTTATATATCTGCACACCTACAAATGTACAAGAAGTGTAATTAAACATAAACGTAAGCCCCTTAAGAAAGACTGCACAGACAGGTGACATTTAACCTTTGGAGATTAAGAAGGGGCTCTTTGTTTAAGTTTGTGAAGTCATAAATTACATGAGCTGTGATAAACAAATTGCCTGTGGTCAGAGCTGGTGTGATACAAATGAGTGTCCGTTGCCTGCTAGGTAAAGTTGTAGGTGCTGAAGATGGCGCGCAAAGGGTATGCTTCCTGCCCCTACTGAGCTTACAGAAGAATGGCACAAGAGACACATCATCCAATCATTCCAACAGAGGGAAATGTGTGCAATGATAGAGGTGTATCTAGGATGCCGAGGTGCGTCAAGCTCTGGGGTAGAAAAGGGATGCCCCTTTTCTAGGGGTTATGTCTAGGCAGAATTAAAAGGATTAATAGCTCAGGGGAGCTGAAGGATGAGCTGAGGATGAGGAAGGCAAGGTAAAAGTATTCCAGGAAAAGGATACTTCGCAAAATTAGGTGGAGACTTCATAGAGTCTTATGTTGCTAGAAGGTAAAATATGAGGCTGAGAATGAAGGAAGTTGAGACTGAAGACTTGGGTCTTATGGTTCTTATTAAATAACTTGAACTTTATTCTGAACTTTTATTGGTACCTTGAAAAAAATTTAAACCAAAGAATGGCACGGCCAGATTGCATTTTGTATCAATCCCCTTGGTGGCTGTATGGAGAATGGATTTGAGGAAGATAAGACTGAGTTCTGGGAAACTATTCAGCGGCTGCATTTGCAGTTAGTCCAGGAAACTGGAAACCAAGGCACTGAAGTTGGGATGGAAAGGAGATAGTAATTTGGGAAACATTTAGGAAACAGTATCGGCAGAAGTTGGTAATTAACGGGATGTTGGAGTTGAGCTGAGGGAGGAGTCAAGTTTTTCATTTGCATGACTAGACGTAAGGGAATTTTATCCATTGAGAGAGAGAATGCTGATAAAGGAATAGGATTTTAGAGGTAAGGGGATGAGGCAAGTCTGAGATGCCTACTGGATGCTAAAGGTGGTGGAGCTGACACCTCACAGGTGAGATTTAAAGTAGAGTCTGTCAGGTCATCTGCACCTGGAAGATGAGAAGTTTCACTTCTGAGATGGTTCTGTGGCATAAACCATGACTGGGTTGACATGGTGTCTTAGTGTATTTGGCTGTATAACAAAATTTCTCAGACTGGGTAATCCATAAATAACAGAAATATATTGCTCACACTTCTAGAGTTCAAAATCAAGGGTCCAGCAGATGTGGTGTCTGGTGAGGGCCCATTCTTCATAAATGGCACCTTCTTTCTGCATCCCTTCCACCTCTTTTGTAAGGGTACTGATCCCATTCACGGGGGGGAGCCTTCCTGACTTAATCACTTCCCAAAGCCTTCATCTCTTAATACCATCATATTGCGTATTAGATTCCAACTTAGGAATTTTGGGGGAACACCAACATTCAGACCATGTACGCAGCTTCATAATGTAAGGAGGAAGCTGATCCAACCAGGGGCAGTTATAAAACCCATGTACAGCTTCATTACATATTCTAGGGCTTCCTTAAGAATTAGACAAAGAGTCAACTCACGAAGTCTGAAATAAAGGACAGGGCATCGAAAGAGTTCATACAATAAATATATATCTACAGTTGAAAATGTAAAGATAGATATTTCTAAAGAGAAAGAGGGAGGTAGAAATGAAAAAAGAGAGCAGAGTGGAGGAGAAAGAGAATAAAGAGCAATTCAGAGAGAGGAAGGGAGGAAGGGAGAAAATGAGAGAGAGAGAGAGAGACCATGCACTTACGAGAGGAAAAAGAGTTCCTGCTCCTGGGAATTTCAAAGCAATCCTGACCACTTGCCTGCAAACTGGAATGAAAACCCTATAGCAGTATGTTTCCCTTCTTCTTTAAGTTCAAAAACCTAAACTTTTATGCAAATATATACAGAATCAATATTATATGTGTATACTAAATACTCATGGGTTTGCATTTTAAACTTTCAAGAGTATGTTTAGTTATGTGACACTTTATTAATATTGAATTGATACTGTGGCTTTTCGCTCTCAAATGAAGGAAACACATCTCCAGGGTTTGAAAAGAGGAAAACGATTGATTTTTGCATTCTGGTGTTTTCTATGAGCCCCTTCAACATCTAAAATGTATCTCAGGTCATATTTGTTTTCTTCATACACAAATTCTGTTCTCTCCTCTGAGGTGGCCCTTCTGTTGGCTTCTTTCTGCCCCCAGTGGGCACTCAGCAGGAGCCACACAAGATGAAACAGCCAGTGAAATGGCTCAGACCATGGGCTCTGGACTGGATTCCAGCCCCAGTGCTGGATACTGAGCTGGTGACCCTAGGCACCTCACCTAACAGCTGTGTCTCAGTTCTGTTACTGAAAAAAACAGAGTTCATTTGACTAGTGAGCAACAAACAACTCTCCATGAGAATGCAGGTTTTGCTAAGTAGTTTTATTACTTGGCACAGGAAAGAGGACACTAGGTTTATCCTCCAAAGCAGTGTCTCCCTGAGGGAAAGTGATAGGCAAGTTTTACAGAGTGATGGGGAGGGAAGAAGGGATTAGGTGCATCCTCACGTGTCAAGGAGGAGCCCAGTTGTGCAGACTCAGTGAGTGATTAGGCCAGCACATGGATCACAGAGAGGCTTTAGCAAGGTAATGAGGAACGTTCACTTGGGTTCATCTATAAGTTTCTGGGGTCTGTCAGAAGCTGGTTCCAAAACCACTGCAGGGCAGGAGGCGACTGCTCAAGTCGATTAAATTCCTATAATCCCTGGGGACCCTCCCTGCCTTCCTACAGTTACGAGAAATCTAAAGCGGGGATGACATCGTTGCTACCTCACGGAGCTGTCCGGTGAAATGGGAAAAATTGGCAAAGCACTTAGCCTGATGTCTGGTAATGGGTCAACACTCCATACTGAGCAATCGGTATTATTATTTAAACAGATTTGATTATTTTTTAATTAAAGCATCATCATTTAATAGCTTGCTAATGATCATTTGTTTGTTATTCTTATTTAAGGATAAATCTGCACTCCCATGGGGCATAGGCCTCTAGCATTGCTCTCACTTCCTTGCTGTCCCCTGCAAGCCCCAAACTCAAAAGCTCAAGACCTTTGGCCCCGAAAAGAGAATGTGCAGCCACCGGGCAGTGGGAATAGCTGGGTAAAACCAAGATTGGTTTTAGGATCTTCTCAGATTTAAGAATACTCCTTCTTTTGGATGGATGGTGGCTTGAATGTCCTTATCACAAGGAGACTGAATTTCTGGACACAGAAGAAAGACAGACTCAAGGCAGGGGAAGCTCAGGCATTTGTGTCCCTGCCTGCAGGGAAAACGCCTGGGACTCCTTAAGCCACCATGTTCTACAACACAGTGCATGAGGTCAGAGAAGGTGAACTTCATACTGGCCAAGCACTGCTGCACTGCAGACCATAGCACCTGCATCCACTGCACAGGGGTGCACCTGGGGTGGGCCTCGCAGCTTCAGATCCATGATTTTGGGTTCAGGTTCTTCTTGAGAATTTAGCCATTATAACCCTTGGCTTCCATGTTTGTGAAATGGTGGTGAAATTACCTAGTTTGATCATGAATATTAAATTAGATAATGTATGTAAAGGGCTTAACATCTGGCATTAACAAACAAGATAGGAATGGTAGCTACTAGTGCGATATGAGTTGATTTCATTCTCCTACCCTATGATGGATGAGTTGCTGAGGTGCAGAGAATGTCGGAAGAGTGCCCAAGGTTACAGCGATTGAAGAAGTGGTGAGGTTGGGGTTTGCCCTTGGTTGTATCTGACTCCAGAGCCCACACTCCACAGCTCTGAGGCGCTGAAGTGCATGGGGACCCTCATTTGATGTGGGGACCCTCACTTGATGTACGTGAGGGTAAAGCACATTCCTGGAGCAGAGGGAAGTGATTCATCTCTCCCAAGGTTCTCTCACTGTAATGATGTAAATTATTAGCCCTATTGATCTACCTATCTGGTCATTTTATGGCACTTTTCAGTGGAGAACCAAAAGGCTTATGCTAATTAATAGTCCTGAATTCTAACAGACTTCATTACATTTAGAAATAGGAAATTCTAATTAAACTTAATGAATCTAATTCCCTTCTGGCCTTTATTCAAATTCACTGAGACCTGTCCTAGCCATCCTATCTAAAATTTCCACAGCACACACTCACCCACCCACCCACCCACTGCCCCTCCCCACCCCTTTTGTATAAAACTTCCTGTGGCTCTTCCCTTCTTTCTGTGTTCACCTTAGCACTTATCACTATCCAGGATTCTCTGCAATTACTCCTCTATCTCACCTCCTGTCTATCTCCCCTACTAGGTGTACCTCATGAGGGCTTGCATTTTGGAGTTTTTCACTGGCTGTATCATCAACACTTAAAGCAGTACCAGGCACAGTGGGCACTTAAAGAATACTTGCAGAATATATGGACAAATGAATCCCTATTCTTTCCCCTACACCTGTTTACTCTTTAACCTGACTCTCTTAGAGAACCAAAATTCTCCAGCTAGTTGAACTACCTCCCCTTTTTTATAATTTGCTTCTAAAATTCCTCATGGTGTTTCATTTCTGTTCCATCACCTATTGTGACCTCAATTAAACAAGTAAATAAACAAAATGGATCTGTTTGCTCTAGAGGTATTGAATTTATTTCTATGAAAGGTATGGGAAAGGCTATTTAGTATTTCTACCACCCTACTGAAGCAGTACTGTTGTCTGGTGTAAATACCCGAGGTTTGTTTCCTCATGCCAAGGAAATCAAGGACATGGACCCACATGGAGTGAGGTTTAGAGCACAGGTTTAATAGGCAAAAGAAAAATAAAAAAAGAGAATAGCTCACTCTCCTGTGAAAGAGAGGGGCCTGCAAGTGGGTCTTCCAGCTGATGGCGGAGTGCACAGGGTTTTATAGAGAGGAGGAGGCGGTGTCTGATTTACATAGGGCCCAAAGATTGGTTGGACCAGGTGTCATATTTACATAGTGAATAGGGAAGCTGCCTACCCCACCCTAATCTTATTATGCAAATGAAATCTTTGCCTGACTGGTGCCATGTAGTCTGCTCCAGACTGCACACGTGGTTGGCAAGGAAAAGGGAAGATGGAGCTGCCATTTTGAACATGCCTAGTCCCAGGTAGCCTTTTCTTATTGGGACAGCTGCCTGGCATTCACCTGTGCAAGCTTCTAGCTTGTCTATATCTGCAGCTTGATTTTACAGGCTGCTCCTTGTTAGAAAAGAAAATGATTTGGGGGCTGCTTTTCATTAAAAGAAAAACCTTATCAAGGACTTCCTTACCTTCACAATCTGTCTAAATAATTTCTTCTTAACTCCTATATCACTACCTGGGAAGGTGAGATGTTAGGGGAACCATATTTTATTAAAGGGAAGAAAAGGAGAGGAAAAAAGAGATGCAGAAGAAAAATTAGTAGACTAGGAATCAGGGTGCCTGGGTTCTAATGCTGGCAGTTACTAATCACATGACCTTGGGAAAGCATTGAACCTTTCCAGAACTAAGCTTCGTCTTCTGGAAAAGAAATGGGTCAGACAAGATACCCCTAAATTCTTCAAAGACCTAATATTCTAGACCTAGCCATATATAGATCTAACTAGCTCTAACATTCTGTGACTCAAGATAACTTAAAATATGTTTTCTAACATCAGAAACACTTTCAGATCTTAGTTTATTCTATGATATTTAAAAATATTATTTTCTTTTCTCGGGTGTAAGCATTGATCTAACAAGGTTTAGCTCAAAAATCTTTCATTTTGAATTCCTTTGCACCCAAGCCGACCCATCATTTTCTGAAGAGCAATAGAAACAAAACTGTCAGGATTTTCAAAATTGACGGAAGGTGGCCTTTGGCAGTCTTTTGAATTTGCTCTCTAGGCTCATGCAAAATATGCAAAATAAAGCTTCAAGCTTTCTTTGAAAATGAAATTGGTTTGAAACTAATAGGGATTTGAAAACAGGCAGCTGAGCAGATTTCCTTCTGTAAATATCACGTGAACTCTCCATGGGGCATGGAAATTTGAAGAATTTAAAAATAGTCTGGTCATTAATAGATCAAGGTGTCACTTCTGGAATATCAGAAGGTGATATTAAGTTCTTGCCTAAGAAAGAAAAGGGAAGATTTGGCTTTTTTTTTTTTTTAAGTATTTTCATATAAAGTATCTTTTTGCAGACTGTAAGCAGTATCTTTATCCACATCCTGAAGGAGAGAGGGATATTAGTCTTAATAAAATGAGAGGTCATGAGATCATTAAGTTGAGAAATTTCAATGAATAAGGTCGAGACGAACTTTTCCCAGATATCTTCTGAAAACTGCCTTAGATAAGTTTTAAAATGAGTCTGACTTTGCATAGTAATGGAGGATATAGATGTAAATATTTTATGGACATTAACAAATAGGTAGGATATTGATGAATTAATTTGTTAGTGAAACATGTTAAGTATAATGGCCCTGACATTTATTAAGTACCTTCTCTGAACTAGTTATTTACATAAATTGCCAGAATTAATCCATGTAACAAATGTGTGAAGGAGATATGATTTTCCCATTAAACTTAGAGGAAATAGGCTCAGAAGGATCTGAATATTTGCTTAAGACAAAATATCTGATAAGTGGTTATTATGGACTGAATGTTTGTGTCACTGAAAAAATTCACATGTTGAAGCCTTACCCCCAATGTGATGGAATTAGGAGGTGGGAGTCTTTTGGAAGTGATGAGGTTTAGTTAAGGGCAGGAGGGTAGAGCCTCAGTGATGGGATTAGTGTCCTTAAAGAAGATAACGGAAAGATCAGAGCTTTCTCTCACGTGCACTGAGGAAAGGCCATGTAGGGACACAGTGAGAAGACAGCTGTCTATAAGCCAGCAAGAGAGGCCTCACCAGGAATCAAGTCTGCCAGGACCTTGCTTCCCAGCTTCCAAAGATGAGAGAGGTAAATGTCTCTTGTCTAAGCTACACACCCTGTGGCACTTTATTATTGCAACCCAAGCTGACTATGACAGCAGTGGACCTGGCATTAGAAGCCCACTTTTAGATTTCAAAGTCCATGCCAATGAGGATGTGGGATCAAGAAACTGTCATGGGCTGGAGGCATCCCATAGGCTAGATGGATTCACCAAAGGATTGTGGATCACTGTGGTCCACGTTTTTTGGACCACAAAACTATTGCAAGAGCATAGTGCAAGTGAAATCTTTTCCTACAAGAGTAGAAACCCTGAAGGCAGGGAGACACCTTCCCAGGTCTCTCGCTTCCCCACATGCCCTGCATAGCATTGGCCTCTGAGTCCTGCAGCTTCTTTGTCTCTCTGACCACCCTGCTCTTTCTGCCTCAGTTCAGCTCAGCCACCTCTCTCCACTGGGCTCCCTGCCTTCAGTCTTTCCCCTTTAGTCCATCATAACCCAGGAGTGACTGCCTTAAAACTCTTTAAAACTGGAAATGATTTATGTTACTTTCCTGCTTTAAACCTTTCAATGGCACACGGAGTGTCACCACCCCATGTGGGGAGCATTAGTGTTCCACTCTAAGGAGAACATATGGATGTATGACACCACCGTGGCCATTGTTGCCATCACAAGGTGATGCCAAGGGCTGTGCTCTGTGCCCTGGTCATGGCCCATGAGGTGAGGTCCTAAGCGCACCCCATGTTGTCTTCTTTGTGTGATCTGATGCCATTTTTCTTGTTCTCTTCCCTGCACTTTTTCTTAAGGTCAACCAGATCTGGTAAGTAGGTATGTTCTTCTAGGGATAAAGGCAGAAATAAACACAAAACTAGAGCATTAAGATTTTGAAGCTGAAATAGCATGCAAATGTAAATAATGCATATTTGAAGTAATCACTGTAATGCTATTTATAGTGCACCTTTTCCCCAAGGATGGCAAAGCAGTTTACAAATATTCTCTTTCTAGTCCTTACTGTATTCCAACATATTGTGCTATACATGCAATTTTGAGCTATGAATTTCTTTCTTTCACCTTACAAACAATACCTGGGTAATTTGTTGAGTCATGTAACATAGGATCCACACTTGGGAATTGATGTCTTTTTGAATGCAGACTAAAACACAGCACTTGGCTGAAACTAACATCTGAGTAACTGCAGTCATCAAGCCACACTCAGGGTTGCAGAAATGCTTTGAAGACCTTATAGGGCCACCTCTCATTTTCTTGATTGAAATTAGGAAAATGGTCACTGCAAGTGTATTGAAGTCCAAGGGAGCTTGAGTTGTTTGTAAAGGCACATTTCTTCACCATCCAGAACAGGACCTATGGCTGAGGCATGGTGCTCCAAAGCGCTACATAATGTCTCCAGATCTCCCTTGCTCATCTTATTGCTGCTACCCTGGCCTCCTTCCATTACTGGAATATGCCAGGCATGGTCTGGACTCAGGGCCTTGGCACCTGCTGTTCTCACTGGCTAGAGGCTCTTCCCTTGTATGTTATCCCAGCTCCTTCCTCACTCCACTTGGGTCTAACGCAGCATCCTTAATTATCCCTGCCTCCTGTCACCCTGCTTTCTATTTCTCCTTTGCCTTTATCAATATGTGGCAGATTTTTATGTTTATTGGTTTATTGTTTTTCTTTCTTTTCCATTATACACGCTCCATGAGAACAGAAATTTTGCCTATTTTGTTCACTATTGTATCTACTAGTGCCTAGAATAGTGCCTGGAACATAGAAGTCCTTAGGAAATATTTGATGTAAGCAAATGGATGAACAAACTGCTCCTGGCTAACATCTGTAGGGTTACTAGAACAATCAGTATGATTATTCACAACTGTGTTTAGCTGGCTGTTCTCCAGATAAACTGGTAAAGGCAATGTCTCAGCCGCATTTAGTACCTTAGTATGTGAAACTATGAATTTCCATAAGGTTTGTAATTCTAACTAAGAAATCATGTAAAGGGAAGATACTTTCATGGTTTGCAAGTTGTCCTTAAGGCAGAAACCCTCACACAAAGCAATTAATTAGCATGCAGAATAGAAGACAATCCTGAATTGAGAATTGCAATGCATTGATATGGTCATTATACATCATTCCTTTTAATATGATTTGTTTCTGTCTACACAAAATATAGACAGAAGATATATTCCTGTATATAACACACATGCTTTGTGTTTGCTTCTGAATACAGATTGTTTTTAAGACCTGGGGATATATGGTAAGAATCCCAGTCTTTCCAAATTCCAAACCAAAAAAGTCTCTTCTAGCTGCTAGAGGCCAGATAGTTCTATCTGCTACAGCCAGGTTTCCACAGACCATATGCATCATCTTAAATTATGACTTTGAAGCATTTCTTTTGACCACTCTGTTCGCAATCATCTTAAGACGTCTGCTTGTGTATTTTTCTGCCAGCCATCTTCCACCCTTATCCTGTCAAGCAGAAGCTATTGAAGCTAGTAGGGTATCAGTACCAGCAGATGGATTTTATTCCAAAATCCCATTCCTGGTGAAGATGCACCATCATCAGGACCACTAGCAGTGTCCTCTCTGCAGAGTGTTTTCCAACTGGTCAGGAAATAAAAACTAAGAAATATGTGTCTGGCCAGGCACAGTGGCTCAAGCCTGTAATCCCAGCACTTTGGGAGGCCGAGGCGGGCGGATCAGGATGTCAGGAGATCGAGACCATCCTGGCTAACACAGTGAAACCCCGTCTCTACTAAAAAATGCAAAAAACTAGCTGGGCGAGGTGGCGGGCGCCTGTAATCCCAGCTACTTGGGAGGCCGAGGCAGGAGAATGGCACAAACCCGGGGGGCGGAGCTTGCAGTGAGCCGATATCCGGCCACTGCACTCCAGCCTGGGCGACACAGCAAGACTCCGTCTCAAAAAAAAAAAAAAAAAGAAATATGTGTCTACAACTTCTTCAAAACGTGCATTTGACATATGCCTGTTTCAGGGCTGAAGTCAGTTTTGACTTCATGCCAGCTGAAGGCAACTATGAATTATCCCAAAAAGTTAAAATCCCCATGTGGCTCCAAAGCTGGCCTGAAAACGTACACATCCCAAAGTTAGTCCCTCAGCAGTGGGATCCCAAAGGCCAGAGCTGGATTTGGCAGATGGGGTGAGTTTCTCAGAGACAGAAGGAGGGAAGATAATTAGGGTGTAAAAACCATGTTCAAGCTAAGAGTAAGAAAGGGAGGGGGCTGGGCATGGTGGCTCATTCCTGTAATCCCAGCAATTTGGGAGACGAAGGCAGGAGGATTGCTTGAGCCTGGGCAACATAGCAAGACCCTGTCTCTATAAAAATTTCTGGTTGGGCGCAATGGCTCATTCCTGTAATCCCAGCACTTTGGGAGGTTGAGGCGGGTGGATTACGAGGTCAAGAGATCAAGACTTTCCTGGTCAACATGGTGAAACCATGTCTCTACTAAAAAAAAAAATTCAAAAATTAGCTGGGTGTGGTGGCATGCACCTGTAGTCCCAGCTACTTGGGAGGCTGAGGCAGGAGAATCACTTGAACCTGGGAGGCAGAGGTTGCAGTGAGCTGAGATCGTGCCACTGCACTCCAGCCTGGCTGGAGTGAGACTCCGTCTCAAAACATAAATAAATAAATAGTAAAAAATTTAAAAATTCTTAAATATAGGCATGTAGTCCCAACTACTTGAGGGCCTGAGGTGGGAGGATTGCTTGAGCCCGGGAGGTTAAGTTTGCAGTGAGCTATGATTGCATCACTGCACTCCAGCTTCAGTGACAGAGTGAGATCCTGTCTCAAGAAAAGAAATGGAAACTTACAAGTCTGATGATTCAGTCTGATGGGGCAACACGGGAGCAGGTATGAGGTAAAGCTGACAAGGAGTGATGTGAGTGCAGTACAGTGCGGCTTTCTAGGGGTATGGCGCAGCCCCTGTGTTTCCATGGCTGCGTCCTCTAGCCGCCTCTGTCTTAGTGCATTGCAAGGCACCATAGGGGCTTGACTTAAAGGTCCACAGTCAGGATGGACACAGATTTAATCTGCGAATAGAGTAATAGAGCAGAAAGAGTGCCCATGACATTTGCTAATGACAGCACACAGAGAAGGAGAGGCATTCAGCCCTTTCGAAAGAAGAAAGAAACTCAATACACCCTTGAAAAAGTTAAAGACTGGTCAGTTGCAACTAGAGTGGAATACAAGATGTACATGGAGAGGGAAGGAGAAGCACTCTGTTCAAATATGAGATCAGAAATGAGAGGTTTTGTGATTTTTCTGGACGGCATGGCTGTGTTTTGCTGTTAAAGAATTAGGAGGGAAGCTGAGATTCTCTCCTGGGGCAAGAACCAGAAAGCCCTCTATTCCTCACCCTCAGTGTCCTAGGTGGATCTGATCCTCTTAAAGAGACATGGCCCCCTCCTCTGAGTTTGTCTAATTCAAACCAGATAGAAAGCAGAGATGAAAAGTGCATATCCTATATAAATATCATTAGCATCGCATGCCTGTGGGATAGAGTGCATGTTATGTGGTGGTGGTGGCTGAGAGGCATTGCTGGACTTGTGTCCACTAATGATGGTCAAAATGAATTTGCGACCTCTCCTCCCATTATGCAATGACAAGATCAAAGATCAGGTAATATTTTGATAATTACTGGAACAAGAAAGGTGGAGAATTTTGATGGGGTTGGTGCAGGAAACATTTTGGAAGTTTTAATATAACCAGAGCATGAGGATGGTGAGGATATCAAGTAGGTGTGGGAGGTGAAGGGGAGATAGCAGAAAATCAATAGAGCTAGTTCAGAGTCTTAGACGAAAGTGAAATATAATAGGGAATATCTAAACTAGAGAACAAAAACCTGTGAGTTACTACATGGTAGGCATCTGGTGACCATCTAGTGTTACAAAAACCTAAATTCCAGTATATTAAGTAACATTTATGTGACACTGTTGAGGCTGTAAAGAATGTCTGCATATAATGTAAACTGCTTTTTCCAGCAACGCTGTGGAGTAAGTGTGGTGTTATTATCCTCACTTTACAGGTGAGGAGTGAGACCTGGAAAGCTTAAATGATTGTCTCAAGGCCACAGAACAGGTCTTAGTTGGCATAATGCACACCTAGCTGCTGAAACAAACAATTCCCAAAGCAAAAGGACTTATTAATAGAGTTGTATGCCTTGCAATCCACCAGTAAAATTAAATACAGCATAAGGAAGAGAATTCAGGCATTAAATTGTAACCAACATGTTAACAAGGGTTGTGATAGTTTCGTGGGTTTAGGGTTTTAAAGTTGCATTATTTTTATAATGAGTATAATAATTTTACAATTGACAGAAGATTTATAATTTGATAGAAGATCCTCTAATTACTCTCTGAACTTAAGGATAGACTCATCTAAGAGCCTCTTCCATCCTGCACCTCACATCCAGTTATTTCCTAGACAGTAGAAGTGCTCTGTAGGAAGAAGAGAAATCTCGTAAGATGTTTGTTGATCTGCTGAATAGTTTGTAGTGATGTATAAACTGAGCCAACCCTATTTCTCTTTTAAATGGTGTTAATCTAGAAAAACAAGTTCTGGCTAAGGGATAAAAGAGGATGTATGGAAATGAAAAATTAAGCGATTAATTGAGGAGAAAAAGCCATGTAGTTGGGCTCTGTCCTATATTGGATGTTCATTACACCAACTAATGGGTAATATATAATTATGAAAAGACATTGTCGGAACAGCACCCAAGTCTATTGATTTTGCCATCATGAGAACATTATGCTCTATCTTCACGAGATTAAAATGAACGGAGAGAATAACAAGATTCTCCATGAATTAGAGTCATTCATTTTCATTTTGAGAAAGGGAAGTTTGCTATATTTTCAGCATTTTAATTGCAATCTAGCAGATGAGAACTTTACAAGGTAATAATTTTAAACAGAATTTATTTCTATCTTAACAGTAAATTGGTATAATGATAGCAATGTTAGTCTCAAGGTAAAATATTGAAGAGATTTAGCACCATAGAGGAAGGACAGCTTGCAACTGATGTTGATACTGCTAATTGTGCTAGCCTGTGTACTTTAATACATGGTAGGTAAAACTGCCGCATTACATAATTAGGTTTTCAAAATTCAGCAGATATTGACTACATATCTACCAAAAACAAGACCCTATTCTAAGTAACATAAGTAATAAAAAGAATTTTAGTATATGTTCCTTCCCTTCAGAAAAGATGGTTAGGATGACAATTAATGATATTAATAGCAACAGCATCAACGTTTGCTGGGCACTTACAATGAACCTAGCCTTGAGTGAATTGTTTTTACTGGTATTAAATTGCTTAATCCCCACAAGATCCCTGTAAGTGCCATATTTCTATTCCTATTTTATTAGATGAGGAGGTGGAGGTGGAGAGGATTTATCTAGCCTTGTCAGATAAGCAGTGGTTCTACATAAATGAATTTCCAGGTAACTGAAGAAATATTCAAAGCGCCTACATCTGTATGTTCTAAATAGACTTCTACATGCTTTAATCGTTTTGGATGAACTTGTGCTAAAGTGTGTGCAAAAGTTCCACCTTAAACAGAATTCTGGAAATCTTTCCTTAATGACTTAGGCCACTCCTGGAGTACCTCAGATGTTTTGTTTTAACTTGGTGATTTGGGGGTTACAGCTCCTACTGTGCATGGTGCACAGTAGGATTGACAGAAACAAAAATAGTTAGAATTTTATGTAAGATACGAGTAAATCATCTTTGAATAAAGCCCAGATGAATTTGCTTTTAAACAATGTAATACATTTTAAAAAAAATAAACTTGTGGATTTTGTCTGTTAGGGCTTTTAGTCATTTGTTTATTTTGTGGTCTCTCTTTCTCTTTCTCTTTCTTTTTTTTTTTTTTTTTATTCTAACCTGTGTTTTGAGTAGTTAGTTTGTGGAATAAAAGAGTTGATACCATTGCATATGTTGCAAGAAAGAAACAGTACTTTGTTTTTTAAATAATTGGTGTAGGATCACTAAATCCATACCACAGTTTATAAATTGTTTAATCTGAAATTGTTAATATGGTTTGGAAAGACTTCAATTTTTACTTCCATGATAAAAATGTACATTTAGATTCATGTGGTATTATCAGAGTTGTTGAAGGTATGTGAACGCTCCTCTCCCAGAAGACTGCATATTTTAGTGAGTGGAGAAAGAATGAAGGGAGGAGGGATTATAAAGAGTAGTCATGAATACACTATGTCATAGTAAATGACAGCTCACAGCCAAGTGTTGAGAAACTGGCCTTCCTTATAAAGGTAGCACCGTAGATCTACCATTAGTCTTTAAGAATCAATTCCGCTGCCCAAAAGTACAGACTGAGTTGACAAAACCTCAAAGGAATCCTGGAATATGGAACCTGTATGCTCTGTCCATTGTGCAGATTTGTATCTTTTTTCATGCTAATAATGGTGCTGAGGGACCCTATATAAGTTGGTAAGTTAGTAAAGCTGGAAACCTCAGTTATAGAAATGCCAGTAAATAAGTTCAGAATAGATCAGGGAAGACGTTAACTATGGAAAGTTGGTGATGCAACCGCGTCATGCTTTTGGAAGTGTTATTTTGGAGTCACTGGCATTGCTGTCAAAAATTTACATGTCATTTAACAATAGGCCAAATGCGAATTAAGCATCCTCACTACGTCACGGGCCATTTAGGTGTATCCCGCAGAGGATGGAACCCTTCTTGTGGGGTGTGCTGCCTGCACTCTGGTTATTCCTTTAGAAGGATGGATGCCACATGCCTAGGGGGTGGTAGAGGGAGTTTGTGCATCAGATACATGTTGGAGTGAATCACCTCTGAAGTCCACCTTGCTTGCTTGCTGCTCTACACGTCCTTGCTGTGTGCTTGGCACTGCTATGACTCACTGTCATCCCCTTTATCATTGTCCCTTCCTCCCACATTTACCTCTGCTGAGGTCTTGGCCACTGGTGACCTCCTAGTCATCCTTCAAGTGGCATCTCAAACGCTTCCAGTCTTGGCATCCTCCCCCCTCTCCCAGGAAGGGTTAGGAGTTTCCTTCACGAACGGCCTCCGTGTGTCAGGCCCAGCTCTGGAGTGCTGATCACCTCGTGGTGTTGTCTGTCTGGTGATTCCCATTGTGAACATCTCACAAAGCGCACCATGGGTTAACAGGCTGATATTTCTGGGGTGTCACATAACGTTTGGAACATTACAGGTACTTATGTAATACTGTTGGAGTTTGATTCTACTCCTCTGAGAATGCATGTCCCAAACATACCTACATTGGATAATGTAAGCTAAACTGCTTTAACAAGAAGCTCCCAAATCATTCAGTGCTGAAGAGTATGAAAACGTATCTTCGGAGGTAGCAGAGGTGCTCCATTTTAGTGATAGCTATCTTTGCAAAGTCATTCATTTCTTCTTCCACACATGACTTTCAGGTCATACTGCCCATGGCTATCTCAGCCAGGACAGGGGGGTGAAAGGCATATAAAATAGAACCCATGCTCAGCCTTAAGACCCCTGCCTGCAGGGCTCTGGTTAAGAGTGACCTACAGTACTTCACCTCATTTCCATTGGCCAGAACATCAACCTCTGACCATATCTAAGAGCTAGGGAGGCTGAGCATGGGCTCTGCTTGTGCTCAAGAAGAATGAAGAACATGCATATTGGTGAACAGCTGGCATCTTCTGCTACAAGGCCCTTCCTCCAGGCTTCCCCTTTTACTTTTAAAAGCATGACCATCTTCCTTATCATTTGGCTTCAAAATATTACAATTATGTTTGCCTTCTAACTCTTCTTTCTCACCTCCCACCTAGAAAGTCTGAAGGTCCTCTTTCAACGTGTGAAATCTCCTTTCCTCTCTGTGACTTCCTTTATAGTTCAACAGAACATAATACCTTAAAGTGAATCATTAAGTAATAGTAAGCTAAAAGAATGAGAAAGGCAGAAAGCAGAGTGGCTATTACTAAATAAATTTGACCCTAGGGGAAATAAAATCATGGAAGGCAAGGTTAAGTGCACATATCTTTAACTACTTGTTTTTGTTTTGAGGATTTCAAAAAGTAGTAATTAAGAGAGAAGGCAGAGAAGTAAAAAACTGGAAATAAAAGAAGACCAACCAAATAAAAAAGAAGCAAAGAGTATGCAGAACCTGCTGTAACAAGGGAGTCAGTCACCATCCCCTGGGTTTGGCAGAGACTCACTTATTGCAGGCAGAGGGCTGGAAACTTTATAGTGGAGAAACACATGGCTCCAGGTGTGCCCTGATGGCGACTGATGGCCAGGGGCAGCTGGAGGCAGCTAACTAGAAACAGGACATCCTGTGTGAGTGGTTGGGGTGTGTATTTGGCTTTCTCTGGTTAGTCTTAAGTTGGAACTGTAGGCAAAACTCAGGGACACTGTCAGTTATTAATCAATTCCTGGCCATTTGGGGCTGATTGTTTCAGCAGTTTTTGTTTAGTTTTCTGGACTGTCTCTAGAGAGCAATCTGGCCTCCTGCATCACTTATAGCAGGCTGGCTTCCTGGGTTGCTTATTGTATATAAAGGGACAGTTTCCTGGGCAAGATGCTATAGGTCATGGGTCAAAATTCTGTTTTTTACATGGTCTACCCTTGCCCATTTGTATCTTCAGTCTCTCAAGACAATGATGTGAATGGAGAATTTTCTGCTTTATACATAAATGAGGTGGTGGCAGTGGATGGTAGAGAGTTGGGTACACAAGTGTTTAGGGAGAGTTTGATCCTAACGGGTACAATTGTTAAAAGAAATAAGAATAAGAAGTGATTCTATGTGTGACAAGCAACTACTGAAGTGGCTAGGGCTTCTTCATAGAGGCATAGATCAAGCTCCATTGCTATCAGAGCAAGAACACAATGGAAGGCTTTTGATCTTTATTAAAAAATAAAATCCAGAGTGAGCTGGTAACTCAATATTAACAAGCAATTGGATAGGAGGTAAAATTTAGAATGACGTGAGCAGCACCTTAAAGATGCTGGGTAAAGCCACTGTGTCATGAGATAGCCCCATAAAAACAGCCATGGCAAAAGGAAGGTGTCCAATTGAATAGGTGGGCCCTCCATTTGTCACAGAGCAAATGGCAGTCCCCAGTTTTCAGTCTAAAACTGCTCCTCAGGATCAGGCTTAGAACCTCTTTGACATGGCCTCAGCACTTCATAACATATTTCTGTTTAGTGCCTGTCTGCCAGCCTGCCCCCAGATCTGCCTTGGAGATCTCTGACTGAATGTCTTTGGTGCCTGCATGTTCAGTGCCTACATGCCTCTCTCACAGAGTAACTAACCCCAAAGTGTGCTAAATCAGCATACACAGCAAGTGCAACTTTCTACATAAACATTCTCAGACCCTTAAGATTTGCTACCAATGACATCTCTGTTTAGCTACCATTACGACAAATAGTTAATTAATCTATTCTATCCTTTCAAGAATTCCAAGAATTATGTTTTAGAGTAAATTTTAATTAGTTGTAGAATGACTTACTTTCCTCTAATAAATTATTCATGTCTGGAGATATTTCAACTATTGGGTATAAACTTCTCTGATAAACACCACTGCCTACTTTGGAGCAATTAACTGAATTTTCAACAGAAGTGTCTAGAATGCCTCAGCCTGTCTCTAAGGGTGTGATGTGATGATGTAATTCTATTCAATGGTAGAAAACATTAAAGATCTGTTAGCTTCATTTTTCCCTCTAGTAAAATAGGAAGAGCATAGAATGGAGATAATGTAGTTTGGGGAAAAGAGGGCTGTGCGTGTGTGCATGTGTGTGTGTGTGTGTGTGTGTATGTGTGTTGCACCCTCGCTGATTAAAAGTGCTCTTGTTAGATTTGTCACGAGTCACTGCTGAAACTGCCTTTGCAAAATTATGACTGACACAGTGAAAGAGATCTAGCTTAACTGACTCCATCTTGTTTCTAACCTCCAAGCTGTCCTTGTTCATTCCTAGGCATAGGTTGAACTAACTTTGGGAGAAACTTAGTTTATAGTTAAAACAAAGATGGTAAGAGCTATTTCCCAAAGCAGACTTTCCTTCTTACCTGGGGACTAGATTGCCTTTGTAAGACTAACATTAGACACAAGATTAGAAATTATGGTTTAGGAGTCATGTAGCTGGAGTGTACAAGATTTTGACCCTCCTTAAACTGCTCCTAAGACCAGTGCTTGAGATATTTTGCAGACCCTGAACTTGATGGATCAGCTGGCTCCACTCAGATCAATAAACTGGCTCATCCAGTCTTGTGGCCCCACCCTGGAACTGACTGAGTGCGAGAACACAGCTTCCACTCCCTGTGATTTCGCCCCTGACCAATCAGAACTCCTGGCTCACTGGCTTCCCCCGACTCACCAAGTTATCCTTAAAAATTCTGCTCCCCAAATGCTCAGGGAGACTGATTTAAGTAATAATAAAACTCCGGTCTCCCACACAGCTGGCTCTGCGTGAATTATTCTTTCTCTATTGTAATTCCCCTGTCTTGATGAATCGGTTCTCTCTAGGCAGCGGGCAAGGTGAACCCCTTGGGTGGTTACACTGCTGTCTAGTGGGGCTAAAAGGAGAGGGTAGATATGAAGCCCTCTGATTCTGAATTTTTGCTTTTAAATGGAAGAATACAGGAATGAGGCTTATTTGTCTACAGTCATTTCATTCACTGTCTTCATGCATAAGATCTTCAGCAAACTGAAATCAGGGCATTGAGCAAGTTCAGGACCTGAAGCAAGATAAAGATGATTACCAAAATCAAGAATCCAGAAATGTGAAAAACCAAATAATGTCAGAATCTCTATCACTAATAACATATGACTAGTGCTCTATTACTTACTAGGGCTGCCATAACAAATACCACAAGGGAGGAGTCTTCAACAACAGAAATTTATTTTCTCACAGTTCTGCAGGCCAAAAAAGCCCAAGATCAAGGGGCCAGCAAGATTGTTTTCTCTTGAGGCCTCTCTCCTTAGCTTGCAGATAGCGGCCTTCTCCCTGTACCCTTATATGGGCATCTCTGTGTGTGCACATTTGTTGAATATCTCTGTGTGTCTAAATTTCCACCCACTCCCACCCCCGTTTTTTTTGTTTTGTTTTGTTTTGTTTTGTCTTTTGAGACTGAGTCTCACTCTGTCACCCAGGCTGGAGTGCAGTGGCATGATCTCAGTTTACGGCAGCCTCCGCCACCCGGTTTCAAGCGATTCTCCTGCCCCAGGCTCCCGAGTAGCTGGGACTACAGGCTCGCACCACCACACCCAGCTAATTTTTGTATTTTCAGTAGAAACGGGGTCTCACCATGTTGACTAGGCTGGTCTCGAACTCCTGGCCTCAAGTGATCTGCCTGCCTTGTCCTTTCAAAGTACTGGGATTACAGGCAGCCACCATGCCTGGCCAAATTTCTTCTTTTTCTAAGGACTCCTCCATTCATACTGGGGTCTTTATTTTAACGTAATCACCTCTTTAGAAGCCCTGTCTCCAAATACAGTGACATTCTCAGGTACTGTTGGTTAGAACTTGAACATGGGGAAGTGGGGCGGGTAGGCAACAGTTCAGTCCATGACAGTGCCAACTGCAGTCAAGCAGGCTCATTTATCGTGTGCTTCGGTGGAAAAGAGGACTCCTGTATTGAAACTAATCTGGGATTACATCTTATTTCCTAGTAAAGTGTTAGCAAACTGGAATTTGAAAATCTTATTTTAAATTTAATAAGTTTATATATTTTGGGGAAAATTATTCCTAAAAAATGAAACATCTGTACAAAATATTTAGAAAGTAGATATGGTATTTTTATTCTAAAGAAAATATTTCAATTTCAAAAGTAAAATATTCATCATTTCAAATTTCTATTTTAATAGATAATAAACAGGAGCAAAATATCTAATAATAGTTTTTAAAGCATGTGATTAAAAATATAATATTCTTTTAAGTCTATCTTACATCCTATTGTTACAGAAAAAAGTATGAATGTATTTTATAGTAATAGATATATAGAATAATTTAGCAAATATAGTTGAAACAAAAGGTAATACAAAAATGAAATTTGCTTTTCAGTTACATAGGGAAAAAATTAAATCACATAGATATCTTTGACTCCTCCAAGATATTATGTAATAAATGTATTCATTTTTGGCTGAACAAGATAAATAGCATTGTTGGTTTGGGTGTAATTAAGCCAGAGAATATCAGGGAAGGGTCTCAGTGATGTTCAACCCCATGATCTTTCTTTATAACTGGATCATCTTAAGGATAAATACATCCTCCAGTGCAGAATCTAGATCTGCAACATTGATATTTTGCCATAAAATACTTTTTGTTATTTCAAGAAGATATTGCCTATACTCCTCATTAATTTCTTCTTGAACAATTTACTCAACCAAGAAAAAATTTCCAAAGGGTCCACCAGTTTATAAAGTTCTTACCACATTTATCTAACTTATACTAATTAGTCCAAGTCACCTGGAATAAGGGTTGTTCCTAAGTAAAAGGTTTTCCTTTGTCAGATTCCCCTCAGAATGCCTCGTCCTTTCTAGAGGACCATGGGCCGGGACTGTCCTACCTGGGCCAGCCTTGCTAACATCTCCAAATAGAACTGCTTTTCTTCTCCACCCTGTTGTGATGCTAAAGGTTATTCATGTTAACATTTTGATGCCTTGTTTACATATTAACTCTTCCAAATTTTTCTTAACAGTGCTTCAAATAGTGTGATTTTTAAGGCTCCTGGTAAATTAGTAAAAACAATTTCTTCTTACTAGAGAGACTGAAATCATTATACACAGTGCATCCCTAGTAATAGAACTACACTTCACACAGCATTTAAAATGTCATTCTTTTCCTGGGTCTCTTAGATTGTATTTAACACAACACCCTCGATGACTCGTTTATTTAAAGACATCGGTTTGGGGATGAACAGTAGAAAGTCGAAGGGACTTTTACCCAGAGAAACAAAGCTCCTCAGCAGTAAACTCTACTCCTTCCGAAACAGCAGATTTTGGACAAAATTATTCCAATGATCTGACAAATGCACAAGAAATGTGCATGCCTTTCTAACTCCCTTTGCTCAAGTAGTCACCATTAATACAACAATAACAATAACCACTGAGGGAAAGAGAACTTTGTGAAGAAATTAATAATCACCCCTCCATGTCTACATTTTTGAGAAGGTAGCTTGAATGCTAGGAAACCACAATGCAACTCTTCACATTAATTTGTAGATAGAGATGCAAGGGTAAAATCTGAAGTAATTTCTATTTCCTATCATTCCTTAGAACCCACAATTTCTGAGAATCTTGCTATGAAACAGACAACAATTTTTCTTACTGTTTTCTAAATAAGTGATTACAGAGAAATTTGATTTATACTATTTCAGTAAATATTGGACACATTAATTACTGTTTTTGAAATGTCAAGACAGAAACAAATCATCGACTATTATTCTATTTTGCAATAATTCAAAAAAAGGACAATTTCAATTTTTTTGCAAATTCCAGAGAGGCATCAACATCTGAAGTGGAAAGAGAAAGAACAAAATAAATCCAGTCAGACAAATGAAAAGATAAATTCTATTTTAGGTAAAGCCATGCAAACTGTGGTTGTGCCATGGAATATTTGTTTATGTGGAACTATTGGAGGGATGAAACCTACAAGGACTGGGTTTCATCAGCTGTGTTTGTGTAAAGCTGAGTCTGACAGCACTTAGGAGAAGACAATTAAAAGCCAAGTTAGATCATTGAGCAATATGTGGCAGAACGACTGCTTCCCAGGATTTATGTACCAGCTCCTGCCCTTAAGAGCACCGTAGGCTTCTTCCACTGAGGTCAATATGAACTATGGACATGAGATCCTGTTCAATTATATGCATCTCTCAGCTGTCATGATGTGTTCACCATCCATCATTTATAAATCCATGGTGCTAAGGTGCTACAAACAAAGGTGCTGAATAAATAATAAATGGAATACAATAGCATATTCACTGGTGTACTGTTTGATAACAGGCAGAGCTATTTTATAAGTATATTCATATACGAGTTGAGTATCTTTTATCTAAAATGCTTGGGACCAAAAGTAGTTTCCATTTTTGAATTTTTTCAGATTTTGGGATATTTCCATAAACATAATGAGATATCTTGGGGATGGGACGCAAGTCTAAGCATGAAATTCATTTCTGCTTTATATACACCTTATACACATAGCCCGAAGTTAATTTTATATAATATTTTTAATAATTTTGTGTATGAAATAAAGTTTTGACTGCAACTCACCATATAGGTCAGGTGTGGAATTTTCTATTTTCCAGATGTGTCGATGCTGAAAAACTCAGATGTTGGAGCATTTTGAATTCTGGATTTTTGAATGAGGGGTGCGCAACCTGTACTTACACATATCTCCTCAAACACTTCTGGGTTGTGGAATAAGACTACAGAGGGAGGCCCATGTTCCATGTCTAAACACTTAAAGGTCAAAAATGAATCTTACAAATTGCTAAGTGAAATATATTCTATTGTGTTTGTTCTTGTACTTTGATAAATATACCTTCAAAATGTCAAAATCAAAAAATATGTAAATATTTATCATTATTGCTTATAAAGGTCTGAAAATGAGCAAAATATCAATTGTGACTGGACTTAATTATTAATGCAGGAGTCCTATGCATTAGCCTATGGATCAGCAGCACCTGCTAAGTAATAAAATAAAGCATACATCAAGCCAGGCACAATGGCTTATGCCTATAATCCCAGCACTTTGGGAGGCTGAGGTGGGTGCATCACTTGAGTCCAGGAGTTCAAGACCAGCCTGGCCAACATGGTAAAACCCTGTCTCTACTAAAAATCAAAAAAAAAAATTAGCCAGGCATGGTGATGCACACCTGTAATCTCAGATTCTCGGGAAATTGGGGCACAAGAATCATTCAAACCCAGGAGACGGAGGTTGCAGTGAGCCAAGATCCTGCCACCCAGACATTCAGTAGCTTTTGGGAAATAATTATTATTTGAGAACCTATTGTGTCCATGAAGATGAATTCATTTATCTTTTCTCTTACCTAAGTGATTCCTCTGCTTAGATCATCACTGTACATCAAAGAACTTCAACTCTGACGACAAAGTATCACAAAACTGCAAGGCATTTGGCTGTGATCTCCTGTCTGCAGATCACAGACAGGAGATCCCATCGCTGGTGACCAGTGATGTAGGTTGGGAAGTGTCTTCCTGAAGCTTGAAAAGTGTTAACTGTGAGTGTGTTTGTGAACTGTGGGGCCCAGCTCCAGCTTCTCTTTCCAACGTCTATGGTGCTGTAAGGTACACTGACTCTACACCATGGTTCTCCACCCACAGCGTATCTGTAAATTCCCAAATGATGCTGAGGTGGGAGCATTTTCAGTGGCTCCACTCTCAGCTTGGCAGAGGGCACTTGCCTTGCTCCAACTGTGATGTGCTCTTTTGCTCACTTTTTAAATTGCCAGCTGTTGTTAAGGTGAACCTGTGATCCTCTCTTCTATTTTGTTATACATCAGAAGTGTAAAAGGGTAGCAAATTACATAGTTTAGTAGATCAAAATAGTTTCAACTCAACTGTCGTGTGTTGCTGGTTTGAAAGCTTCCTCTGAATCAAGAGCCTTTACTTTCTGTGTGGACCGCCTCTTCAAATGCTCGTAGAGTGAGCCAGTGTGACGCTCTGGGGACAGCTGTTCGCCTCAACCCGTCAGCCAGGGCACACAGTCTTCACCATGAAGTTGTGCTCATTTCGTCCAGAATGGGGCCATGTCTTAGAGTGTTGTTCCCAGAAAGACTTATCTCTTAGAGACCAGCAGAGAAATGACTAGGTATGAGTGCAAGAGATGTGAGCAGCTGTGCTTTTTTGCCGAATAAAGCCATACATTTGCTGTTCTCTCAAATGTAAACCTATAATCATGTGAAGCTGAGATGAATAAGGGTTGACAAAGCTTTCTACGTTGTTTTCGAAGAGATACACCAAATTTCTCAAGGTAACAACATCATTAATGATGACCAAATAATCTCCCTTTGGCCTTGTAATGTGTTTGTGTTTCATTCAAATGCAAGCTATCTGATACTAAAAGATTGCCCACTTTTCAAATTAAAATGAAGCCATTTTATGAAGGTCTGTGTCAGGAGAGCACAGAAAAGCGTTCCAATATCCCTGACCAAATGTTGTGTTGCAAGCCTGAGTAAGAATGAGCCAAATTGTTTTTGTGTTTGTCAGAGCCATTGTTTCTCTTTCCATTGGCTCGAAAGGGAGTTTGTTTGTTAGGTGCCCACTGAGCCATCGGATCTGCAACGAGAATGCTGTCAAAATTCAGTAAATGTGCAAATGGGAAAACCCACTAGGTAAACTAGGTTAACGCGGGTGGTCCTGTTACTTAAACACAAAAGTTTAGTAGTAAACACCCTGCTGTCAATCAGCTTATAAATAATTACATTATTACAAGACTAGGAAAGGTGCTTCCTTCAGCCCTCTAGTCCTGTATGCATCTATCCCCTTCATCTTTCCATGACGATGAGACCATATGAAAAAGAAGCACAGCTTAAGCCTACAGTTTGCTTGATTCTTTCTAATTGTTTTCAGTGAGTGGATGGATAAGCATAGCCACTCTTTACTTTGGCTTAACCATTTATAATCCTTAAGGAGTTAAAATCATTTTGAACTAATAGGATATTTGGATTTTTAAAAAGTACTTGATTTTAGATGTGAAAACATAAATTATTCAAAGGCCATTTAATGATAATATGAGGTATCAATGGCCTTATTGAAATAAATAAGAGTTTAGAAAACAAGACTAAATACCCATTCTATACATTAAAATACTGTAATATATATAGTTATGAAGACTCTAAAATTTTATCATAAAAATCCATCCACTTCCTGTTGAACAACAAAATTAAATCTTTCAATGAACAGTTCTAGGTTGCTCGAAGAAGATTTTATTCTGTATCTGAACTAACAGTTTTGTTAAAATGTACTATACAAAGAACTACTTGTTCTACCACCTTCTGACTTGCCTCTGGGAAAAAAGACAGGTCTTTCACAGTGGTTCAGGTTTCAAATGACAATAGACACTAATGGAAAAGTAACATCCTTATTTGCCCCTAGAAAAAAATCAGGGAACTTCTTTGGGTTTTAGTCTTTCCCTCTGTAAGAGCTGGGCATTGACTTTTCTGAGATAATTTTAATATTAATTATTCATACATTTTTTTAAAATTACTAGTAATCTTTCATAATGATACTGGTGCACCTTAAATAATGATCCTCTGACCTCAACTGAGTTGGGTTGCCACAATTAAGTAGTTCATCAAATAGTCACACATACCTTTAAGAGAGGTTGATTCTGTTGTTCTGCAAAATTATTGGTTGATCAGCACCACACACCTCATGTATCTTATCCTGAAGGAATTCATGTGCATAGGGAGAAGGGAGAGGAGGGAGTCAAGGTCAAAATGGGAAATTGGAAATCCCTATAGTTAAACTTAAATGAGAAAAAAATACTGATTTCAGATGAAAAATGTGGAAACATGCATGCCACTCACATCGACCTATGACCTCACAGTCAACGTCAAGTTCATCAACCTGTAAGAAAGGAGGAAAATACAGACTGCATGGAGAAAACTTCTTGTTGTAACTCATTCCAGATTTGAGAGTACTGGGAAACCCTGAGGGAAGTGTCTTTTCATTGAAATGCTTTGAGTAATTTATCTCGCTGTTTATATTCTGAGGTCTTGACATGTTCTGTCAAAAAAAATCCCCAAATGAAATCCTTAGTATGATTTTTTCCCCCGTATACCAGGAAAGACTGCTTCACAACTTTATGTCCCCAAATACCAAGCACAGCTCTCAGACTGTGTATTAACAATTCTAAATTGATGTTTCTTGGCTAAAGCTGCATTATTCCCAATGAAAATTGGCAAAGTAACTGTAGGACTCACCTAACATCTTCCTTGGCTTATGTGCTTCCTGCTGGTGCTTGGTCACTGGAAGCAATGAAGTAACCCTGATGTCAGCTCTGTGAAGTAATTAGGCAGTCAAGTGGGTGTTCTGATGAGATGGGACAGAGAGATCCTGGTACAAAACTCACTCGAGGGAAAGAACTCTAGCCATAGTTCTTCCATAGAGCAGGATATTATCCTGGTTCCTTTTATGATAATACAGTCATGTACTGCAAAATGGCATCCCATTGGACAATGGACCACATATACAACAGTGGTCCCATAGATTATAATGGAGCCAAAAATTCCTATTGCCTTGTGACATCATGGCCATCATGGTCATAGCACAATGCATAATTCATGTGTTTGTGGTGTGTCTTAGTCCATTTTTGTGTTGCTGTAAAGGAATACCTGAGACTGGGTGATCTATGAAGAAAAGAGGTTTATTTGGCTCATGAACTGCAGACTATATAAGAAGTATGGGTGCCAGCATCTGCTTCTGATGATCATCTCAGCAAGTTTTAAACCACGGTCAAAGTGGAAAAGGCGAGCAGGCATCAAATGGTGCTAGATGGAACAATAGATAGAAAGAAGAGGGGTGCCATACTCTTTGAATCAACCAGTTCTCCTGTGAACCAGTAGAGCAAGAACTGGTTCCTTACTCTGGGGACAGCACCAAGCCATTCATTCTGCTCCCGTGACCCAACCACCTCCCTCTTGTCCTCCCTCCAACATTGGGGATCAAATTTTGACACAAGATTTGGAGGGAATGAATATCCAAACTATATTGAGTGACACTGGTATAAACAAAGCTACTGCTCTGCCAGTTATACGAAACTGTACAGTAATGGTCTAGGCTTTCACATTCACTCACCCTCACTCACCGCCTCTCCCAGAGCAGCTTCCAGTCCTTCAAGTTACATTCATTTTAAAATTACCATTGCAGTGGTAATAGGAATGTATAATATACAGGCATACTATTTTTTAGTCTTTTATATCATATTTTTACTGTACCTTTCTTATATTGAGACATATTCAGATACATAAATACTTACCATGGTGTTACAATTCCCTACAGTATTGAGTACAGTCACATGCCGTACAGGTGTGTAGCCCAGGAGCAATAGGCCATACCATATAGCCTAGGTGTGTAGTAGCTCTACTATCTAGTTTTGCATAGTATACTCTATGATGTTCACATAATGATGAAATCACCTAATGATGCAATTCTCAGAACATATCATCATCGTTAAGCGATGCATGACTGTAATAATTTATTGTGTTATTATCTTATGCCTGACATGGTGCTAAGTGCTTTATTTTTTCATGACAGCTGGATGATTTGAAGAAGTAGCTATGGAATAGTGGACATAGACTGAAAAGGCCCAATTTTAAATACCCCCTCTGTCACCAGCTGCTCTGTGGCCCAGGGCAATTCCAGACTTCTCTGAAACTCAGGATCCTGTCTGTCAACTTTGTACATTAACACTTCCCTCACAAGAATGTGATGTAGATGACAAATTCCTTAGTTTGTGTGAAAGTGATTTATAAACTGTAAAGTGGTAGCCAAATGTCAGCAGTGACTTTGATTAAAATTATGCAGCAAATGAGCACTCGAATAGAAACCACCATTCTGACAGCCAGGGCTATTTTGGTGGAGGAGAATGCCACTGATCTTTTTCTCAAGCTGAAAAAGCATTTCAGAATCTTCTTCTTGAGAAATAAACTCCAATAAAATTATAATTAACGAAGTATTTATTTTTGCACATCCAAATGCACATATATTTCTCTATTCAGAATAAAGAAAATTGTAGTTTCATCAGATGCTGTCCTGGAAGCCTGTGAATAACTCACAGCTATTTTCCTTGGGTCCGATGACCCAAGGCCAGCTCATTTCACAATGATGCTACTGGGACATTACCAGGAAAGAGAAAGTGGACAAAGGAAGCAATTGCCCTTTGGTAAGTTTTTAAACTAGATAACCAAATTGTGATTCTGTGACGTGATCCCTCCATCCTCCCAGCTCTGCCATGAATACTCATTGAAGGATAGATCACAGAAGTCTAATATAATTGACTCATGGGTACAACATGCCTTCTCTTCTCCTCTTTGGTACTGTGCCTAGAAACCTATTTATCATTTGTTTTTCTAATAATAAAGAGAGACACAGAGGCTTGATTTATGATGGGATGATGGCCAAGGTGTTAGGTTTCTTCGTAGGTAATATATTCCTATTTCTTACGTGAAAAAATACAGAAATTATATCAATACATTTACTAGATTATATAATGTGAACTCTCATTAATATTTGTAAATGTTATTTTATTAAATTTTAATGATTGATTAGTTTGTTTCTAAACAACAAATATTGATTTTTCTCACAATTTCCATGGGTCAGAAATTCAGCAGCAGCTTAGTTGGGTGATTTTGCCTCAAAATCTCTCATGACGTGGGTGAAATAACATCATCTGGGGCTGCAGTCAGCTGGAGGCTTGACTGGGGTTGGAGGAAACCCTTCCAAGATGGCCCAACTCATATGGCTACTGACAAAAAGCCTGGGTTCCATGCGGCAGTTGGCAAGAGGCCTCAGTTGCCCACCACATGGGCCTCTCCATGGGGCTACTTGAGCGTCCTTGTGACATGGCAGCTGGCATTCCCCAGGACAAGTGATTGAGAGAGAGCCCAACAAGGACAACATGGTGCCTTTTGTGTCCTAGTCAAGGGACATGGTGACATGTCCTATGATGTGACACACCCTGAGCCTGTCCCTCCTGCCACATTCCATTCATTAGAAGCAAGTCACGAGTCCCACCCACACGAAAGGGGAGGGGAATTAGTCTCTACTTTCTGAGGGAGGATTGTCAAAGAATATGTAGACATATGTTTATTGCGTCCACCTCAACTCTTTTTCACTCACAATCTACATCTGATCCATGAGGGAGGTCTGTTGGTTATACCCTCAGAAAAAACCTAGAACCCTACCCTCTGCCACTAATTCAAACACTACTCCTAAGTCACTGAAATCTCTCACTTTCCTGCCCCAAACCCTCAGGCTCTTTTAAATACAGCAGTCAGATTGATCCAGTTGAAATCCAGCTCAGATCATATCACATTGCTGCTCACAACACATCTCCCTCAGAGTAGAAGCCCAAGATCTTACAATGGTTTGTAAGGACTGTACTACTGGCTGTGTCTTTAAACAAATCATCTACTTTTTCCCACTTCTCTAATTTTTTTTTAATGTCAGCTGATTGGATCTCTGAACTTAAGTAGAACATCAAGTAGGGGCACATACCCATGACATAAAGTTGAGTATCATTCTACAAAATGATCAGTTGTCAGGGACATGAATATCATGGAAGGGATGTGAGTAGGGAGATGCAAGAGGAGGGACTTAAGGTTATCATGGGAAGTGGGAAATTCCTAAAGTTAAGAGATGAATGGGAAAAATAAACATTTATTTCATGTGAAAACTTAGCAACAGACAGTTTAGAGTGAAAGAATGAAGAATTGAATTAATGAAATCATAGATGTGCATGAGAGAGAGAGAGGAGAGAAGGAGGGAAAGAGGAAGGAAGGGAGGAGGGAAAGCCCGAAGAATGGGTGGAAGCAATAAAAAAATGGTATATTTAGAGCAAGGCTTGTTAATCCCTTTTAATTGAATTGAAACAGGAAGAGAACTCCTCAAAGAGTTTTCCCACCCCTTCTTCAGTACTTCCATACTGTACACATTGCTTCCACCTCTCTGTGAGGGGCATTAAGGATCTCCAAGTTGTCTGAGTTTATCTGGTCTTGGGGATGCATGGAGATGGCTTTACCTAGCTCAGTCAGTCTACAGACAAGGTCTATGGGCCCATAGGGGCAACTGTTTCTGAACCTGTTTATCAACCCCTATACCCCTCCCCCAAAACAGCCATCCTTGATGTCAACCTATTATACCTCTCTTACCTATTCACAGCAGTTTGATGGTGACATTGCCTCGTTTGGGACACTAAGAAGCAAATCTGAGTTTATTTTCTAATGCAGTTGAGAGCAAGCTCACAGGAATGCTGCAGATGTCAATTTCTGACATACTGTGTGTATAAGTCTATCTTCCGAGCTGCACAGAATCGGCTGTACCTGGCTTGGGAACAGCAGTCACATTTGTTTCCAAGTAAAAGAAAGAATTCTCATCGATGTCGTCAAAGAGTCTCAGTGCAAAACAAAGAGGGTCTCCTACCTCAAGATGACAATTGTGAAATGAGTAGCTCTGCAAATACAGAGAAAAAGAGTGGAAATCTTCTCAGACACAATGAGATCATCTGAGAAGGTCAGAAGATGGTGAGATTGGAGTTGGGTTGTGAAGAGAAATGTGGAGTTCATGAAAATGGGAAGAGAGAAGAGGCAACCCAGAGAATGCACTTAGCCTTCATGGCTACTGTTGGACATCAACAAGGTCCGTTCTCCCCCTTCCTCATGTGAATGTCAAGAACAGACACCCTTCGAAGGCATTGTACCAAGGGGCAGCCTCTTGGTCTGGAGTACTGGGTGGGGGGACTCAGTCTCTGGCTTCCTAGGGGATACGGGGGCATGCATATTGTTTTTTGAGGAGCTAGCCCACAGTGAGGCGGCAGTGAGCATCCCTGGAGAGGGAGCACCTTCCAGCAGCAGGGCTGTTGGAGGTCCCAGGGCAGGAAGCCATCAGCCAGTGTTGTCCTGGAAACAGATTTACATGCTTTTCTCACAGCATGCCTAGAGCCAAAAGCTGCTGACAGCAGAGAGGCTGTGGCCTTTTCCTCTTTTTATGGAATCTGGTAGCTTTTAAGTTCATTCCTTTAGTGCACACACATTATTGGGAAACCCTTAGATGTGATGGGCACTCACATCCCATCAAATGGGGAACGTGTCTTAAAATGCCAAGAATTAAAAATATTTAGAGCTAAATATTAAAAGGTCTACTGTCTTTTTTTTTTATTATTATACTTTAAGTTCTAGGGTACATGTGCATAACGTGCAGGTTTGTTACATATGTATACTTGTGCCATGTTGGTGTGCTGC
>NW_012114777.1:2107609-2110469 GCF_000951035.1 Colobus angolensis palliatus | reverse complement strand
GTTTAGTCTTGGGAGAGTGTAAGTGTCCAGGAAATTATCCATTTCTTCTAGATTTTCTAGTTGATTTGCATAGAGGTGTTTATAATATTCTCTGATGGTAGTTTGTATTTCTGTGGGGTCCGTGGTGATATCCCCAAAAGGTCTACTTTCTAATGAAAGATACGTAAAGTGATCAGCTACAGATTTTTGCTCAGGATTGAATTCAAGCCTTTTTTAAGTATATTAATTCTAGTTATTCTATACCTGTAAAATGTGAAAATTAGGCAAACCACATCTGGTTGGTTAGAGGCTCTCTGTTTGGTTTTCTGTAGACCATTGAAACTATAGAAGAGAAAGTTATACTTTGAGATTGGAAATTTAAATGTCAAAATGAGTTATATCAAATAATTATCGGGTTGTGGGGGGAGACTTCAATAATATGGGAAGTATTTTAAATTAAAAAAAAAATACTAGAACAAATCACCAAACACTTTCAACCACCGACAAATCAAAATAAAGATTAGAAGTGCCAAAAGTTGGAGCACAAGCTATATATTTAGTAATCTGATACTGGTTGATGGAGAATTTGAAAAGAGCAACCTCATATGGGGACTGTTACACTCAAGATCATATTTAGAAAATCCATTTCAATTCAAGCACATTTGCATATTAGAGGCTTCACGTGCGTCTATTAACACTATGACTGACATGCTGGTGAGTGTACCCATTAGGAATCCCAATATCCAAGATGCTTCACCTTCTCCTAAAAGGCCTTAGGATCCCAGCCAGGGAACCCAGAGCAAAACAGAATCTTGAACCTAATGAGAGAGGGAGTCTTGGAAGTGAGTGCTGCATTGCACCATTGTTCCATCAGACCCTGCTGTCCTGACAAATCCAGCAGCACATCGCTCCAGAGGCTTTCTTTGCAGACTTGCCAATAGCTCACCCTTTGTGGAGAGGGGATCAGCCTCTCAGCCATCCTTTTCCTTCCTGTCTTAGCCATCCCCTTTCTCCCTAAGGGGCTTACATAAAATGTCATTCCTTTGGGGCTTTGCTTGTGGGAATTAGGGGTGCTGTTGAAGATAAGTATGTTGTTTGCTAACAATCTGCAAGCAAAAATTTTAAAAAGAGGCTTTCCCTGCGTGCTGCCAACCCTAGTTAGCAGGAATAAAGGAACTCTGACTCTTAGAACCTGATGGAATTTACTTTGTGCAAGACATATGCCCATCTTCCTTTCCTCCTCTAAATCTAATATGGCAAGCTTGTCCAACCCACAGCCTAACACAAATTCGTAAACTTCCTTAAAACATTATTAGACTTTTTTGAGATTTTTTGTTGTTGTTGTTGTTGTTAGCTCATCAGCTATCATTAGTGTTAGTGTATTTTATATGTGGCCCAAGACAATTCTTCTTCTTCCAATGTGGCCCAGGGAAGCCAAAAGATTGGACATCCCTAGAGTATGGGGAAGCGTATCAGTTTTCAGAGCAATGTGTCTTCACCAAGGGGACATTCAGTATTCAGTCACATACAAAGACTGCAATTCGGCTTTCAAGGGCTCAGGGAAAGAGCTCTGTTGTTTGTGAAGATTACAATGCCTGGTGACTTAATTTTAGGCTTTGCTGTTTTGCAGTAATTTTAAAAAGTTGCTAAAGATGTTGCCAGAAAAGTAAGGGATGTAAATTTCATTTAATTCACTTAAGAACTTTATGCTTAAAATTTTTTAAATAGTAGCTTCTACAATGGATCCTGAAAGTACTTTCTGGAATGAAACCAGATATTTTAATTCACTTGTAAACGTAATTTCAGGCTCATCCTACTAGTATGCTAGATAATAATGAATCTTATACATGGAGAATATTTAAGCTCAGTACAGAGCAAATTGTTTTTAAAGCAAATATTCATTGCTTTCTCCAACTGCCATATTTATCTATTGTATTTTTAATACATTGTTTTAATTTGGAGAAAATTAGAAATTAGCATGCAGTTGTAAGAAATAATACAGAGAGATCATTGTATGCTTTACCCAGTTTACCCAAAGGTAACATCTTGCAAAACTTGAGGACAATATTCCAACAAAAGGATCCCTCATGTTATTCCTTGATAGCCACACTCAATTCCTTCCATTCTTACCCCCCGTTTGAACCATGGCAATAACAAATCTGTTCTCTTTGCAAGAATGTTGTATCGGTGGAATCACGTAGCACGAAACCTTTTGGAATTGGCTCTTTTTATTTTTTTCATTGAGCATGGTTATCTGGACATCCCACCAGGTTGTTACATGGATCATCAGTTTGCTTTGTTATTGCCAAGTAGTGCACCATGGTATGGATGTATCCATCAGTTTCTTTATCATTTACCCACTCAAAGACACAAGGGTAGTTTCCAGTTTTTTACTATTATGAATAAAGCTGTCATAAATATTTATGCATATTAGTATGAACATAAATTTTTATTTCTCTGGGACACCTTCCTAAGAGTGCGATGGCTAGGTTAAATAGAAGTTGCAGGTTTAGTTTTATAAGAAATTGTCAGGCCGGTTGCAGTGGCTCACAACTGCAATCCCCAGCACTTTGGGGGACCAAGGCGGGTGGATCACCTGAGGTCAGGAGTTTGAGACCAGCCTGCCCAACATGGTGAAACCCCATCTCTACCAAAATGCAAAAATTAGCCAGACGTGGTGCCTGTAATCCTAGCTACCTGGGAGGCTGAGGCAGGAGAACTGCTTGAACCCAGGAGGCAGAGGTTGCAGTGAGCCAAGATAGTGCCACTGCCCTCCAGCCTGGGAGGCAGAGGGAGATTCTGTCTCAAAAAAAGCAAGCAAGCAAGGAAAAGAAAAGAAAGAAAAGAAAGAAAGGAAGGAAGGAAGGAAGGAAGGAAGGAA
>NW_012114777.1:2089443-2107049 GCF_000951035.1 Colobus angolensis palliatus | reverse complement strand
TTGCCCAAGCTGGTCTCGAACTCCTGACCTCAAGTGATTTGCCCAGCTCGGCCTCCCAAAATGCTGGGATTACAGGCGGGAGCCACTTTATTTTATTTTATTTTATTTTAAGTTCTGGGATACATGTGCAGGATACACAGATTTGTTACATGGGTAAACGTGTTCCATGGCGGTTTGCTGCACCTATGACCTGTCACCTAGGTATTAAGCCCAGCATGCATTAGCTATTTTTCCCTATGCTCTCCCTCCCACTGCAGCATCCCCGACAGGCCCCAGTGTGTGTTGTTCCCCTCCCTGTGTCCATGAATATTGAACATCTTAAAAATGTACTTATTTGTCATCTGTATATCCTCCTTGGTGAAAATTCTCTTCATGTTTTTGCCCAATTACTAATGGTATTGTTTATTTTAATTTTTTACCGTTGAGTAAGAAAATTTCTTTATATATTCTAGATACTATTCCTTTGTAAAATATGTGGTTTTAAATATTTTTTCCCAGACTGTGGGAAAAACAGACTTTGTCTCTTTAATGGGGTCTTTTGCAGAGCAAAAGTTTTTAATTTTTACATCACCTAATTATTAATCTCCTTTATGAATTATGCTTTTGGTGTCAAATCTAAGAACTTTACCAAGTTCTAGATCTCAAAGATTTTCTCCCATTTTTTTCCTAAAAGTTTAATCATTTTATGTTTTACTGGGATCCATTTTAAATTAACTTGTATATAAAATGTGAGATTTAAGTTAAGGTTCACGCTTCTGCCTATAGGTGTCTGATTTTGCCAAGCACTATTTATTGAAAATGCTGTTTTTCCTCTTTTGAATTTCTTTTATGTCTTTGTCAAAAATCAGTTGGTGATATTTGTGTGGGTCCATTTCTAGGTTCCATATTCTGTTCCATTGGCCAAAACCACACAGTCTTGATTACTATAGATGTATAAGTCTTGAAATTGTGTGGAATGATTCTTCTCATGTTATTCTTCATCAAAACTGTTTTGGCTATTCTAGTTCCTTTGCCTGTCCTTATAAATTTTAGAACAATCTTGTCTATGTCTACAAACAATCTTGCTGGAATTTTTATAGAAATTTTGTTAAAACTGTATGTCAATCTGGAAATAACTGCCATCTTTACTATGCTGAGTCTCCCAATCCATCAATATGGTATATCTTTCAATTTATTTAAATCTTTGATTTCTTTCACCAGCATCTTGTAGTTTTCAGCATATAGTTTTGTACATCGTATTATGTTTGCACCTAACTATTTCATTTCTTTGAGTGAGTGTAAGAGGTAATAATGTTAGTCTTAGCTCCCTGGTGTTCATTACGTGTATGTAGAAATACAATTGAGTTTTTGATGTTATCATACATCTTGCAATTTTGCTGAATTGGCTTACTGGTTCTAGGAGGGTTGTTGTTATTTGTAGATTCTTTGGGATTTTCTGTGTAGATAATCATGCCACCTGCAAATAGGGACAAAGTTTTTTGTAGATACTCCTTATCGATCTGAGGAAGTACTTCTTTATCCTTATTTTTCTGAGGTATTTTTAAAAATCATAAATGAATGTAGAATTTTGTCAAATGCTTTTTGTGCATAATTTGATATGATCATGTGATTCGTGGCCTATTAAGGTGGATTACATTGTTTGATTTTCAAATATTGAAACAAACTTGCATCTCTGACATAAACTCCAATTGTTATGGTATATAATTTTTATATGTATTGCTTAATTCTATTTGTGAATATTTTGTTAAAGATTATTTAGTCTATATTCATTAGGGATATTGGCCTATAGTTTTTGCTTTTGTGCTGTGTCTGTCTAGTTTTGACATTAGGGTAATACTAGCTTTATAAAATGAACTGGGAAGTGTTCTCTTCTATATTTTGGAAGAGTGTGCAGAGTTTATGTTAATTCTTCAAATCAAGCTAATAAAACCATCTAGACCTGGAGATTTTTGCAGGGAGAGTCTTTAAATTATGAATTCAATTTTTCTCAATGTTATAGGGGTATTTATCTATTTCATATGGTGAGTTATAGTGGTTTGTATTTTTTTAAGTAGTTTGTTTCATCTTAGTCGTCAGATTTTATGTATGGAATCATTCATACCACTCTCTTTTATGAATTTGATGTCTGTGGGGTCTGTAGTCATGTCACCCATTTCATTCTGGATACTGGTAATGTGTGTTCTCTCTTTTTTTCCCAAACTCAAAAAAGATTGGCCAATTTTATTAACCTTTTCAAAAAACAAGCAATTGGTTGCTCTATTTTACTATTTTTAATTTCATTGATTTCTGCTCTAATCTTTATTATTTCCATCCTTCTTCCTGCTTTGAATTCATTTACCTCTTTCTTTCTAGGTTCTAGAGGTAGGGGCATGAATTGTTGATTTGAGACTTTTCTTCTTGTCTAATATGAGTGTTTAGTTCTGCTAATTTTCCTCTCAGTACTGTGTTAACTATGTGTCATAAATTTGGAAATACTCTATTTTCATTTTCATTCAGTTTTGCTTATTTTTTTAAATTTCTCTTGATACTTGCTCTTTGATCCATGGGTACTTAGCAGTGTGTTGTTTGGTTTCTGTGCATTTGGAGGTTTCCCTGTCTTTCTGTTTTGGTGTTCTAGCTGATTCTATTACATACAGAGGACATACTCATTAGTGTTGCCAACTGCCGTTTTTTCTGTTGTATTTTAAAATCCATATAGTTTGGCCAGGTGCAGTGGCTCACACCTGTAATCCCAGCACCATAGGAAGCCGGGGCAGCTGGATCACCTGAGGTCAGGAGTTTGAGACCAGCCTGCCCAACATGGTGAAACCCCATCTCTACTAAAAATACAAAAATTAACTGGGAGTGGTGGTTGGTGCCTGTAATTCCAGCTACTTGGGAGGTTGAGACAGAAGAATCACTTGAACCCAAGAGGCAAAGGTTGCAGTGAGCCGAGATTGCAGCTCCAGCCTGGGCGACAAGAGCAAAACTCCATCTCAAAAAATAAAGTAAAATAAAATAAAATCCATATAGTTTAATAAAAGCTCTTTTATAAGAAGAAGAAACAAGTGTGAAATTATCAATTTTCAGTTGTAATCATTTAAAAAATATTGTCTATAAAATTAGTGTAAGAAGTTCTTTTTTGAACATGGTTAGCTACATTATGGGGAAAAAATCTAAATGAAGTCACATACATTTTATCATTTATATCTGATTAAATTTTGAGAAACACTTTATATATTATTAAAATAAATGCTTTTTATGATTTGATTTTAGTAAAATCATGATGTAATTTTAGTAAAATTACAGATATTTTATCAGGAAGAAACGGTAAAAGCTTTACCCATTTTTAAGGAAAATATTCTATTCTAAGCCATTTTCATAAAGAAAATGTTTATACACTAATTTTGTTTATTTGCATAGATGGGTACTTATGGGGTTCAAAGATAAATTTGAGCTGACAATATTGATTTGACTCATTCTGTTGTAATTTACTTCATATAGTGAATCTTGGCTCATAGTTAGGAAATAAAATACTCAGAAAAAATAACCATCCATTCTTGATTTATTTATATCTGCATTTAAGCTGTTTATTCCAGTTGCCATCAAAGTACCTTCTTGAACAGCTCATTAACATCTACATTTTGATATCTTGAAACATTAACCCATTGAAATACTTCTTGCCCAAGACACTGGAAAATAGGAATATAAACATTTGGATCCATTGGAATATTTTCAAAGCCTTCTATCAACTTACCTTGCTACATCTTCAACTTTGTTTCTTATTATCCACCATTATTATTTTACAATGCTGATAATTGTCTCCTACCTCATGGTTTGGTCATTTCTATTAGTTTGCTTCTCATTCTTAGAATTCCCTCCCAAGCCCTGTCTATCATCCTCATAAAGACTTAATTTAAATTTTATCTTCTCTAAGAAGCTCTTGAACAGGGACAGGTATTCTTTACAAGGCCACTTGATTGGGTAAATTTACACCAACTACTCCCATCTTGATCAAGTGTGTTTCCCTTCATGACATTATCACTTCTCAAGATCTCCATGTTCCTACCACCTTCCCAGCACACACACTAATTTCCTCCACCTTACCTCATGAGTGATGGTATCTTCCCTGGGTTAATGGGAAGTAGTCAAGGTGGGAGATACTGAGAAGAGCCTTGGTGCACAGGTGATGATATCCCCAACTGGAACATTAATAGACAACATCTGGTTATTGGCAATCCTCAATGGATGACATCAAGAGAGGCAATTAACTGCTGACTCTTTGTTCACACAGCATCCTGATATGCTTTATTCTTGCTTCCTTACTTGCTCACTGTCTCCAGACCAGTTCCATCTTTTTATCCAGTATCTTAAGATTTGGCAAATTTATGTGTCTAATATTCCTTTAGCATACCTCTATCAGTTAGACACTTGCTTTGGTTACTTAATAGGTGAGTGTTTGCAGTCTTTGTTTCTGGCTGTGCAATTGATGACTCAAGTCTGTCTTGATGCCATGGGGGAAAGATGAAGACCTCAGGGTATGAGTAGGGAAATTCATGCAAAACCTGTTGAAAATATCACCCAATGAATCCATTGTCCCTTTGTACATTAAGTTGTCAATACAAAAGTATTGAACTCATATATTTCTCTCATTTTCTTTCTCCTTATTGTTCTTTCTCCATGCCAAATCAACAAGACCAGTTGAGATAATTCATGGTGAAAATAATCTACAAAAATATGCATTTTATTATCATTATTTGCATATTAACACTGCTAATACTAAGTATAAGACACTGGGCTAGCTATAAACGGAAGGAATTGAGAGGTGATTCTGCCACGAGTTCTCTTCCTCCATTGCTTTCAAGCTCCACAAAGGAGGGAAGAGGAGATAAAAATAAATTTCTGTTACAGAAGATAGTAATGAATGACATGAGAATGACAGAAAAGTATTATGAGAAGGCACAGAAAAAGGGGTCATTTCCAGCTGAGGGCATCAGAGAATATTTCTTCTAGGAGATAGATTCTGATGCTTGTACTTTAGTATTATTAATAAGACTGATACATTTAGAGATAGGGAAGAGGTATTCCACAGTGAAGAAAGATTGAATTGTTCTTTTGATACATAATAATTGGGCACTTACTATGTGCTGGTAGCAGGGACAAAGAAATAACAACAATATGTTAAATGATTTTTGCATCAAACTGTAAATAATTCAATTTAGCTAGAACAACAGGTTGATCAAAGGCATGGTGGAAAATATGGAATAAAAGTTGTATATGTGTAAAATAAGATTATTGAGATAAGAATAAGGCACTTAATGATCTGACCCTTTGCAGGGTGTGTTTCCTTGGCACTTAATGAATTTCAAGCTTCTTTTTGGCTAGGACTGTGTCTCTTAAGCATATTTTTCAAAAAGGATAATAAAATTGCTCAACAGAGATTAAATACTAATTATCTGTCTACTCTTGGTGAGCTTATAAATGGGGATAGATTTACTGATCATATGTATTCACTTTATGTTTGAGTGTTTTAGTTAATGTTTTATTCCATTTTTATTACTTCGTACTCCACAAATCTGTTAAGACTGATTGAATAGCATAAAATGAAGATTATATTTCACAGGCTAACAGTTCACCTGTTGTAACAGAGAAATTCAAAATAATGGTGACCTAGATAAACAGAAGTTTATTTTTCTCATGCAGAAGTTGGGATCAATGGTCTAAAGCTGGTATGGGGCTGGGCTATCCTCAGGGGTCCAGGTTCCTTACATTTTGTTGCTCTGACATCCTGGTCACACCCCCATCATGTGATGTTGAAGGTGACTACTCTGTCCACCAGCAACATACCAGGAATCCAGCATGAGGGGAAGAAGGGAGAGGTGGGGGCATATTCTTTCTTGTTAAGGAAATGCTGTTGCATATATCACTTCCATTTTCATTCCCTGGTTTAGAAGTTAGTCACATAGCCACCCTCAGCTGCTGCTAGTGAGGCTGCAAAATGGGGTCTTTGACTGAACATCCATATGGCCAGCTAAAATGTGGCATCCCACTATTAAAAGAAAATGACAGACTGGAGATTGGGCAGGAACTAATGGTTTCTTTCATAATTACCTATTAAGATTATGAACAAGTAATTTAATTAATGAAAGCCTTTTGCACCTTTTTCCATCCTCCTATTTGCCAATACTATTTTTTTTTTCTTCTGGAGAAAACAAATACAGAAACCAAGCATTGTAATCCAATTCCAGTGCAAATTTAGAGAATTAATGAACAACAAGGAAACAACTATGCGTAAGTAAAAAGGTCATAGTTGAGCTCCTGTTGAGATCAGAAGATGGAAGTAACAGTTTTAGATGGAAAGAAACTGCCCAAGACTGTGCAGGACCAGAGGAGACCCTAAGATTGGAGGAGTCAAGCAGGACTGCTGAGATAAAGTTGGCAGTTTTCATACTCACCACTGCTGTTGTTTTGGACCAAAACATGTATGTGTTTATGAATGCAGGTAGATGTTCAAAAGAAAAAACAAAATTATATTATAAAAGGAAGAATAAGGGCCACCAGTTAATACATTTGCGTTCTTATTTCTATTTTTAATATTTAGCTGTGTGACCCTGAACAAAATGCTTAACCATGGAGGGTCTCTATTTCTTCATCCATAAAATAGAAATGTTGAATTAGATTGATGAGCAATAGAAAACACATTTCAAAAGCCTATTCTGTGCTAGACTACATTCCAGACATGTAAGTAAATGCTTCAGGGAGCTCACAGTGTCTGACGAGGGGATTGGTGTCCACTCATAGACAGGCAATTCCAACATGCTGATCAACACAGCATTGGGAAATGATACCCAAGTGCCTGGGGAGCACATTTAAAAGAGGCTTCAGACTAGAAACGTGAGAGTTGATGAATGAGTAATACTGAATTAAATTTTCATTAGCTCAAGGTCCAATACTATATTAAATTTGGCAATCCAATTAGAAAGTGCATAAAATGTTCAGTTAAGACAAGATGGGTTAGAATGGAGCTATTTCTGCATAAAATATATGTTAAAAATTAATATGTACCAGATACTCAACAGAGGTTGAAACAGGCAAGATTCTTGCCCTTGAAAACCTACAACATGCAATCTAGAATTTAAGATTTTTGAGATTTGGCATAGAGTGACGTGTAATCTGGTCATGATCTACTGAGATACAAAAGCTCATCCTTACAGGGGAAAGGTTACCGTTTCTGTTTTATTGGGAAAGTTATACAAATAAAGAAAAGAGACTGGGAATGTTGTCATAACTTTTAAACACATAAGTTTTTTAAAAATATTTCTCTAATGAAGACATATTACTACTTAGGTACACAGATAATCAAGTAGTTCAAGATACACCCAAAAGGGGGCTCTCTCTAAAGGTACTTTACTCTCAGATCCTATCAACTGAAGCTTTGGGGAAGATGGACCTATTGGCTTTCTTTTCCTTATATATTCATTGTTAAAGCACCTAAAATTTATCTGAAATTTTATTAACCAACTTACACATATTTACTATAGTAAATTAGAAGAAAACAAGCAATTAGAACAAGGAAAATGAAATCATGTAAATTTCCATCAGCAATTTCATCATCCAATTATAATATTACTTTGTATATACTCAGAATTTTTCTAAACATTGTGTGTGATTAGTTACATTTACAGTCTATTTCTCTGGCCTTTACCCAGCAAGTTTTTAAATAAAATATTTTATACTGGAAAAATTTCTACAACAGTTTTTAATTTTAGCTCTTATGTACCAAAAATAATGATGACAGAATCTCTCACATTTGCTCAACAGTTACAAAACTGGAAATCAAAGAATCCTAGAACTTCCTTTTTAACTTTCTTTTCTAAAATAATATAAAAACTTACAGAAAAATTCCAAGAATAACACACAGATCACCTATAACCTTTACTCAAAATTCAGCAAATTTAATACATTGCCTGTGTTAGTCCGTTTCCATTGCTACAAAAGAATATCTGAGGCTGGATAATTATAAAGAAAAGAATTTTATCTGACTTACAGTTCTGCAGGCTCTACAAGCATGGCACCAGCATTGCTTCTGATGAGGATCTCAGGAAGCTTCCAGTCATGGCAGAAGGCAAAAAGGAGGCAGCATATCACATGGAGAAAGAAGGAGCAGGAGAAGGAGAGGAGGGGGAGGTCCTAGATCTCCTGTGAACTCATTACTGGAGGGAGGCAGCAAGCTATTAATGAGGGATCGGCCCCCATGATTCAGCACCTCCCACCAGGCCCCACCTCCAACATTGGGGATCACATTTCAATGTGATATTTGGAGGGGACAAACATCCAACCTATATCATTGCCACATTTGCTCTACCATTTTCTCTTCTGTCTGTCTCTCTGTGTGTGCATGCACACACATGTATATGTATGTACATATATAAACATACATATGTCATGTAAATATAAACACATATATTGTGTAAAATTTTGTCTGAGCTATTCGAGAATAGGTTGAATACACCATGCCCATTTACCCTTTAATAATTCAGTGTGTATTTCTAAGGAACAAGGTTATTCTCTATTAGAACAGTCGTGTAGTTATCAAACTCAGGACATTCACATTGACACAAGACCTTTACCTGATTTACAGTCCACATTCTATGTTGTTAATTGTCTGGCCCTTCCTTACAACACCTTTTACCTTTCAAATAGGGTCCAGCCCAGGACCATGTGTTGCATTTCATCTTTGTGTCTCTTTCATTTTCGTCAATCTGGAATAGGTTTGTTTCTCTTTCATTACATTGACATTTTGGAGAACACCAGCTAGTCGTTTTATAGAGTGACTCTCAAGATGGATTTGTCTGGCCCTGCTAATTTTAATAAGTAGGTGATAATAAGCACCCTCCAGGACAAAGTGGAGATATTTCTGGCAGCCTGAGGAGCACAAGACTAAGAGAACAAGAGGGAGCCTGTCACAGATGAGGAAATGAACAAGGCTCCGTGTGACCTCCTCACCACTTGTGGAATTGAAGGGCTGAGGGAGAAGCAGTGAGACCAGGCAGGCCAGCCAGGGTCAGGTGCTGAAGGGTTTAGACCAGACCGTGAACTTGATTCTAAAAGCATTGGGGATCATTGGGGAATTTCAGTCAAGGACATAATAATGTTTGTTTCTGAGAAAGACAATGTCTTAAAGATAATTTAGTGACTGGATCTGAGAGCACAGCAGCATGAGTAAGAATTCTGTTAAAATTACTGTGATGTGGACTGCAGGAAGACTTGGGGTGAAAAGATGCAACATATTTGGATAAATGCTATAGAAAATAGAATGGTTTGGTGATTTGGTGTACAGAGTGAAGAACAGGAAGGGCCAGGGTGACAGTTGTAATTCTGTTGTGTGCGCTGAATGTCAGACGCCTGATCCTCTAAGGCTGGAGATGGGATATAGGGGAAGCAGCTCTGAGTCAGAAGAGACTGAACACTGTTTTGGACATGGCACGTTTGAGGTCTCTGTAGGAGATCCAAGGGGAGCTGTCCTCCAGGACCTGAGGAGGAAGATTTGTACCGGAGATACAGATTTAGACGTCATCAACTCACAGTCACTGAAACTAGTGGCTGGAGGAGCTCCCCAAGAGAGGGAGGCCTTCTGGGAGAGGATGGAGCACGACTAGGGACACAGGACTGTCTGGAGGTGTTGAAGCCCCTGCTGCAGGTGGAGAACCATGAATTCATGGATACCAAGAGCTGATAGGACGACTCTTCCAGCAGCACATTATAGCTCAGGCATGTGAAAGGTGAAGCAGGTGGTTCAGTTGAACTAGGGGTGTAGGAAAGACATTGGGATTATTGGTAAGGGAGTCACTGAAATGATGGACGACAGACTCTATGCTGTGTGTTGAAGGAGGGAAAGATAAATGAGCCTGAAAGATGAGTGTTGGGTCCTGGAAGTCTCCATGGGTTAAAATGACAGATGCAGGAGCTGAATCTGAGTGAAAATGAAGGCATTATAAATAGCAGGTGGAAATCAGAAATGGGAATGTTTGCGGCTTCAGAATTTCTTAAGTTTATTTCTGGGTAATGATTAGTTCAGGGACAGCTGACAGACAGGAGCTGAGGTGGAGTGAAGGTAGGAGTCCTCAAGGGCAAGGAGATACAGTGGGCAGGCATCTAAGCCTCAAATGCATTGTCCTCATGGGCAATGAAAGCATCTGGATGGAGATGCATGGTGGAATGGAAAGCGAATCTATGGGTGCCCAAGGCTGCAGTGGAGGATGGCAATGAGGGGAGACAGAGGGCTTACAGTAAACGGGAGGAGCAAGCATGTGGAAATAGCCCTAAAGGGGGAGAGGCTGCTGGCCATCTTCAGGGCAGCTTTACTAAATATGGGGGAATAAAGTGCTTCCATCATGGGGATGCAAGACAAGAGTCAGGCAGGATGGTGGCCCCAACAAAGGTGAAGCCACCATTGGAAAAGAACATCTGGAGAACTGGGTTTTCAGAAGGCAGCTGTTGGTGTGGGAAGGAAAGAACAATGAAAGGCTCTGCGCTATGAGGCTAGGAGTAAAGGAGGATTCTATTTTAATTTAAGAATAATAGTGATGAAATGAGGTCCAAATGGGTGTTTCTCACTTTCCTCATCAGACACTGTATTACCAGAGGCAGAAATGATAAGCTTCATCATAGCAGAAAAGAGATAATAACAATAAGATTATTAAACACTTGAATAAAATAACTGAATTTAAAAATACTTATTTATATTAATGTAAGACTATGAGACAGATTACAATCAGAAATGATGGGAGAGAGAGGCACCCAAAAATTGGGCTCAGCCACTGGTGATGGGACTTCAGGGGAAAGGTCTATCTAGAACCCACTATTCTGTACAGCAGCCACTGGCCTTATATAGCTATACAAACTTACATTTTAATTAACGATCATTAAAATTCAATTCCTTGCAGCACTACATGCTAAAGATTCAATAGCCACAGGTGGCCATGGCTACCGTATTGGGCAGGACCAATACCAGACATCTCTGTTATTTACAGACAGTGCTGACGGCATTGCTCCAGCAGGGGAATCTCGTATGTGGCAGGGTGGGCCCCAGTTCTTCTGGAGTGAGGCTTCCTGGACACCTGATTGCTCTAGGGACCTAGAGAAAGGAGGGGGACACAGGAAGGCTACAGATAGAGTTCTCATCTCTTACTCTCAAATTAGCCTAAAAAGATCAAACTTTTCTGCTTGTTAGAGTGAAGCAAATATTGGACTGGAAGGCAGCAGATTCAGTTGAGTTCATATGTGCCTTGAGTATGTCACTTAGCATGTCTGATTTTTAGACTTTATCTATGTAAATTGGGTAGAATAATATTAATACTTCACAATGGCAATGAGGATTAAATTTGACATATTTTATAAAATTACTGATTAGCTTAACAAACACAGCACTGTATAAATATTAGGACTGATGCTGGTGATGTTGGGGAAATTAGCCTAATGAGGTTCTAGCAGTTCTCCTTCCCAACCCACCAAGCTCAATGCCCTTCCAATCACTGAAGGAAAAAGATATGACTTGTATATTGATCCATGAAATGTTCTTTTTTCTTACCATTGCCCCTCAATAAAAATAAAATTCTTTCCTACCCCCAATTAGATATCAAAAGTTTTAAATTTTAAATTTAATGAGATGCACCATGTAAGTAAAAATGAGTGTCAGTGCATTCAACCAAGAAATGTAGGTAAGTGGTTTAGTTTTCTCTCTTCTGATTATGAGGAACTAACAAACGGGGCTGAAGAGATTGGGTGAAAGATAAGATTTAGATGATGCTTGGAGAAGGCAAATTTTACAAACCACAGTTTTGTTAAAAGTAGGGTGTATTTACCTGCTCCTAAACAGAGATGAAAAAAACTGTGCATTTTTTCAAAAAGCTGTGCATGTGGGCAGATAAACTGTACATGGTTTATAAACATTGAAATGGGTGGTAGGGTGTTTTCATTTAAGGAAACGTTTATTGAAGCTTCATTCTACTTTGCTATTTAGCATCTCCTGCAGGTAGCTATCCAACTTTCAAGTACAGAGACACAGCAAAAAAGGTCAATATAATGAAGACTAAGAAAAGCAGCTCCTAAAACAGTACAAAAATGGTCCATATGGAATCATGACGTGGTGTGTTAGTCCATTTTCATGCTGCTGATAAAGACATACCTGAGACTGGACAATTTACAAAAGAAAGAGATTTAATTATACTTACAGTTCCATGTGGCTGGGGATGCCTCACAATCATGGTGGAAGGCAAGGAGGAGCAAGCCACATCTTACATGGATGGCAGCAGGAAAAAAAGCTTGTGCAAGAAAACTCCCACTTATAGTGACCTTCAGATCTCATGAGATTTACTCACTATCATGAGAACAACATAAAGACCTGCCCCTATAATTCAGTTACCTCCCACCAGGTCCCTCACACAACACGTGGGAATTCAAGATGAGATTTGGGTGGGGACACAGCCGAACCTTATCACATAGTATAAAAGGTAATGGATTCACGTAAGTGCTCAACTGATTTTTGGCAAAGGTTCAAAGGCAATTCAATGAAGGAAGGATAGGAGCTGGAGCAATTGATGGTAAGACAATTGGATTTTCATATGCAAAATCCAAATTCTCTTGAATTACTATTTAAGGTGTGGGAGAAATTGGACATCCATATGCCAAAAAAAAAAAAAAAAGAGCCTCAACCTAAGCCTTACACCTATACAAAAATTAGGTCAATGTGGATCACAGACTTAAATGTACATTATAAACCTGTAAACTTTTAGAAAAAGAAAATAGGAGAGAATATTTGAGACCTAGGACTAGGCAATGAGTTCTTAGATTTGACACCAAAAGCGTGATTCAGAAAAGGAAAATTGATAAATTTGACTACATCAAAATTAAAAACATTTGCTCTGTGGAAGACTCTGCTAAGGGGACAAAAAGACATGCTACAGACTGCAAGAAAATATTTGCAAACCACATAGCCAACAAAGGACTAATTCCTAGAAGTTACAAAGAATTCCCAAACTCAACAGTCGAAAAACAAACAATCCAAGTACAAACTGGGCAAAAGACAAGAAGAGACATTTTACTAAAGAGGATACACAGGAGGGGTGCAGTGGCTCACACCTGTAATAATCTCCCAACACTTTGGGAGACCAAGGAGTAAGGATCACTTGAGCTCAGGAGTTCAAGACCAGCCTGAGCAACATAGGGAGACCCCATCTTTACAAACAATAATTTTAAAAATTAGCCAGGAATGGTGGCACATGTCTGTGGTCCTAGCTACTTTGGAGGCTGAGGTGGAAGGATTGCCAGAGCCTGGGAGGTTGAGGCTGTAGTGAGCTGTGATTGTACCACTGCATTCCAGCCTGGGTAACAATGAGGCCTTGTCTCCAAAAGAAAAAAGAGAATCTATAGATTGATAGTAAGCACATGAAAAAATGTGCAACATCATCAGCAATTAGGGGAATATAAATTAAAACCAAAGTGAGATATCAACACACACCTATCAAAATTGCTAAAATTAAGAATAGTGACAGCAGCAGTTGCTGGCAAGGATGTGAAGAAACAGATCACTTATACATTGCTGGTGGGAATGGAGAATGGTAGAGCCACTCTGGCAAATAGCTTGGTAGTTTCTTATAAAACTAAACTAAATACAGTTATCATATGTATTAGTCCATTCTCACACTGCTATAAAGATACTGCCAGAGGGCTGGGCATGGTGTCTCATGCCTGTAATCCTAGCACTTTGGGAGGCTGAGGCAGGCAGATCACGAGGTCAGGAGTTCAAGACGAGCCTGGCCAACATGGCGAAACCCCCCTCTACTAAAAATACAAGAATTAGCTGGGTGTGGTAGCATATGCCTGTAGTCCCAGGTACTCAGGAGGGTGAGGCAGGAGAATTGCTTGAACCTGGGAGGTGGAGGTTGCAGTGAGCCGAGATCGTGCCATTGCACTCCAGCCTGGGCGACACAGCAAGACTCCATCTCAAAAAATAAAAAGAAAAATAAATAAAGATACTACAAGAGACTGGGCAATTTATAAAGGAAAGAGGTTTAATTGACTCACAGTTCTGCATGGCTGGGGAGGCCTAAGGAAGGAAACTTACAATCATGGTGGAAGGGAAAACAGTCACCTTTTTCACAAGGCGACAGGAGAGTGTGTGTGTGAAGGAGGAACTGTCAAACACTTATAAAACCATCAGATATCATGAGAACTCACTATCACAAGAACAGCATGGGGGAAACCGCACCCATGAACCAATCACCTCCCATCAGGTCCCTCCCTTGATATGTGCAGATTAAGGAGATTACAATTTGCGATGAGATTTGGGTGGGGACACAGAGCCAAACCATATCACCGTACAATCTAACAATCTGAATCTCGAGTATTTATACCAGAGAAATGAAAATTTGTGTTCATATACAATCCTGTACCTGAATGTTCATAGTGGCTTTATGTGAAATATCCAGAAACTGGAATCAGCCCAGACATCCTTCAGCAGGTGATTAATGCCCCTCCCAAAGACATCCACATCATGATCCCTGGAACATGTGAATATGCTATAGTATATGGCAATGGCAAATTAAAGTTGCATGGAATTAAGACTGCTTATCAGCTGTCCTGGAAATGGGGAGATTCTCCTGAATTTTCTGAGTAGTGCCAATGGAATCTGAAGTGAGGAGGTTGGAGTGTTGTGATGTGAGAAAAGGCCTACACTGTTTTTGCTGGTTTTAAAGATGGAGGAAGAGGCCATGAGCCAAGGAATGCAGCAGCCTCTGGAAGCTGGAAAGGGAAAGGGAATGGATTCCTCCCCAGAGCCTCCAGGAAGAAACACAGCCCTGCCAGCTCCTTCATTTTCACCCAGTGACACCAACACTAAATGTTGTAGGTCACTTAGTGTGTGGAAATTTGTTACAGCAGCAATTGAAAACTAATACACATACCATGGCACACTACTTAGCAATAGAAAAAGCACCAATACTCGCAACAGATTGGATGGATCTCCAGAGAATTTTACTGGGTGAAAAAACCCAGTCCTGAAAGATTACATACTATTTGATTCCACTTAAATCTTTTAAATTTGATTCCACTTAGATGTTTTAATATGACAATATTTCAGAAATGGAGGGAAGATTTAGGGGTTGCAAAGAATTTAGAATGGAAATGGAAGAGAAATTGTGGGAGGGAATAGATGTCATTATGAAAGGGCAATGCGGTATTTGTAGTAATGGAACTTTTCAGTATCTTGACTATAATGGTGTATACGTGAACATAAATGCGTGACAGAATTGTATAGAACTTAATACACACAAGCACACAAATAAGTACACGTGAAATGAGAGAAATCTAAATAAGATTGGTGGAGCGTTATCATGTCAATACTCTAGTTGAGATATTATACTATAGTTTTGCAAAATGTTACCATTGGGGAAAATGAGGCAAAGTATACAAGAGATCTCTGTATTACTTCTTGCAACTGCATGTGAATCAAAAATTATCTCAGTACGATTTCTAATAAAGAATATTGTAGGAAATTGTTATCTTGCTACTTCTTATAGCTATGGCTATGGATTGCCTTAGTTAAAACCTAGAAGGTAGGGGCAAAGCTATCTAATTCGCTTGGTACACTAGCTCCCTTGCCATCATCTACCACTTATCATTTAGAGGCTTTTCATTAATGATAATGATATGTCTGAATGTGCCTTACAGCAGAGAATGTTAACCTATTTATGTCAATCCTTAGTTCAGGGGGTTCTTAATTCATCTGGAAACTCTAGTCAATATTTGTGTTTGTGTGTGTCTGTGTGTGTGTGTGTGCATGTTTTTGAAGAAAACATCTATAACTTTCAAAAGGGCTCCATTACCCCCTCTAAAAAAAAAAAAAGAAAAAGAAAAAGAAAAAGATCAAGAACCAAAGTCCTTAGAAACACACTAAGTGTGAACTTAAAAATATATTTCTTTGGAGTGATTTAAAATAATGCTATGCACAACTGCATCAACATTTTTAAGTGGGAGAAAATATGCATGGTCTTTGGTAGAATAGGCTCCAGGGTCAGACTTCCAAGTGTGTGACCTTCAGCAAAGTCCTCATCCTTTCTAAGCCCCAGTTTTCTCATCTATAAAATGGGAAAAATAATACTTCCCATTTTATAGAACATTGTGAGTTTCAGATGAAATAATGTAATAAGTCATTTAGCATATCACCTGACACATGATAAGCACTCCATAAATATTAGCTTATTTCTATTATTGTGTTTAAAATGGAAAGATCTAAAGATTCAAATTATTCTTTTCAAATTATCTTTTCAATATAATGGAAAAAATGGCACACAGTTTTGTAGAAGGGGCACTGGTGTTAGTAGACTCGTTCTGCCATTGGTTCCCTGAGTATGTTTGGACAAGTCACACTCTCTCTGAGCCTCCATCCATAATGTAAGAGGGCTAAAAGTTTGGGCTTAAAAAGATGCATGAATTCACTCAACAAACATTTATGGGAGCTCTTTATATGGTTTTCAGGTTGAGTTCCTCAGAAGCAGACCATGAGTGGTAGATTCGTGAGAAAAGGTTTATTCAGGAATGCTCGGGAAAAACTTGGAGGAATAAAGAAGTGGGACAGGAAGGGAAAGAAAGGAAAGCAAAGACCCACAGAGGGTGCTATAGGGTCAGTCCTTCAGAAAGCTCTAGAGAGACCACGTAAGTCACCCTCAGCATCATCTCCACCTGGGAACTAGGGTGCTTATATCCCCACTGCAGCTGGTTATTATTTAAGGGCAGTCCACACTCGCATGCATTCCCAGGCACTACCTGCTCCATGTGTGAACCAGCTGAGCAAATACCAGCTGCCTGAGGGCAGCCTTCTGGCAAAGACTTGCAACTGTTGGCATTTTGGGAGTGAAAGCCCACAGGGAGCTTATGTGCCTGAAATTGGTAAAGGGACCCAAGGGAAAACCAGCAGAGCAATGACAGCATATGCAAGGTCTCAGAGCCCTCCTCTGCCTTCATGGATGACACTCACAGTGTCATGAGGAAACTCACAAGTAGCCACACGATTGCTAAAGAACTCCCAGGAGAGGGCCTCAGTTCATGCTGGAATGTCAGGGAGGGGCTCGGAGGGCCCGTAGGAGCAAATGAAGACAGAGAAAGAATTAGTCAAGCAAAATAGGGAAGTGGTGAGAGGGTTCAGTCAGCTGAAGAGAGCATGATACTCAAGGAGTTAAAATAAGCCCAGTATAACCATATCAAAGGAGCCGGGCAGCTGGAAATGAGGCTGGAAGGTGAGGGGAACCCAGATCATGAAGTGAATCATGTGAGTTAATTTGTAGGCTCTTAGGGTCTAACACAATTTAGTTACAGACAAGTATCATAGCTAAGAAAAGAGTACAAATTTCTTCATATACAATGGAAACGATAACATAGTTTCCCATTAGCATCCCCAGGTTATAGAGAAAAAAGTCACTGGGGACATATCATCATTTTTAAATAATTGAAGTTAGGTAGAGTTAAAATTCTTTTTATTTCCTTTGCATGCTGAAAGGTAAAAGAAAAGTTACATAGAACCTAAAATAACTGAAATTGTCTCTGTAATATAGCAAAAAAAGAAAGAAAGA
>NW_012114777.1:2006626-2088812 GCF_000951035.1 Colobus angolensis palliatus | reverse complement strand
AAATTCATAGTTGCTAACTTATCATGACACCTTTTTTTTTTTTTTTTTTTTGTTAATGGGAAAAATCAGCACTTTCCATCTGAAAATAGGAGTTTAGACCAGGATATCTCTGTCAATATAGGTTACTAAACCATTTCCTCAAGTTAATAAAATATAATACCAAAAATTCATAGTTGCTAACTTATCATGACACCTTTGTCTTTTTCAATGTTCATGGAATGAGACTTTTAAGTAATAAATTTGATATTTGTGTCCTTTATTTATACAGCCAATTACAAAGGCATAATAAGAAGGCATATTTAAGAAGTTGATGCAAATCCCACACTATGGTTATTTCTGCCACCTTGGAGATTCTTATCCTAGGATCCCAATTTAGCACTTTTGGTGAGATTTAAACAATAAGTCTCTAAATAGTCAAAACTGCAGACACGTTAGGATGTGATCATTGGAATTCAGCATGAGTACCAAAATTCTTTATGTTGGAATATCGGTAGAACAATAGTCCATCATCGATGCAATTAATGCCCAACAAGATCTTATTTAGAAGTATTCTCTTTTCATGAATTTTATGAGCATCTTTTTTTATTTGACGGTATTCTTTTCCTCTTTTGGGTTTAATTTAAATTTTTCTCATAAAGCTGTCTCTAATCACTAGAATCCAAAGACAGCTATATAATCTAAGATCCTTTCTATCATCTTGTATTCATAGATGGCGTCAAGACAAGGAGAAAGAGACTGGACCCAGGTTGTTGTGGTTCTTAAATGTGGAATCTGTCTCCTCCCTAGGATAGTTCTGAATTAGATGCTTTAAACAAGACAAAACATTTGATTAGTTTTTTCTTAATGAACTTCATATGACACAGTTGTTTGGTTACATTATTCTGCTTCCTTTCTCTGGTTTTATAGCATTTTAATTGCTGTTTTAATCCTGTGTTTTATATAAAGCATCTATAATTCCCTTGATGGATAGAAACCATAGAAGTAAAAAGCATTATTATTATGCATTTCCCAGTCTGTTAGTGTTTTGATAGATTCCCTAATTCACTCTTCAAAAAAAATTGCTATATACATTGTGTTCTTTTTACAACATTACTATCATGAGTAGGAGGAATATTTTAGGGTAGGATAAACAGTAATTGGCAAGGAGCTATAACATTGATTTGTACAAGCTTCATGTCCAACCCATTCTGAGGATGCTATTAGAGTAATGGGTGAAATGAAGGGAGTGCTGATTTGCTAAATTTACTTCAGGAAAAGATCAAACTGGTGCCTGGGCTTTGGAGGCAGTGCCCCCGGCAGTTTCTTGAGGTGCACTCTGGCTCTTTGAAAGAAAGAGCACAAGTTACCCAGCAGCAGCATGCATAGTCTTTGGGCAAAAGAGGCCCAAGATGCTGAGAGAGAGCAGGGTACTCTGGAAGCCACTAGATGGGGGTGTCTACTTGTTCAATCTGGGCAAATATCCCATCAACCAGCTGGCATGAAAGAAATAAAGGTTAAAATGAGGGTAAATTCCATATTCCTCAATGCCATTCTTTTACAGAAAGTGAACTGTGTTGAATATCAAAAGCAACTTCAAGTCACCTGCTGCCTCCAGTGATTTGGCCTGGGAGGATAGCCACTGAGATCTTCTCATGCTGGCGTTTTGGGGGCTCTCATGTGAAAGCAGCATTCGTCTGGGAAACCAATGAATACAGAATAATGAATTAGAATGGAGGTGAGGTATTTCACCCAGTTTTTCTGCAGAGTTATCAGTGATTCTGACCTAGTCATTTAAACCCTGGACACCCACAGTTTCCTACCTTTTCAATGAACAGACTAATCTTTGTCCATCACAGCTACCGATAATAACGATAACTTATGATTTTATAAGTAATCTCCAAATGTGATCAGTCCTAAAATAAATGTATCTGAGCAGGAGGAGGGGCAGCAGAAGCAGCTACAATTTCAGGATTCATCCAGCACCAGATGAAAATTCCATCCTTTGGTTAAAATTCTTCTAGGACCTTGGCTGGCTGGTGAACTTGGCAGACCCAATTATTATAGCAATTAAGATTTTAAAATGTGAGTCAAATTATGAGCCAAACTTGTGCCAAAAGCTGGCAGACAGACACCCTGAATTTAGGTCAGGGATGTTGTTCCCTGTACCAGTGGTAATTCAATTACATCCCAGCCCCAGGCACGCAGGTTCCAACCCCAGGAGACCTGATAGTCATAATAGGTCTTCTCTGGACTAAAGAAACCCTGGGATGCCCATTCTGCCTGAGGCCCCCCATCGCTGGGACACCGACCTCAGGGAACAGCAGGAGAGGCCACCATTTGTCCCGACATTCAGCTCCCAGGGAAATCACCGTGCTGAGACAAACACCTGTGAGGGCCAAATCTGCTTTGCTATATTTATTACAAAAAGACTCCTGGAGGACTGGCTGGTATTCTGATAAGATCTTGAAGGGGAAATGCTTTCTTTAAGGATTACAATTTTTGACCACAGTATTTGATTTTTAGCATTAAGTATCCTGAATTTAAACTACTAAAGAGAGAATGAATGCGTGTGCACATGAGGGCAATTGGTAACAGGCTCCCCAAGTCTGGCAGCTAGTCCCACCTCCCCGACCCAACTCTTGTGAGAGTCATTTCACACTCTGAACCTCAATTTTCCCATCCACAAAATGGTGAGGATAAACTATATCCAAGAAGGGAAGGCTGTTTCTTCTGCAGTGGCAGCTCAGTGTGGAGAAGGCTCTGTGATTGGAGAGGTCCATGTGGAATATGTATCCAGAGGGACTGTGTTGGAGCCATGTTGACTACAAGGACACAAGAGGAGAGAGTGTCAAAACGCTGTGCATTTGCCATTCCTAAACTAGGTGATTTCACAGTGTCGTCTTCATTACAAACAATCTTTATGACTATACATGCATTTCCTGAGTGTTCAAGTGAGAGAGCAGGTCCAGGTTAGAGCAATGTGTCAACTTGATACCTGAGTGGAATGGGACAGGGAGATCTATTTTAAATGACAGGTACTAATTTTATTAGCTTTAGCACTCATTCATGGACCAGCTGTTGTGCACACAGCACTATTCTGAGCTGCAAGGACACGGAGATAAGTAAGCCAGGCACTAAATGTCAGGTGTTTGGACTCCAGTGGTTCCAGGGGAATTTCTGTAAATGCAATAAATGGTTGGGTTTTCTGTCCAGCCTTGGTCAGTGTCCGTGAGGAGCATGTTCTTATTAATGGTGCAAAATTAGTAAATAAGACCTGGGGCAGTGCCTAACCTGCTCTCTGGAGGACCTTCTGGAGAGGGCTGTTGCTGGTACTCCCACGCTGAGGCTGTGCCATTCCCAGGAGAGACTCAGCACCTTTTTGAATGGGAATAACTTACCAAGTAGTCCTGGCTACTTGGGATGGTGAGGGAGAAGGATTGCTTGGGCCTAGGAGTTCAAGGCCACAGTGAGCTATGATCATGCCATTGCACTCCAGCCTGAGTGACAGAGCAAGACCCTGTCTCTAAAAAAACGAAACCAAATGGAAAGAACTTTTTATTCTACAAAACCACCTCATTATGCCCATGCCTTGTCAGTCTAGAAAACCCCCAAGGTGTGTTTAATCAATGTTCTGTGAAAAGGAGAAAGCGGCTACCTATTTAAGAAACACTGGAGTTTTTAATGCTTTCCATATTTTCCATGCTCCTCTCCAAGTAAAAAACCTTAACACAGGAACATAATAGCATCTCTCTGAAAATCCTAAAAATTGGATGAACTCTCATGGTTTAGTGTGATTTGAACTAAAGGCAAGAAGACTCACTAATGAATCTCACAGAGTCCCTGCTACTCTGGGATCTTAGATCTTAGCTGGTGGCTACAGGAAGCCAAAAACAATCACCTACACCGTAAAAAATCATTCCAACATGAATTCAAAATTCAAATGAATGGAGTCTTAGCACCATAAAGGATTTGTCTGATTTCAGATGAACCCGTTCAGTGTGGGTTCCCTTCAAAGTAACAATGACAGCTCACGCTAATAATTTACAGTCTCTAAAGCATGTTCACAGCCATTTTCTCTTATTTTGGAAACCTGTTGATGGAGGTTTCCTACCAAAACACCAAATCTTCCACATCTTGTGACCGGTAGCACCGATTCTCAGGCTGTGAAAACTAGGACAGTCACATTCGAGCTCCAGCCTCACCGCGGTCCATCCTGCTCTCCTCACCCATGATTCCCGGTATGTAGTGAGAGAGCCCAGGATAAAGCAAATAGCTTTGGTTCAGGATTAAAGTCTTGAGTTGTCTAGACATACCCCTCATAGATCTATTTAGGACAGAATCGTTGTTAAGAATATTTATGATTTACAGGTGGCATTGGAAGAAAATCACATTGATTTTGGTTTAGAAAGATGGTTTACAGAGCACAGTAGTGTTCTGAGGTTATGTGATTGAGCTAACCCATCCAGATGTCCAGTTCCTCCCTTTTCCACTGCCCCTTCCTCTGGCCTGCCCCACCGCATCCCTAGACTGCAGCAAACCTATCAGAAAACCCAGCTCCCCCTTTACATGTTTCCTTCCTCTGGTTCTTTTCCACTCCACCCTTTTTCTACTGCAACCCCCAAGCATATTTGAGATGACTCAGAGGCATCATGGTTTGGACTGAATTAAAATGATGGAAACGTAAAGGAATTCTTACTGTTTGTATCTAATGAATTTCCCTGGTGCAAATTCAATATTAAATGCAGATTGAAGCTAAAATGGTCCTTAAGGGAATAACAGAAGTATATCGGATGTTAAAGGGACTGTTAATTAAAAGGAATAGCTGGCTGGGAAGCTTTTAAGAAATATTTACTTTCAGTGGCTCAAAAAATAAGTCTCCCAGAGGAGGGCACCTACTACCTCTACTACCCTCTAAACTAAGAATGGTTTTTTATGCCAAAGTGTACGTAGACATCTGTTCTGGAAAGTTACAGACTAGGAAAAAAAAATTATAGTAATCGTTAGCTTGCTCATTTCTGAAAGATTTTATAATCACTCATGTGAAATATTTACCTAAATTACTTGCCATTCTGTTGTAGATGATGAGTGGCCAAAATAATTACTTATATCTAAAGTAGCACTGAATTAGTCTGAGTTGTGCATCTAATGTCTCTGAAATGATTGATCACAGGTAAACAAATAAAAAGTCCCTCCCCCCATTAGTTGTTATTTTTCTAACTTCAGATTTATTGTGTCTTTTTGAGGCTGGGGTTTTAGTCTATGTTTTTTGGGGTAAGGCTTTGATAAATTAAAATGCCTCCTCACATTTCATTTTCATTAGAAAAAATGACCCATACTGCATCTGAGAAAGCAGGATTCATAACATAAAGAATTTTCACGCTAAATATTAACATTGGCTCTGATATATTTATGGATAAGAGACAGTACTGTGGCATTTTCAGCTCAGCCCATCTTCCAGCCTGTTGTCATGTCAGACCTCAGTCCATGCTAGGCCCAGGCAGCGATGAAGGGCTCAGTATCCGGTGGTCACCCCATTACTGTGAGTGGTAGAAAACCACTGTGGACAACTCAGGCAGCAGGTGGTCAACAAAAGCATGATGTCAAGAAAATACTGTGGAAATTACCCAGCAAGACAGAGAGCTGATGAATGGCATAGGGGTCCTCAAGACATAGGAGGTCCCGATATCAGGGGCTGAGACTCAGGAGCAGAATTCTGAGCCCAAGGAAGACGACTTCAATTTAAGTGTAGTTGGAGAATCCAGAAAAAATAAAAATAAAAAGCCACTAAGAAAACAGATAGGAAGCCAGGTCATGAAATGGTAGTACCACGCTGTAATTCATTCACAGGAACCAAGTAATAATCCAGTTTATTAGAACCAATGTTCAAGGTTGGACTAAAACCAGAAGAAAGTTAGCTTGTTGTTGTTGTTAACCAAGTTGTTGCAATTATCGGCTTAAATCAATGTCTTCTGACACTAGATCATTTTAGGGTTAGAACTGGGAGACAGGCAGGATGATCATTTATCTTGTAAGTATCCTCCTAAAAATTACCCTGACTAGCCTGAATCATTAGGTCATATTTTATCAAAATCATGACAAATAGGTACCGTAAGAGCAGATAATCCTGAGTGAAGTAAAAAGTAGCATTATAAATATCTCAAACAACAATAAATGGTTGTTATGGAATATTATAAAAATGCAGTGAAGTATTTCTGTTCACATCAATGAGAGTTTGTTGAACATCTACTATCAACTAGAAAAAGGACAGGAGGCTTTGATGGCACAAACCAAACAATTTTGACCTCAGTGCCTCTTCTCTGTTCTCATTAGCAGTTTGTCCCAACCTCAACCAAACCAAAGTGTATCTCTCCATGGCATAGACTCAATCCAGGGAGAAAGCAAAATGCAATTTTGCTTTGGGCTTGCATCACCTTTTTGTTAAATAAGATTAATGCTTGCTATCTAGAAACGTTCATTGAGAACCTACTACCCTAACATCACAATGAACTCTTGGAGTACAAAGATGAATACAGAATGGTTACTGTATTGAAACAGCTAACAGTTCAAGAGGGAAGACATACATGCAGAATATTAGAAACAAACATACCTGCTCCCATCAGGCATGCAACCTCCAGAGCAGTGTTACATATAAGACAGTGCTTCCAACTTTGCAAGAAAACAATTGTTATAAGTTTCTTTATTATCAGATGTGACAAATTAACAAGTAGGGCAATGTAGATCCACAGCAAGAAAGAATATTTGAAGACCTAAACAATTAGTTTCAATGTTAAAATTCAATAGTACAGGCTAGGAACGTTCTAGTACAGTACCTATTGTCAAAGCAAAACAGTGGTGCCTCCCATGAAATTGTAAGTTGCCTGACTTTTGTTCATTTTCTTTTCTTTGTGGCAGCTTGTTCTCTCTGCAACTAATTTTTTCCATGGAAAACTATTAAGGTCATTGTGACATCCTGTGAAAAAGAGAAGAGAGAAATACACTGACAAAAATTCATAATCAAGTCAGATCAAAAGAACTCTTATATTACCTATTTTTTCCCTGTGATAATTTTCTTTAAAAAAATCAAAAGAAAAGTAAAAGCTAGACTTACAAGTTGTGGCTCGATACCTAGAAGTAAGGTAGAGTTTGCAGTTTGTGGTTCTTTGGTAAATGTTAAGTGGTTTACTACAGAAATGCAAAAGCATTATCCTTTGACCATTAACGTAACGTGAAATAAAAGGATCTAAATTCATTTCACATATCAAATATGTCACTCTTTTGGTGCACATGCCATTGAACTCCAAAAGGTTATTGCACTGAAGTCATTCCCCATGTTTCTAAAGACCATTCCACTGTAAGCATAAAAAAATGAAACAGTTATTTTCTAATTTACATTGATTCGTGGGCAAGAAACTATAACATGTACTGCTGGCCTTCAAAGATGAATATGTTGCAATCTTGTTTCTAGAAGAGCTTACAGTCTACTGGAGGACACAACTGTGAAATTCAAGGCACATCGTAAAAGCGCTATAAAATATAATGCACATATTAATAATATAACAAAGTATGAAGGACCTGCATTAGGCAAAAGCTATTTTCATCTCCTTTAGTCTTTACAATTCTAGGAAGTAAGTTATTTTTATTTCAGACATAAAGAAAAGTTACTTGGTGAGATGAAATAATTTTTCCTTGTTTTCTCAGTTAGGCAGTGGTAGAAATGAAATTCATGTCCATTTGATTGCAGGACCCATAATCCGTACTTTTTAGCAAAGCAGTGTGATCAAGATGAGGGAGCATTAATTGAAGATGTAGAATAAGGATGAACCTTAACAGTAGCCATTATGTCTTTCTCCCCCAGTTTCTTGCTGGAAAGATGAAACTTACTTCTCTGTCTTCTCTCATTTCAGCACTTATTTTTCTTGCGCCATCTCTTGCGGAACACAGGGCTTAATAATCCAGCAGCCAGTGTGTTCAATGTGTTATATTATGTTAGGCAGGCTAGAAAGCCTTACTATGTATTGATCTGAAAAACAGTCATTGAAAAGCAGTGCTCTAACAGTGCGAAACAACAGAGCTGACAGTTGGTTCAAACAATGAGTATTTTTAGTGAAAGGAGAAAAGTCAGAACTTGCTTGACTTCTGTATAACATCAAGACCTCACCTCCTAGGCTCAGAACTTGCCCTGATAATATGTAAGAGTTAAAGTACTTACCTAGCCCTTAACTTCCTATTTGAAGGAAGGAAGAGATTTAAGTTCAATGTAAATTAACTCACTCATCATCACTTACCATCACTCATCAAATCAAAAGATACCCAGTTGGCACTGAACCAACCAGGCTCTGAGTAGTAGCTTGTTTTGGAAAAGGGTAGAAGGGGGAGAAGGTTTCTGCTATTCACACAAATACTATGAAAACTCACAGTATTTGGCCTTCTTTTCACAAAAGTAGAAATGTTTTATCCAGATGTTAAATTAGGGGCATTATATTAGGTCTGCCTCAAATCCTAACATGATTTGTGGGGAGCATATCCTTCTTTTTTCATCTCCACTAAATATTGCTTGATTCCATTATGCCCGATTCTGGCAGTCCACATATACAACACATACCAAATCATTTGTCAAACCCGAACTCAGTAGTAACCCTTTCTATGAAGTCAGACTCGATTCCTTCACTGGCATGAGACACACCTTTCTTTGTGTCAGAAACATCAGAAACTATGACAGAAGGTTTCTGTCATAGTTTTTTATGTATTGGTATGTGTCCCTCTAAACTTAAGGTAGACACAAACTCCTTGAACGAAAAGACCATTAATCTGTCTTCCCTTTTCTTCACTTAACTCTTTACCTCCCCCAAACATCTGTCTTTGCAGAGAAAAGAAGAGCCAGCCTCCCACAACCACACCAGCATCTTATCTCTGCTTGCTGTTCTTGTGCCCTGATAGAAATGAGGAGGTAAGCTTCCTTGCATCTAGGGCCAAACCTTCTGCCTGGCTTTATTTTTGGTCATTGCCTCCTCCTGCTTTCTTATAACACCTAACCCACTGACTATCCCTCTTCTATTTTGCAGATTCAAGTTCTCTCTTCCAATGGATTCTTTGTCATTAGTTTCAACCCAGTTCCTCTCTCTGTCATTGAAATAAGCAAAACAAACTCTGTCATTAAAATAAACAAAAAAAATCTTCCCTCAGCAGGCTATTTAATCACCAGCTCCTCAGCCCTGTCTCTCTGGTCTTCTTTATAACATAAATTATTGAAAGTGTTGTCTATACTCATTGGTTCCATTTCTTAACCTTGACTTTCTGCTCAACCCACCCCTCCCATGAAGTACTTCATCAAAACAAAGCTGTTCCACGGAGGGCATCACTGAGTTCCAGGACTCATCTGCACTTGAGACTATTGACCCTGGCCTTGGCTTTGGAACAGCATACTCTGTGCTTTCTCCTCTTCATAGTCTCTGTCTTCTTTGCAGACTCATCCTTCTCTGCCTACTCATTAGAATGTTTACTTTAAATGGTGAAGATATTTTAAAAATGTATAAACTAGATAAATGGCATCTAGCATTCAGCATATATTTGTGAACCCACCACCTATTAAAAACATATCCTGGGCCAGGCGCGGTGGCTCATGCCTATAATCCCAGCACTTTGGGAGGCCAAGGCAAGTGGATCATGAGGTTAGGAGATCAAGACCATCTTGGCCAACATGGTGAAACCCTGTCTCTATTAAAAATACAAAAATTAGCTGGGCGTGGTGGCATGTGCCTGTAGTCCCAGCTACTTGAGAGGCTGAGGCAGGAGAATTGCTTGAACACAGGAGGCGGAGTTTGCAGTGAGCCGAGATTGTGCCACCACACTCCAGCCTGGTGACAGGGCGAGACTCTGTCTCAAAAAAAAAAAAAAAAAAAACCATACCTTATCTTTATAATCTTTGAAATCCTTCCTGACTCTCCTCAATTCCACCTTGCTTCTCTCCTCGGTGATAACCACTATTCTAAATTTTATGTTCTTTATTCTTATACCATTCTTTATACGTTTACCACATGCTTTTATCCCTAAGTAACTGCTTAATATAGCATGTTTTTCAAACTTTGTATGAATGGATTCACATTGCAAGTAGTCTGTCTTAACTCGCTTTTTTCACTTGAGTATGTTTCTAAATCTCATTCATGTTCTTATTTATAGCCGTAGTTTCTTTATCTTTACCTGTATATAGTAATTCTTATGTCCATATGTCTTTGAATGTGTCATCATTATGATTTATTTATTCATTCTGCTGTTGTTGGAAATTTTGCTGTTTCAAGTCATTTACTAGTAAAAACAGCAACTATGAACATTATCATACATGCCATCTCTTACAAATGTTCAAACATTTCTGTGGAACAGACTTTAGCTTGAAATTGTGAGACCATAAGGCAGAAGCATTTCTAAATTTGCCTGATATTTTAAAATTATTTTCCAAAGAATTTTAACAATTTATACTCCTACCATTAGAGAAGAGGAGCTCCCTTGCTCTATAATCTTACCAAACATGATACGGCCAGATATTTGTTTAAGTTTTACCAATCAAATGAGTATAGGGTAGTATCTCATTGAGATCTTAATGTATACTTCCCTGCTACAGTACACAATATGTCTTTACATTATATTTGCATTTTATTTTTCTTCATTGATTTTGCTAACACTATCATTTATCTTCTATTCTTTTTGTTGTAATATAGGAACAATCATATCATATTTCAAAAATGGCAACTCCGTTTTCTATTGTCAATATTTGTATCTTATTTCTTTTCTTGCATTTTCCCATGAGGACTTCCCGTATATTGTTGAATAAATGTTGTAAAAATAGTCATCTTGTATTTTTTTCTCATATTAAAAGAAATATTTCAAGGTTTTGCCATTCAGTATGATGTTTTCTGTAAGGATTTTGCACTTACCATATATTAGCTTAATAAATTTATTTTATAGTTCTAGCTTGCTAAAATACTTTAAATCATGAATGGATGTTGCATTATAACAAGTGATTTTTCTGTATTTATTGAGATGAGTATATAATTTTGCTTTTTAACATATATGTGGTAAATATTACTACTATTACTTAATTTATGTGTGGTAAAATTCACTTTTATTGGTGTAGAGTTCTATGAGTTTTGACAAAGGCACACAACCCTGCACTAGTCATTGCAATCAAGATACAGAATAGTTCTATCTCCCAAATATTCGGTAGTGCTACCCCTTTTTGGTCAATCCTAACCCCAACTCTTGCTCTTGGCAATCACTGATCTGTTTTTTTGTTTGTTTGTTTTTATTTTTTGGGTTTTTTTTGTCTCTATAGTTTTACCTTTTCCAGAATGTCATATAAATGGAAGCATACAATATGCAGCTTTTAGACAGACTTTTTTCACTGGAAACTTGAGATTTGAGATTTAGCCATGTTGTTGTGTTTATCAGTCCTCTGTTCCTTTTTATTGCTAAATAGTATTCTATTGTGTGGATGCAACATTTGTCTATCAATTCACCAGTCAAAGGACATTTGGGTTGTTTCCAGGTTTGGGTAATTTTGAATAAAAACCTCTGTAAATGTGTACATGCAGGTTTGTATGTAATTCTGTTTCTTCCTCCTGTGTAAATACCAAGAAGTGAGATCGCTCAGTGTGAGACTGTGGAACATTGTTCTATGTGTCCCTGATGCTATGTTCATTTCGGTCCTCACTCCAAGTCTTTTTTTGTCTTTGTTCTTCACATTGGATCATTTCTATTGATCTGTCTTCAAGTTCGCAGACTTCTCTGTTACTACTATTCCACTATTGTCTAGCCAGTTTTTTTTAATTTCAGATATTGTGTTTTTAAGTTTAATATTTCCATTTAGTTCCCTTTTTTATCCTCTGCTAGGAATGTCAACCTTTTCATTTACTTAAATGTGTTTGCCTTTTTCTTATATAGTACAGTTATGACAGTCATTTTAATATTTTTGATAATTCTAACATCTGGGTTATCTTAGGGTTGACATTTTTTATTGTCTTTTTTTGAGACAAGGTCTTGCTCTGTCACCCAGGCCAGAGTGCAGTGGTGCAAATGCTGCTCACTGCAGCCTCAGCCTCCTGGGCTCAAGCAGTCCTCCCCCCTCAGCCTCCTGAGTAACTGGGCCTACAGGAGCATGCCATCATGCCTGGCTACTTTTTTAATGTTTTGTAGAGACAGGATCTTGCTATGTTGCCCAGACTGGTCTCAAAATCATAGGCTCAAGCAATCCACCCACCTTGGCCTCCCAAAGTGCTGGGATTAAGCGTGAGGCACCACACCCAGCGTTTATTTTCTTTGCCCTTAAGAAGTGGTCACATTTTCCTAGTTCTTGAATGTCATGTAACTTTAGATCATATCCTGGACACTGTGTGTGTTATATTGTGTACTGGTCCTGTTACTATCCTCTGAAGTACACATGTTCTCATTGTACAGACATGCCATTTTCCTCTGACCATGAAGCTTTGCTCAGTGCTCTGTTAAGCAAATACCTTTCCCTTCATCCCTTCATTTCTACTTATGGCTTAATTCACTGTAGGGAAAACTATCATTTATTACGTTCCTGATATGCATTTGACATTGTGTTAGAATGCAGTGTTCCAATTAAGAGGATATGTGTATGTCTAATTTCCATAGGAAGAGGCTGAGACTAGGGGACAGAAAATAACTTTTCCAAGATCACATAGATATTAAGAGTCAGCACCAGGTTTCAAACTCAGCAAACTCTGATTCAAAAATCCATTCCTTTACCACTACCTCTCCCAACTTCGTGAAACCTTCCCTCACCATATCAAACTTTAAAATAACTTTGCCTTCTATACAAATATTTACCACCTTTCTCATCACATAATTCTACAGGGTCACCGATTATTTAATGTATATATAATTTATTCAGTAAGAATTAAAGATTCTTGACAGTTAAAACTGAGTCTTCTATTTCTTTTACACACCTCTCAAAAGATGTACCACATATTTTATGTGCCACAAAATTTATGTACCACAAAGTAGATGCTAAGTAAATGCATATCAAAGAGATTTTTAAAAAATAAATAAAAATCTAGTTAAAGGGTAAAATATGAGGCATAATTTTAGCACAAAGAATAGACCATTTGGAAGATGTTAGTATTGCTGTGCTATAATCAGAAAACAAAAATGGAGAAGAAACTGTTTTAATTAAGCCTCCTATACATTTGCCTATAGATGTATTCTGAGCTTAATGGATTGGGCTTAATTATCTATACTGCACTAACCTTTGAATTGGCATCAGGGCTTTCTCACCTCAGGGATTTCTTCCACTCATCTCTTGAATTTCCAAGCAGGGAGGCAGGAAGATCAGAGTTGTGACCCCAAATCTTCCACTGATTTACTGTATCGGCATGAGCAAATAATTTACCCTGCGGGGTCTTCAGTTAGTTTTAAAACTAAAATGAGGAAACAACTCTTAAATGTCTCCTTTGAATCTGAATATAAATAAAATATGCTAAACCTAAAGAGCTTTGAAGATTTCTTTAAAAAGCTTGGCATAAACTTCATGTCTATTTTAAATATTATTTTTTCTTTCCTAATTAATTTTAATAAGATTCAAGAAGAGGTGACAAAGTATCAAGATATGGCTCACTGCCCCGTCATTGTTAGACATAATTTCCTGTTCCTGGCCCCAAGTCTTACCACTGTGAGGAACAATTGTTTAAAATTGTCTATGTAAGAGACACTATACAAATGGATTCTATGGGGAAATTTTTACAAAAGAATAAGGCCCTCTCTAAGAATTTGATATATAGTTGAGGAGATAAAGCTTGTTCAGAAGGAAAGGAAACTATTATATAAGGTGGAATATAAATTCCACCAAATCAGTAGCATAAATGTGCCAGGGTTTATGGAATAGAGATAAGGATGAAGTATGGATTAAGCCACTTGGTTAGCCTGTGACTTTGAATGCCAAAGCAAAGAATGTGGGCTTGATCCTGTAGACAACAGAGAGCACTGAGGACTTCTGAATTGTGAATGTCCTGATATGAGGGGTATTTTGGAAGATAAATACAGAGGAAAGAAAACTGGAGACAGGCAGACCTGTTAGTATACTGCAATTATCCAGGCCAAAAAATCATATACACCTGAGTGAGGATGTTGGCAATTGTAATGACCACCATTTGTTTAATGCCTACTATGCCAGGCCCTGTCATGAGTGCTTGACATAAGTTCTAGTTCTCACAATAACCAGGCATGATCTGTGTTATTGTTTTATCTTGCAGATGAAGAGTTTCAAAGTGCTTATGTGATTTGTTTAATGAGATTATAAAATTAAGTCTCCCTGGTCTGTAAGATATACTACACAATGTTCCCCTCAACTGATTTTTTGTTTGTTTGTTTTGGAAACAGGGTTTTGCTTTGTCATCCAGGTTGGAGTGCAGTGAACTGATCTCGGCTCACTACAACCTCCACCTCCTGGGCTCAAGTGATCCTCCCACCTCAGCCTCCTGAGTAGCTGGGACTACAGGCGTTGCACCACTGTGCCTGGATAATTTTTGTACTTTTTGTAGAGACGAGGTTTCACCATGTTGCCCAAGCTGGTCTCAAACTCCTTGGCTCAAGTGATCTGCCCACCTTGGCCTCCCAAAGTGCTGAGATTACAAGTGTGAGCCACCACACCCAGCCTACAACTGGTTTCAAAAGTTGTGAAAGTTAGGCAGATTTGAGTTATGAGCTCAGGCTGCAAGATTATATTTCACTTTCTGTGCCTATTTAATTTGACTTTTCAAGGAGAAGACGGCCTAAAGAAGCCAGAAAATAAATGTGGCCAATAGTCAAATGTGGGATCACAAGATGGTTTTTAGGAACAGTGAGGAAGCTCCTCTCCTTTGCTTCTTTATGCTTGAAGTCACCTTACTAAAGAAAAAGACCTCGGAGGCCGGTAGCCTCAAGAGCAGAAACACAATCACTTAAGATCGCTGCAAGGCATTTATGAAACATGTCACATCATTCCTAACCAAATGTTTTTGTCTAGCTTGTCCAGAAATCAAAGCATAAGGTCAGTAGGCACCTAAATGAGAGGAACAGGGAAATCATTAGCTTCATAATCATTGTAAACAATTTATAATCATTAACATTCCCTCACAATTTGGCTAGAAGTGACCTTTTAAAGTCAGGACACTTTTATCGAAGTCGCTAAGTTTTCTCCGCTGTTTAGGAAAATAAAGTGTTTATAATATGTGCTCAAAATTAATCTCTTCCTTTGAAGAAAGCAAAAAAAAAAAAAAAAACCCTCTTGTTTGGATGGCATCTTTTATGCTATCCACAAATCAAGAGTGTGAGGGAAGGTAGGTGCTCATAAAGTACATGAACTACTCAAATACCATGTTTAAGACAGTTTCTCTTTCAGTTCTAACCATATCATTTATTCATTGCTGGAGATGGCACAGAGGTCAAACTAGACTTAAAATAAGCCTAATGCATAATAATTCTAATCATTATAGTTCTAAGTTGCTTCAAGGTTGTATTTTGCTGGAGCCATACTTGAATGAGACCTTGTAATCAAATAGTATTTGTGTCTTTTAATACATATAATATAGCATATCTTTTCGGTGATTGTCTTAATATTAATTAACATTCTTTGGTCATAAAGAACCATATTTGACAGAAGAATTTAGCAAAATGTCTGGGTAAAAACAAATGTTTTCTAGAATAACTTTGACTTTTGTGACATTTTACATGGCGAAAAATAAAATCTGTCTAACCTTTCAACCAGAACAGATAAGATGCCAGTTGCCAAATTCACATGGATAACTCTAGCAGCAAAAAATTAGATACAGCTTTGCAATAAAAATGCGAGTATATACTTGTGATGGTATCAACCAAATCTTAGAAAAGTTCACATTCTTATTGCTAGTTGTATTAGTCTGTTCCAACACTGCTATGAAAAAATACCCAAGACTGTGTAATTTATAAAGAAAGGGGAAATGCCAGACACCTATAAAACCATCAGATCTCATGAGACTCACTCACGGTCGAGGAAACAGCATGGGGGGAACCACCCTCGTGCTCCGATTACCTCCACCTGGTCCTGCCTTTGTCACATGGGGGTTACAATTCAAGATAAGATTTTGGGTGGGGACACAGCCAAACCATATCACTACTGATTGAATTTTTCATATGTGGGCTTCAATTTAAAGGCCCATAATATTACTGAAACAGTGCATGTTGAATAAGGAAGAGGCAGCCCCTTTCTTCAGGTAGCCCACCTTCACGAGAATATAACATTAGTGTCCCAAACATGAGACACAATGCAAGCGCTATATAATTATTCCTAATGCATCATTGTCTTGAGATGCATCTCCTCACTCCCCACATCTTGTCCTTTGGAAAGTGTGTTCACTTTGACCTCCTGAAGGCCTTCAGCCCATCTAATTCCTTTCAACCTCACTACCATGACCTCTTTCTTGAAGAGAACAACAGCTTCACCTGTGTTTCCTGCAATCCAGTCTCCGCAGAGTAGCAATCAGATGGGTTCACATTGCACAGAGAGCACAGCCCAGTCCCTGGCTCCCTCCAGCTTCAACTGCTGTCACTCATAGTGATGCCACTGCATGACCTTTCTTCTAGTCTTTGAATGTGCCTCACTCAACCTAGCTTTAGCCCCTTGTGCTTGCACTGCCTGCAGCTTCCTTCCCCGAATCTTCACAGGGCTGGCAATGCCATTTCATTCAAATCTCAGCTTTACTACCCCTTCCTCAGAGAACCTGTCTTTAACTACCCAGTCTAATTTACCACCACCACCCACCGTGTTTTCTTTTCTTCATAGAAATTATCAATTATCTTGTTGGTGTGTTTGCTTATGGTCTCTCCTCCACTACTTCGCAGACACCCCGGCACAAGGGTCCCTGACTGTCTTGTCCACTGCTCTGTCTCCAGTGCCTAGATCAGTGCCTGGAACAAGGTGGGCCCTCAGTGAATATGCGTTGAATCTTCTTAACAATCCCGATTTAATAGCGTTGTATTTTCTTTTCAACCATGAAAGTTGAGTTCCTAAATCTCATGCCCCTGCCCCTGCCGCAGGATAGTAGAACTCAGAGTTGATATATTTAAAGTCTGTGGAGAAAAAATAGAACGAGGAAAAAGTTGAGAAAAAGGGAGACTACAGTTCCAAATTCACCTATAAAGTCTCAAGCTTGTACAACCCAATGCCCACAGCTGCATGCAGCCCAGGACAGCTCTGAATGCCACCCAACACAAATTCATAAACTTTCTTCAAACATGAGATTTTTTTGCACTTTTTTTTTTTTTAGCTCGTCAGGTATCGTTAGTGTTAGTATATTTCATGTAAGGCCCACAACAGTATTTCTTCTTCCAGTGTGGCCCAGGGAAGCCAAAAGATTGAACACCCCTGGTCTACATAAATATTCTACATGGACTAAGTTTCAGCAATAAAAGTAATACACTAAATTAAAGGGAACATAATCACATTTGACATGTCCTAACTTTGTAATTAGAGATTCTAAATACCTAGTTCTTGTTTACTGGCGTGTGCTTCCCAAGTTTTCTATTCCCAACTCCTTCCCTTGTTCCTTCTCTAAAATGTATTGAGGTTTCCAAGTTCCATACGTTGTAAGGCTTTGTTTAATCCACTCATACAAATAAATCCTATTGTTTTATCATTAAGAAGTATACAAGAACATTGCTGTGTGTTTCCCTGTCTACGCCCACTTTCAACTACCAAAAGCACAATCACCCCAGTACATGAGACAGCATGATGTAATGGAAGACACTAGATACAGAAGTTTGGTTTAAATATGAGTCTGCCACTCTCTTGTTTTCATTTAATCTCTCCAAACTTCAGGCTCCAAATGGAAAATAAGAATAATGACTAATTCTCAGGGTTAATTCTAGGACTATGTGAACAAATGTATATAAAGGGACTTTATGAATTGGGTGTGGTTATAAATATAAGGAGTGTCGTCATCATCAGTATTATCATCATCATCACCATCACCATCACCATATTTGAGCCAGATCAGACATTACTTGTGATTTTTAATTGGCATATAGTATTTATCTTCTACCAGAGCCAGTCTCAAAAACCAATGCAGTATAGGTAAGCAGTTAAAAGCATGGGCATGATAATCAAACCTACTTGAGTCTAAAGCCCAGCTGTGCCACTTACTAGGTAGGGGACTTGTCTCCAGTTGCCCAATCTCAGTAAGACTCAGTTTCCTCACTTGAAAAATTAGAAAAATAAAATTATCTCCACTCCAGTGGCAAGAAATGTGGATTAAATGAAAAAATGCACAGAAGGGAGTAATATATCTGACACATAATAAGCAATCAATTACCACTTGTGTAAGTAGTGAATTCCCACAGAGTAAAAAATGGGACAAACATGCTGTTTTATAAAAAAAAATACATTTTAGTCCAGAGCAAGTTAAATACCTTTAAATCCTCTTAATGTCATGGATTTGAAGGGTTTCTTCTTCTACCCAAAGTAACTGAATTCAGCAGTAATGAAGTTATGCTCACTTGCAGCTTTCTACTGAAATCCTAAACTTCCTGAAATCTTCACCTACATATCCCCCAAGTCATCCATATCCAAGCACCTTCCACGAGTCTCCACGATAAGGCTCATTCCCTTCCTCCCCAGAAGTCGTGAGTGTTCATGGCATGAAGTACTTCTTCCCTCAACCACTCACCAATCTTGCTGACCAGGACAAGATGGCAGAATGGGAAAGGACTGCAGTATTGGCTCACATGTGACTGGCTACAATGATCTGCATTTTGTACAAGCTGTGAGTCCATGGAATCATTTGCTATACAATCTTTTTTTTTTATTGTGGTACTGTATACATAATATAAAATTTAATTTTATATTTTAATCATTTTAATCATTTTCAAGTGTACAATTCAGTGGTATTAAGTATATTCACACTATTGTGCAAATATCACCACCATCCTTTGCCAGAACTTTTCCATCACCCCAAACTGAAACTGTACACATTAAACCATAACTCCCCATTGCCTCCTGCCCCTGGTATGTTGTGTTTCTACTTTTATTTGCCTGAAGATACTTTCTAATTTTCCTTGTGATTTCTTCCTTGGGCCATTGATTATTTAACAGTATGTTGTTTAATTTCTACATGTTTGTGAATTTTCCAGTTTTTCTACTGCCATTGATTTCTAGTTTTGTTCCATTGTGATTAGAAAAGATATTTTGTACAATTTCAGACCTTTTAAATTTATTGAGACTTGTTTTGTGTCCTAACATAGGGTTTGTTCTAGAGAATATCTCATGTGTATTTGAAAAGATTGTGTATTTCTACTGTTGTTGGGTGGAGTTCAATAGATGTATTTTAGTCTAAGTGGGTATATATTGTTCAAATACTCTATTTCCCTGTTAATCTTTTGTTTAGTGCTTTATCCATTACTGAAGGTCTGGTATTGAAGTCTCCAACTATTATTGTAGGAATGTCAGCTCCTCCTTTATATTCTGTCAGTGCTTCAGATATTTAGGCAGTCTGATGCTTGAGGCATATACATTGTAATTGTTACATCTTTTTGATAAATTGATCCTTTAATCATTATATAAGGTCCTTTTTTGTACCTTATAACAGTTTTATACTTAAAGTCTATAATATTTTGTATAATATTAGTTTGCCACCCCTACACTTTCTTGGTTACTCTATGAATGAAATATCTTCTATTATTTTACTTTCAATCTATTTTTAGATATAAGATATGTCTCTTATAGACAGCATGTAATTGGATGCTAGTTTCTAAATCCATTCTACTGATCTGTGTCTTTTGATTGGGAGAGTTTTATTTATTTATATTTAAAATAATTACTGATAAGGAAGGACTTACAGTTATCATTTTGTTATTTGTTTTGTGTATGTCTTTTAGCTATAGTGTCCATTATTTCCTCTATTACTGCCCTCCTAGGTATTTAGCTGATTTCTTGTGGTAACATGTTTTGATTACCTTCTCGTTGCCTTTTGTGTATAGTCTATAGATTTTCTTTTTTTGGTTACCATAGGGACTACATATAACATCCTAAAGTTATAACAAAACTTTTAATTTCAATCACACACAAAAACTACTCGTTTGCAACTGTACTCACTCACTTTATATTATGGATGTCACAAATTATATCTTCATATAGTGTATACCCACTAACATATATTTAAGTTATTTTCATGGATCTACCTTTTAAATCTTGTAGAAAAATAAAAGCTGGAGTTACCAAACAAATTATAATGTTTTTTATATTTATTCATGTATTTACCTTTACCAGAAATCTTTATTCTTTCATCTGGCATCAAGCTACCCTCTTGCATCCTTTCACCTCAATTTGAAGGACTCCCTTAAAATTTCTTGTAGGACATATCTAGTTGCAAGGAACTTCTTCAGCTTTTGTTTACCTAGTAGTGTCTTAATTTCTCCCTCATTTTAAAAGGACAGTGTTGCCAGATATAGAATTCTTAGTTGACAGTTTTTTCCCCCTTTCAGTTCTTTAAATATATCATCCCACTGCCATCTGTCTGCAAGATTTCAGCTAAGAAAAGTGTTAATTATCTTATTGAGTATAATGTGTCTTGCTATGGGTTTAAGTTTATCATACTTGGAGTTCATTCAGCTGTTTGTATTTGTATACACATATCTTTCCTGAAATTTGGGAAGTTTTTGGCCATTATTTCCTCAAGTAATCCCTCTATTCCTTTCTCTCTCTTTCATTTTTTCTGCTGGAACTTCCATAATATGTGTGTTAGTTTGCTTGATGATGTCTCATAAATCCCTCAGGCTCTATTCACTTTTTTTCTTCTTCTTTTTTTTTTCATCAGACTTGACAATTTCAAATGACCTGAATTCAAGTTTGCTGATTTATTCTACCTGTTTTGAGTCTGCTGTTGAACCCTCTGGTGAATATTTAGTTCGTTTACTATATTTTTTAGCTCCAGGATTTCTCTTTTTAAAAATTTTTATCTCTTTCATGATATTCTATATTTTGTTGATATTTCTCTTTTAGCTCTTTGAGCACATATAAGATAGTTATTTTAAAGTCTTGTTTAGTAAGTCTGATGCCTGTGTTTCTTCAGGGATGGTTTCTGGAGATTTATTTTGTGCCATTGAATTGGCCATGTTTGTCTGTGTCTTTGTATGCCTTCTGCCTTTTTGTTGAAAATTGGGCATTTGAACAAATAGCCACCCCTCTATCTTTGCAAACTGGCTCTATGGAAGGAAAGAACTTTACTAATCAGCTCATCCTGAAGACTTAAAGTCTTCTCAGGCCTTTTCTGGACATGCCTCTACCTTGGGACTGTGCGTATGCTTTATTCTGATTCCCCCATATACATGGCTGCTTTTAAAACTCTTAATTTCCCTAGGAGTTTCACCCCTTTTTTTTCTCATGATCTTAGCTGTTCTATTGTATTTCTCAATCAGTAATCTCTGGCCTCAGGTATCTGTGGGTATGTAGTCCCCTTGCAATTTTCTTGAGTTATACCAATAGCCTCACATGGCTTTCGCTAGCCTGAAATTCAAGCTGTGCCACTTTTGGATGTCTGAGTGCTGAGTTAGGTGACACAGAGACCATTATCTGAGGATGTCCCCAGACAAGGTAGAATGTTACAAATTTGGTTTCATTCGCACTCTTGGTTTGTAGAAAGGAGCTGGGGACTGTAGCACTGCTTTCCCCAAACTGTATTGCACCACATCAAAGCGGGGATGGGGCAAAAGTGAGTAAAAATATCATGAAATTTTGTAGCATTTTAAATGTAGTTTTCTCTTATTGGGGATAATTGTTGCTGTAGATCTTTGACTGATTTCCAGAGCTCCTATAAAATTGTTTTAACCAGTCTAGTTGTTTATTTAGTGTTCCCCTGAGAGAACAAGGATCTGGAGTTTCCTAGTCTGCATGTTTCTGACATCACTATACAATTTTAGTAGAGAAAAACGAAAGAAAGAAACAAAAAGACCTACTACTTAAACAAACCTAAGTTATAAACATAGAGGACATTACTTGAGAGATGTCAGAGAGGACTGAATAACCTAGAATGGTGAAGTTCAAGTGTTTGGTAATCACTATGAGGTGATTACATAGAAGAACAGAAGTGTCTGCTGCTACATATGGGGTAAATGACTTCACAACTACATTTGTGGAAGTCCTTAGGATGTCTGGAGGATATAAATTAAATCAGGAGAACTGGCATGAGTGTACATATTAATAAGACATAATTGGAGCTTAGGGCTGGGTCATGATAACATCTCCATCTATAACAGTTTCTCAATCTGTGGCCCTTAGACCAGCAGCATCAGCAAATTCTTGATTTTTATCCCTGGTCTACTGTATCATAAATTCTGAGAGAAGGGCTCAGCACTTAGTGTTTTAACCAGGCCTCCAGGTGCCTCTGATGTATACTCAAGGTTGATCTGGACAAACTTGCAGCAATATTCCTGGACCCTTCTCTTCACTCCCAACATCATGCTGTCATAAAGACCAACCTCACATACCTATGCATTTCAGAATTTTAAAGTAATTTTAATAAAGCAACTGATGACCTTATGGCCTGAGATGTGTGTGGGTGCAGGTGTACATATACAGATAACGTGTGGGCCATTGTTAGAATTACTATCTTCCACAGGAGAAAGTCACACTAAAAAATGAAATTTCCCTCAGACACATGTCTGAAGGACTGGGGTTATGTGACCTGTAGTCCTGTGTGAAAATCAAGCACCTTGAGCTAATTTACCTGGGTCCTTTACTAATGTAGATACTGTTCCTGCATGACTTCATGCTGTTTCTGGGTCCTTCATCCATAGGCTTGGGATCAGCTCTTTAGAGATGGATAGCAGTGTACAAGAGAAGCCTCAGCCTATGAAACTGCTCCATGCATGGCAGGGTCAGCTCTACTGCTATTAACTCTGGAAAAATTTTAGACAACATAGGAACTGGACTGTAGACATGACCTAGGTCTAAACTCAGATAACTGCTGTCAGTACCTGATAATGTTTTCATCTATGAATAAAACCATGAAGCAAGCCCAGAGGCAATAAAGATAACAACTATATTAAGGAAACCCAAGAATCAGAAATCTAAATTCACTAAACAAATTATTTGTGGAGTGCATACATTTCCAAAGAATCATTTACTTCACAAAATGACTTATTATAGAATTCTTTGAAGTACAGAGCTTCTTTGAAGTACTATGCAGCAGTTTAAATAAAACCTTTATGTGAATTAGACATATACATGGCAATACCCATGGATCTTAAAATCATGGCGCTGTGTGAAAAAATAAAGGAAAATATTTTTAACAAAATACCATTTAATAAAAAAAAATGCATGCCAACAGAACATATGCAAAAACAAATGCCAATAATGCCAATGTCTTACAGTGTTCTGCATGCAATTATCATGTAAACCAGCAATCCCTCTTATAGTTATTTATTCCAGTGAAAGGAAACCTATGTTCACACAAAATCCTGTATTTGAATATTTGTAGCAGTAAGTTCATAATTACAAAAGCCTGGAGACAATCCAAATGTCCTACAAAGGGCGAATGGATAAACAAACTTGTACATTTATACAGTGAAACTACTCGGCAATAAAAAGAAATGAATGATTGATATATGCAACAACTTGGGTAGATCTCAAAGGCATTATGCCGAATGAAAAAAACCTAATCTCAAAACGTTACACACCATATAATTCCATTTATATAACATTCTTGAACTGTCAAAGTGTAGTGATGGAGAACAGATCTGTGGTTGTCAGGGTTAGTGTTGGTGGTAGTTAGAACCATAAATGTGTAGCATAATTGAGTTAATTTTGGATTATCTGCATCCTAATTGTGATGTTAGTTACATGAATCCACATATAAAAAATTTTATACAACTCTATACCAAAAAACAGAAAAAAGACAGAGTGCTTATAAAAGTGGATGATAGGGTTTGGCTGTGTCTCCACCCAAATCTCATCTTAAATTGTAACTCCCACAATTCCCATGTGTCATGGGAGGAACCTGGTGAGAGGTTATTGGATTATGGGGGCGGATCTTTCCTGGGCTGTTCTTATGATCGTTAATGGGTCTCACGAGATCTGATAGGTTTATCGTGGGTTTCTGCTTTTGCTTCTTCCTCATTTTGTCTTTTTGTTGCCATGTAAGAAGTGCCTTTTGCTTCCCGCCATAATTCTGAGGCCTCCCCAGCCATGTGGAACTTTAAGTCCAATTAAACCTCTTTTTCTTCCCAGTTTTGAGTATATATTTATCAGCAACATGAAAACAGACTAATATACTGGGCAAAAGTCAAAGTAAGGTCTTTAACTTAGTTAATAGCATTATTCCAATGTTAATATCAATACCTTGGTTTTGATCATTGTGCTGTGGTTATGTAGGATATTATCACTGGGAAAAGCTGAGTCACATGAGAACTCTATGTACTATTTTTTTCAATTATGTGAGCCTAAAACTATTTCTAAATGAAAAGATTATTTTAAGAACAAATGACAACTAAAATAATGCATATTAAACACATTTTAATGGTTGCGTGTGGGGAGAAAGGGAAGGCAGATTAGAGGGGGAAGGAGAAAGATATTCCAGAGTATATTTAAATGTTTGATTTACAATTTTGGGGAGTACACTACAATTCTCTATTATTAAACCATCAACACCATGAGGTCAAGAACTGTTTTCTCCCAGTGACTAGTCTAGTGGTGTGCGTGCATCAGGCACACGTGAACTTTTATTCTATTATTAAACAAATGAGCTCCTGAACATGTATCTATTTCACAGCTGAACTCCATAAAGCAAATAATCCTAAACTTGCAAGGGTTTTTTTTTTTTTTGGTGGAAATCTTGACATTTTAGGAATACTTACTTTAAATATTATGCTTTATATTTGGGTCTGAAACATTTCTGTGTGCCGCAGTTACATCCTGGCCAGCCCTTACCCAACAGTGGATGTGACTGCCATCTATATATTCAGGAATTCAGTGGGAAACAGCAGATGGGGAGCCAATTTGGTCTCATCACTAAAAAGGGCCCTAGTGTCTCCTACTACCAAAATTTGCCTTTTATCAGAAAAGAAATTATAGTCCCTAGAAATATCAACATGGGGATTTCTGGAACCCAAGCTGGACCCTTGAATAGAGTGCCCCATTAATCAAATCATGGGTTTTTTTGTTTGTTTTGTTCACCAGTTTTTATATTTTCTTCATCCTCCTTTCCACCTTAAGAGGGTCTGCATGCAATTTAATATTTCTTTATGATATTTTATGAATCAGGGCCATGTTTCTCAACTAGTAATTGCAGTCCTTTAATGTGTAATGAAGGCTGCTCAGAAATGCACCAAGCTGTATTTTCTACTCCTTGTTGCCAGTTTATGCCTGGGAAGAGTGAAAATGTCTAGGAGGGCATATCATGTTAACAACTGAGGTGGAGGAAAGACAGAGGCCAGTGAAAGAGAAAGAAGGACAAAGGGAGAGGATGAGAGAATTGTATGCAGTGGCAGGGGCAATGGTAAGATAAGCAGCTATTTTAATAAATTGGTAGATATGATGGGAGTGGCTGTGAAAAATTTACATAATCTGAAAACATCACTGAAATACCTAGGATAAAGGCTTTTTAAAGGAATACCCTTTTCTAGCTTGTCTCAATTCTGAATCCTGTGGTCCTTTTGAGAACAGGATAAGCAGTTATCTTATTCTTGACAGGAAAGGCAGAATATTTTCCTCACTGTGTTATGAGAAAGTCATATATGCGACATTTGGTTACCTTGCTGCCATATTCAATATGAAGGGTCTTCCTTTTGCTATGAACAGCAAGTCTCCCATATTGTCTCTTGCCTAAGCTGACTGGAATCAAAAACTGATTACAGAAATAGGCCGATTTGGCATGCCCTGGGTGACAAAGCTAATTGAGCAATAAGAAAAAAATGTAAAACTTTTGTCAGGCATTGTGAAAAGGGAAAGTCACATGGATATCAGAGAAATCTTCTCTTTAAAAAAGGTTCTGTTTCTTAAAATGCTAATTGCTTTCTCAAATTTTGTTTTAAAATTTGCATCTTTTATTTGGGCAACTGTTGTTTTCCTAGTTCCCCCTCCTACACAATCCTTGGTGAGAAAAAGAAAGTTATAGATTCACTTATGGTAAACGTCTTACCCTGGGTCCCTCCAAAGCCCAGGCTGTGACAAGAGCTAGTGTGCCTGTGGTGTATTTTGGGTTGTGGTTTCAGGGCACCGGAGTGGGAGCCAAGAAAGTGGGGATGGCTAGTCCAGGAGGCAATGGCAAGCTGGTCATCACTCTGGGGCATGGGAGCTGGACACATGGAGACAGGATAGAGGGGGGCATTTATCCAATAACTCCTCCCATCCTTCCTGGTCAATGGTGCCCCATCACATGTTGACACCCTTGCATTTACACATTGTTTCTGAGAAGTCCTGGGACAAAAAGTGGGAGCAAACACTGCAACTCAAGAAGATGTGGTCAGGTTATACCTGTGCAAAGTCAATGACTTTGGCAGTGGCTGGAGTACAGCTGAACTGGGAGGCTGGCCACAGTACAGTGAAGAGAGCCAAGAGGGCACAATCATCAGCACATGAAACCTGAGGCTCTTCCACCGAATTAAGCTCTAGGCGTTGATTTTTGAATATTTTGGATTTACATAGGCAATTTAAAAATGCTCAAGAAACTGTAATCCCAGCTACTCAGGAGGCTGAGGCAGGAGAATGGCGTGAACCCGGGAGGCAGAGCTTATAGTGAGCTGAGATCGCGCCACTGCACTCCAGCCTGGGGGACAGAGCGAGACTCCATCTCAAAAAAAAAAAAAATGCTCAAGAAAAATCATACTTGATTGTTTGGGTTCCAGAAAAAGTTAACATTTCTTAGGCAAGTAAGATTGCTCCAGATGAAGTTGAGCAATAAGTAAATTGAACTGTTTCATGCAGCTGTTGACCAGTGGATAGTTTGGTGTTAGGACCCATAGCAGGATTCCCAGGATTCCTTCTAGAAACCAGAACTATAAAGGCTGTTCTGAACCAAATAGTATATCAAGTTCAACTGCTTATTGAGGAACCTAGATAGTTCTGACTCAAATAAAATTTTAATAGAACAAATGACAATTTAGGCATGGATAATTGACACAATTTTCCTGGACTGGAAGCCCGAGGCTGTTTGATAACATAGGATGCTGTGGCCATGGGGCTGGCTGTGTCTGAAGGGCATGAATTTTGGAGGCCAACACAAATGGCATCTATGCTCAGCTCCACTTCTCACTAGCTGTGGAAACTTTACATGTGATCTAACCCTCCTACAGTGAAGATTCCTCTTGGGTCAAAAAGAGTAAATAGCACCACTTTCATAAAGCTTCTGAGAAGACTAAGAAAACATATATAAAGCATTTTACCCTGTAAGCACATATTTTAGGCAGAAACACTGTTAATTTCCTTTCCTGATCATGCATGTTCATTCCGGAAAGCTGAATGGCAGAAGCAAAGCTTACAGCTGCCCACATACACAGTCATGCCTCACTCTGATGCATTCCTTGGACTGCCCCTCAGTCACCATTCATAGCCAAGTGGGAAGTTTGAGTCTGGGTGACACGGCACCTTCTTTTTCTTTAATGTTAGCAAGTTTAATTTTAATACTAGGCTTTCATAAAACAGGAGGATGTAGGCAGTCCTTCGTTATCTATGCAGCATGCTAAAAATTGTGTGCTAGACAGTAAATTAGGAACAGCTGCCCTATAAATTTCAATTAATCTTACTTTAGTTTCAATATTTAATATGTCATCATGAATCACATTTCCACAAACCACACTGGAAGTTCAGGAAAAGAATATAGGAATGTGTTAGATTTTTACTATTATGTTTTTTCCAAAAAAAAAAAAAAAAAAAAAAGGCATTCCCTAAATAAAGCATGAAATTGGTTGGAGTTTCCTCTGTGACCTGAAAAACAAAATCAAGTCTTATTGTCCACTGATGTTGCCAAATTGAGTCCAAAGAATGACATATAACTTCAGTTCATAAATGATCAGAATAGTTCAAATTGTATCCTAAAAGAATACATGTACACACCCATTCTGTATTGATTTATTTTGTGATTTAAAACAATTGGCTAGGAGGCACTGGTTGATAGTAAAATATGATATGGCACAAAAGGAAGGTCTGTATAGCACAATGCTCAAGGTCAAGAACAAAAAAAAGGGTTGAAAATCCTTTATATTTGAATGCATACATAGTTAACTATAAGCTCACAGCCAACAGAGATGCATTTTCAGCTGCAGCTGTGTGGTGTTTGGTGGTGGCATTGGTTCTTGACACATTGTGCGTATGCGCATGTGTGTGTATGTTAGAACCTCATAATTCAACTTTAAGTTTCGGTTAATGAATTTACGTTTAGAATGATAAGTTGGATAGGCACAAAGGGGAGAGAAACTATGTACAGCATAATCACCAGCCTGAGGTGCTTATAATCAAGTGAGACAGTTAAGACTAAATAGCATATGAAGTAATTTGAGCAAATACCTGTTGCATTGGCTACTGCTCACCAAAGAGCAGATGTCACTAATTGACACCAGGGATCCCAAAGGCTAGCTCAGGATCCTTCCCAGCACAGTCACCTCCAGTGGTTCACTATTGGGATGCACAACAAAATCTGTTCTTCATTCATGAATTAGGGAGCACTCCTCGGTATCAAGACTTTTCATGCTGAGTGAGTTCAGTAGAATCTCAGGGGACAAGAGTCACTGTAATAGGAGCAGCAGTTAGGGAAAGCTTGAGCTAAGCCTGAAGGAATGGCTCCTGGATTTGGTCGGGCCTTTTGTATAGGGGGCATTCTCTACCAAGGGAGGAAGCAGTAAGGACATGAAGGACCAGGGAGAGCAGCCTGTGTGGGTCACACATGTGTCGCCATGCAGAGATAACCTGTGAAACTGGACCTGATAATCGACAACCTGGAGAACTCAGAAGAAGAATCAAGACACAGTGGGAAAATTAGGAACCATTCTGGGGTGTTTGAGCATGGAACTCACGTAACACCAATGGTACTTTTGTCGGATTTATGTCTAGAGAAAGAAGCACATCATTGGGGGTGCTGCTGGGAACCTGTGATGTAATTGAGATCAGGATTTGAGTGCAAGAGGTTTATTTAAAGGTGGTCCCAGGAAGCACTGGTCAGAGAATAGAGAAGGGGAGGCAGAGAAACTAGTGTGTTCATGAGCAGGTCACCTCTGTGGGCAGCTGGGACCCAAGCCCACTGGGGACTCCTCTGTGAGTCAGTGGTCAGAACACTTCAGAATTACGTTACCTGGCAGCTGGGGTATTGATGCTCCCATTCCCACTTGTCATTGGCAGAGGCCTACTCCCAGAGCATTGGCTTTCCAGTCCTTTTAGGCTACCCTGCATGAGGCCTACAACAAAACCCTCAGCATGTACCAGAGTGTGAGTGCTACAGGATCACAAGCAGGGACATGTCTCAGCGTACATGTGCCAGGAAGGTGCCCTGGATTCTCTGTTTCCTTCTGTCCCTTTACAGTAAGGATATTTCTGACTACTTTGCAATGAAGAACTTTCTGAAGACATCTGTGTCATTTTCACCAGCACATCCACCAAAAAAAGATGACCAAAAGGCATCTAGGTTTAGACATCATGGAAACCTTATCTTCATGTTCATTTCAAACCGATGCCATTTAACTTCCTCCTAACCCCATAGGTAGACAACAGGCTGACTTTCACACTCTTGGCCTTGGAAAGGAGGAGACCTCCTGAACATTCACACCTCCCTGAGAGAAGCTGGATCCATGGCCCCTGGGGCCGCCTGATGCATTTAAGCATGGTGCCTTTTGAAGTAAAACCCTCTCCGGGGGCACTGAACCACTCTTGGTAAAGATGCACAGGAAGACATTAAGGCTGGCACTGTAAGTGAGGGCAATCTCATCTTGTCTTACAGCTTTAAACACCGTAACATCTCCCAAAGAATCCCTTAGACTGGACCTGAATTCCAATGCATGCATCCAACTGTCTACTCAAGATCTCTGCTTGAATATTTAAAAAGCATTTCAAACTTAAAATATCCAAAGCTCATCATTATCTTCTGATCTCTCATCTAAGTTGCCCCATCTCAGTAAATGGCAACTCTATCTTTGCAGGAGTTCAGGGCAAACATCTTGGAGTCAACATTGCCTCCTCTTTCTCTCACACCCCATGTCTTCCATGGGTATTGCAAATAACATGTAACATGGCCACAAATCCCACTGGCTTTAACTTTAAAATAAATACCCAGAATCTACCCAGTTCCTCACTGCTATTGTGCAGGTCTTAACAACCATCATCACTTGCCAGGTTATTGCAACAGCCTCTGACTCTACACTCACTCCCCTTCATGCCATTCTCAGCACAGCTGCTAGAGGTCCTCATGAGATACTGGCCTCACTGTGTTCCTCCCCTTTTTAAGCCCTCAAATTGCTTCCCATCCCACTCACACAGTCCACACAGCATCCACCAAGCCCTATGTGATCAGACCCTCCCACTGCCTCTCTGCTCTGATCTCCCACTGCTCCCCCAGCTCTGCTCCACCACTCTTGTCTCCCTGATGCTCCTGGAATGGACCACACACGCTGCCTCCTTAGGGCCTCCTTTTCGTTCTGCCTGGAATGTTCTTCCAGATTTTAAATTGAGAGGGCTTGATCCTCTTCCTCCTTTGGACTTTGATCCAGGTTTCACCTCTCTAGTATATTTCCCTGCCACACATCTGAACTGGCAAGCCCCGTGACACTCCTTACCTTCCTTCCTGACTTACTTCATTATTGGTACTTAGCATAAACTTGTATATTTTGTCTTGTACTTGTTTACTGCTTATCTTCCCCATCTAAAATGTAAGTCTATAATTCATTTGCTGCTCTATTCCCTTGAGAGGAGTGTCAGTCTCCAAGTAGGTGCTCAACAAATACTTGTTTAGTGAATGAGTAGAATGAATCAATTGTTTTAGTCAAAGGAGACTTTCCTTTTGGAAACACTGAACTTTAGTCTGTAGGCACAATGCCTGGGTAAAATTCTTTATAGTAACCAGCTTTGAAAGTGATCTCAGAAACTTTTCTCGAGAAGGACTCTGCATGCTGCTAGATGCTTTGTATGGAAGATCATCCAACCCCTGCCATGGTTAGCACACTGTTTTCAACAGCTCATTTACCAAATTGTTACACCCAGTTGTGGTATGATGATTTTTCCCTGGGGTGCTAAAAACAGTTGAAAGCAAATATTGCTGAACCAATAGGATGAGAAAAATTATGTTTCTTATGATGATGAAAGTTTTTCCCCTTTCCTGGATTCAACTTCATGAGCCACTCTGTGCTGTATTCCATGGAAGCCATTCCCAGAAACACTCCCAACACAGGCACGGGTAGGCTGTTGGCACTGGGAGCTCAGGTGCTTTCCTCCTGTTGAATTGGTCTCACAGCCTCTGAAATGCTGGCCCATGAAGCCTTTCAGCATTCCACTCTCAGAAATTAGCTGCCCATGTGAAACAGTGATAAACTGTAGACCAAACCTGCCAATGTATGCTGGGAGCAGACAAACATTTTCTTCTCTCCTCCAAGAATCTTGCTGTAGAGGGCACAGTTAATGGCCCCTGCAGACTGGGCTCATGCAGGGCCAGGGAAGGGGCATTGCTGCTTGCAAGAAAGCCCTCCTACTCACAACCACTAAAACATTTCAGACTCAATCTAACCGGATCTTGGGTTCTTTTGTTCTCCATCTTTGCACAACACTATATTTTATGTTTTCTAATTCTGACAAGAGTCTGGAGGGACACAGCTTGAATTTCTTCTTCCCCTAGAATGGATGAATGAATGAATAAAGGATACAATTATATTGAGACAATAGTGTGCACAGTAATACACTACCTTAAGAAGAACACAAAATGATTGCATTTGGACCTAAACCTCTGAAAGCATTCAGATGAGATGGGGTGTAGCAGGTGCAGGTTGTGTGGCTGTAGATGCTCTAAGCATCAAAGCTCTTGGAAGTCAGCACTTTGCTGGTGAAATCAATCCCTATGATGTGCACTGCTTCTGGACACTTCAGACAGGACCTCAGGGCCACCAGAAGCACAACACCCCAAGTTGTTCTGCTCCCACTCTCTCTCTCCCCTCCCTACTTGGCTGCCCAATGGATGTGACAGGTCAGGCACCCTAGGCCTATGGATTTTGCAGTTATCTTTTAAAACTATAAACATCCATAAATCTGCTAAAGTCAAGCAGTAAAATGCTACAAGGTAGTGTTGTGACTTTAAAAAGAATGAACTACTACACAAACACACATACAGACACTCAGTGCTTTCCTTATTGATCATAAAATCACTTAAACAGGGCTTAGGATGAAGGTTCTGATTCTATCACAATCACTGCTTCCTGAGTTGTGAGAACAAATATTCTGTTAACCCTGTCTGGTTTTTTTGTTGTCGTTGTTGTTTTGGTTTTTTTTTTTGTGGCTAATAATTTCTGGCAGTAGCTTCTTAATCATTTGAAGACTTGGATCACAGTCACCATGTCAATATTATGTCAAATAGTAATCACTGCTCTATTTACTTCAAGCCACTCTTCTCCATTTGAATACACATTTTACTATTAAAATATTTGCATGCAGGAGCTCTACAGTAGAATAGTTTGGGGAGAAATGCTGCTTTTTTTAGGTATAGTTGCTATGAGGCATTGAGAGTGCATTCAGAACCTTCCTTCCAAGTTCAGTAACTTCATCTCCTATTTCAGCCGGACTCACCAAGTTGCCCAAGAGGCCCTGGCCATAATGCTCATTACAGGAGAAATTATTTAATAGAGAAAAAACTTCCATTATTTCCTCCTCCAGGTCTGAGGAAATGACTGAAGAGTAACTACTTATGTAATAGATATCTTTATAAGAGATATGTATACAATTTTAGCAAAACATATCCCATAGATAAATCTTGTTTTCACATAAGAATAAAAAGGAAACCAGGTGCAGTGGCTTATGCCTCTAATCCCACCACTTTGGGAGGCCAAGGTGGGCAGATCAAGCAATTTGGGAGGCCATGGAAGGTGGATCACTTGAGGTCAGGAGTTCAAGACCAGCCTGGCCAACATGGTGAAACCCTGTCTCTACTAAAAACACAAAAATTAGCTGGGTATGGTGGTGCATACCTATAATCCCAGCTACTTGGGAGGCTGAGGCAGGAGAATCACTTGAACCTGGGAAGCAGAGGTTGCAGTGAGCCGAGACCACGCCACTGCACTCTAGCCTGGGTGACACAGCAAGACTCCATCTCAAAAAAAAAAAAAAAAGAATAAAAAGGAAATAAATAAAAAGAAGCCTTTATGAAATACAAGATGCTGAATAAGTATGACTGTACTTTGTGTAAGCTTACAATGCCATACGCCATGATGTGTAGCCACTGAAATATGTTCTTCTTTGAGAGCTGAAATTAATTCTCCTTAGGAAGGAGATGGAGGCGATCAAAGCACAGCTCATGGGTACAGTGTGTGCAGAGAAACCTAAAGCCTCATTAGTCACAGAGTCAGTGTTGCCCTTGGGAAGAAAAATTAAAGGGTGTTTAAACAGGAAACAGTGGTCAGGTTCCAGGATTTCTTGGAAGGTCCTGTGTATATTCCCCATCTCTCTTTTCCTGCTGTGAATGTTCATAACATCAGCACGAGCGGGAAATTGCATGCACACTCATTGCTTTGGGAGAGGTTTGGTGCCTCTGGTGAGCGGTGGTGTGCTTGGGGCACTGTGACAATGACAATGAAGAGTGGAGTGTGGGTGACAGCCGACTCTGGTGCTCTCAGGGTGGGAGACAGCCCCAACTGTCCCCCATGACCATGACCCCTAATGCCTGTGTCAAATAGAAGGTCATCCAATTCATTCACTTTTGTTTTTGAGACAAATACTGCATGATTTCACTTATATCTAGAGAAGGTATCTAGAGTAGTCAAATCCAAAGAAGACAGAAAGTAGAAGGTGTTTGTCAGGGGCTGGGGAAAGAGGAGGAATGGAGAATTGTTTGGTGGGTATAGAGTTTATATTTTCTTTTTCTTTTTTCTTCTTTTTTTTTCCTTTCTTTTTTTTTTTTTTTTTTTTTTTTTTTGAGACTGAGTCTCACTCTGTCGCCCAGGCTGGAGTGCAGTGGCAAAATCTCGACTCACTGCAACCTCTGCCTCCTGGGTTCAAGTGATTCTCCTTCCTCAGCCTTCTGAGTAGCTGGGATTACAGGCACTCACCACCACACTCGGCTAATTTTTTATATTTTTAGTAGAGATGGGCTTTACCGTGTTGGCCAGGCTGGTCTCAAACTCCTGACCTCAAGCGATCCACCTGCCATGGCCTCCCAAATTGCTGGGATTAGAGGCGTGAGCCACCATGCCCAGCCCCGATTCATTCTTTCTCCCTCAACTCACATAGCTTTTTCTTCCTTTGGATGATTAGTGGGAAATAAAGTCTAATCTTGAAACAAGAGCCACTAGGAAAATGTTCTACCATAGAATATAGGCCAGAATTTTAAGTTATTTTTACTATTATTCACCACGGAATAGAGATGGCAGAAGCCTAATATCCTGGTACTAAAACAAAGGGGTGTTGTGGGTGTCCTTGTTGCTTAGCTTACCCAATAAAGAACTTCTTAGGGTGACAAATCATACAATTTTCTTAACAGTAACACAGAAACCTGTTGAGGTTGTGTGTGTGTGTGTATGTGTGTGTGTGTATGTATGTGTGTGTGTGTGTTTACAAAGCTTTATAGCCAGGCAACAGAAGAAAATATCACTTGCTAGAATCACTGTTTAGTAATGTTATTTATTTAAAGCTCTTCTGCACAGATTTCACTCTGTATTTTTCAGACAGTAAAAATAACAGCTGATAACAGCCAAACTGTTTAATGTACAAAAGATAGCAAAATAAAATTTAATATTAGAATATATTTGCATAGTATCATCATAGGTATTAATAATTTCTTATTCAGCCACGGATATATCAGCAGTTAATGTAACACTCGGTCAAATCTTATTTAGGGATTGAAATATTTATCTTACATATGAACTGTATGAAACATGACTTACATACATCCCATTTCCCCACAAGTAATGTAAGGATTATGACAATCATTTCAATTTTAGATTAAATATGTACTAGCTATGTGATCTCTGACATATCAAATGTTTGAGATTTCCCTGCCAAGCTTGTCACTTAGGCCATATTATGTTTCAGTCTGAACTTAGTGACATGGGAGGCTGTGACTTGAGTCTATGGTACTATTTAGCACTTGGAAAATACTGAGAAGGAGCTGAAAATATAAATGCAATTTACATGTTCAGAATCTCACTGGACTTGATTTTGTGCCTGTGTTGTGGAGGGGATGGGTTACATGTAGGGGTCCGTGTGCATGGTGTCGTGGGGAGTTATGTATATGTGTTTTCATGCACATCTTCAAAAATGCTAAGGAAATCACAAAGTCAAGATGTTGTTGGATTGAGATTATGTGGATAAAGTCAGTGCAGAATTCTTGGTGACCTTTGTGATGTAAACAAAACCATATCTTCCCTTAGCATGCTTCCCAAGGCAATAAATAACAAGACTGGCCATATGAGAAAATGAATCAGTCATATGGTAAGGAAAGCAAATGCCTTGTGAATGTGTTTACCTCTGAAGAGGAGGCAGAACACATTGACATTTCAGAGAGGGCTTTTATCGGGAACATCTCCCATTAGCACTAATGAGAGCTAGGTATTTAATCCACTGTTCTCTCATGCTCATGGCATATTTCATCCTTGATGGCAAGGCCTTGAAACTTTTTTCCTCCTTAAATGATACTCTGTGGTAGTTATGCTAAATTTTTAACTGTGTATATGGCTTTCTGTGACTCCTCTCTGCCATCTGTATAAATATCTAAGAAGAACTGAAGCTTTTCATTACTGTGAACTTCCCTGACCACCCTCTTTAGAAATATTTTTTTTCATCCACGCAGAATCCTAAAAAGGAAAAACTTAGTGAGCCCCAGCCTCCACCCTACCAAGCCCCCAGCCTGGATTCCCTGGATTTCAGGAAGCCCAGAAGTCAGCTTGTTCCTCAGTAGGGTGGTGACATCTTCATCTTCTCCTCTGAAAGGTCAGTCAAAGCCCAGATCCTGATTAACAGACTGATCTAACCCAATGTGACAAAACACCATGCAGGATAACATGCCTAGAGAAAATGACGAGGACTGAGGACATCAAATCACCTTAGTCATGAGGGGGGAAAAAGACGAGCAATCTAGAGGAATCCAGAATCTCGAGAGCCATGGTTCACAGAAGCGTGCTTGTCATGAGTGAGGTGTGTGTGTGCCAAGTATATCCTCCCATCTAATCCCCACACAGCCTGTGAAGGAGGGACGGCCATCCCTACCTTCTTGGAAGGTAATTCCAGCTTAGAGGATATTGGCTATGAGAACCAGAAGGAAGGAATATTTTCTAGATACAGTCAGCACAGTTGCCAAGGAGACAAGACTGCTTGGCCTTTCTCTTCAAGTGTGCAAAGGGTCATTTTCCAGGGACTGGCTGTCAGCCATCCTCCTCTCGCCAGTGTCAGAAGTGGACATGGGGTTACAATACAATCCAGGAAGAACCTGCATAGACTGGATGAATAGATGATGGATAGGTAGATGATAGAGGGAGAGAGAGACAGACATACACACACACACACACACACGCACACACACACACACAGAAATGATAGATAAAAAAGACAGAAAGAAAGATACAGAAATAAAGATCCAGATAGAGTAACAGAGACAGACAGATAAGTAGATAGAGATGCTTACATAGAGATTAGACAGATATACAGATAAGAGAGATAGAGATGGATACAGATAGACTGATATAGAACTAGATAAATACAGAAAGAGACAGAGAGAGAGATGAAGGAGAGAATGGTTGCCACAGACTTTGAGTTCTCTAATAAAAGTTGACCCACACAAATCACTGAGTCTAAAGATGTCTTGAAGCCCAGGCATCTGAAAGGAAAATCCAAAGATTAAAGTATCGTTGCTACTTTCCATTTTACTCCTGAAAAAAACCAACTTATTTTTACTGACATCTAATATTTACTTATTGCTTACTAGGTGATTTATGTGCATCATCTCATCTTATTTTTAATTCATCATTTTTTAACAGGATGGAAACCTAAAGTTTAGAAATTAGAAAGTAATTCCCCAGAGTTCTGGAACTGACAGAACCATGATTGTTCAGAACTGAAGTCCTTAACCTCTGCACCTATTGTCTCTCAACAACAACAACAACAACAACAAAAGCACGTAGAAGACTGGGAAATGCAGTAAATACCATCTGAGTGTTTTTGCTATGGTGAATTCCAGAATAGTGCAAGCTGGACAGATGTAATGTATGATCGTGGAACCTGGCATTGGGATATCCGGGACCTTGGCCCAGTTGCCGTGTCTCAGTCATATCATCTTGGACATCTGATCCCTACATCCCTCCAGCTTCTGCATCCTCTGATTCCAAGCTAGAATTTTATAGTATAAAATATGTGGTAAGAATCTGTCCGTGAATTGGTTACCATGATCCGTGTTAAATAAGCCAAATTTGAGGATCAGGACCTGAAAAATTAACACATTACAATTGAAAATGGCATTCAGGCAAATCACAGAATAATAAATACAAGTGGCCAATACACATCAACAAATGTTAAACCTCAGTAAGAATAAAAGTTGCTAATCGAACGTGTGTTTTGTCCACCCATATAATTGGCAATTTTAATGATAATACATAAGGATTTAAGAAAATAAGGACACTTATCTCTACCAATTAGTACAGTCTTTCTAGAGAGCAATTTTACAATATGTATCAAAGGTTTAAAAAATATGAAAGCTATTTCCGCACTTTAGTTACATGAAAGTTTATTACAGCATTGTTTATGAATTTCAAAAATAACAACAACACATTATCCCACCACTGAGAGATCATCATTTTAATATTTTGGTGTTAAATGTCCTAAATTTTATTCACACGTACACACACACACACACACATACTTAAATATTAATGGGATACATTGGCTATGCTATTTTAACCTGCCTTTTGCCTTAACAATATACAATGAATGGATGTATTATCATTTGTTTAATACCTTATCATTGGGCATTTGGGTTTTAACCGTTTTTTGTACTATAATGTTATATGTCCTCATAGCTAATCCTGAGTGAATTTGTGTGTGCTCTTTGCCTATAGTTGTTTTCAAAGAGCAAGAGCATGTACGGGACACCAGCCTGGCACTTCACGTGACCCACCCACCCCTGCCTCCTAAGGGCAGGACTTCCAGGCTGGTAGATGGAGCCTTATTCTGGAATATTTTCCGGTGTCATTCTTTGTAAGCTGGACCCATCAAGGAGTGGCTGGAGGTCTTCCCTCCAGCAAAGATTCAGGCATTTTAAAACGCCCCATCTAGAAGTAAACTTTGACATGTGCTACAGCACAGATGAAACTTGAGGACATTATGCTAAATGTAATAAGCCAGTCACAAAAAGACCAAGATTCCACTTATATCCAGAGAAGATATCCAGAGTAGTTAAATCCAGAGATTTATCCAGAGTTAAATCCAGAGAAGACAGAAAGTACAATGGTAGTTGCCAGGGGCTAGGGAAAGAGGGGGAATGAAGAATTGTTGTTTAGTGGATATACAGTTTATGTTTTCTTTTTCTTTTTTGGTTTTTTTTTTTTTTTGGAGATGCAGTCTCGCTCTGTCACCCAGACTGGAGTGCAGTGGCACAATCTCAGCTCACTGCAACCTCTGCCTCCCGAGTTCAAGTGATTCTCCTGCCTCAGCCTCCCAAGTGGCTGGGATTACAGGCGTGCGCCACCACACCCAGCTAATTTTTTGTATTTTTGGTGGAGATGGGGTTTCACCATGTTGGCCAGGCTGGTCTCGAACTCCTGACCTCAAGTGATCCACCCACCTTGGCCTCCCAAAGAGCTGGGATTATAGGCTTGAGCCACCATGCCCAGCCAGTGTTTCCATTTTCTAAGGTGAACGGACTTCTGAAGATGGATGGTGGTAATGTTTGCACAGCAACGTGATTGCACTTCACACTCCTGAACTGCACACTTAAAATAATTAAGATGGTAAATGTGATGTTACATATAGTTTGCCAACATTAAAACAAAAAAACCCCCCATCCAGGACCTGAAAATTGCTTTTTTTTTTTTTTTTTGCCATCCTTGGTTTATAGATGTTTGAATTCTGTATGGGTATTATTAGAAGGTTTGATTTTGTGTCTTATTATGTGAAACCTAATACTCATTGTTTTATTCTATGGGAAGAAATCTGTCACCAAGATCATATTAACTAGGAGCTCAAGGTGCTATAAAAACAAACGTCTCATTATACCAGAAGAGTTCCAGTCCCTGGGGAGCATGTCTGTAGCTTTTTAGCCTGTGGAAGCAAACAGCTAGGAGTATACGTAACCTCCTCCCAGGTAAAAACTAGAAAGAAAATAGCTCAGGGAGGCATTTGTGGGAGTTCTACTGACCACGGAGGTCTTGAATTTAAAACTTCTGTTAGAACTGCAAGGAAGTAGAGCATTTTTATTCATTAATTTGTTCACTCCCTGCAAACGCTGTCTGTGCTTTCTTCACAATATAGCCAACTCTTACATCTTCACACCACCAACATCACTGGCCCCCCTGATTAAAGCCAACATCTTTTCTCGCCTGGATTGTTGTACTTGTCTTCCAGCCAATGCCCCTAACTCTCCTGGCCCTACTATCCTTTATTTTCCACACCATAACCAATTTTGTTAAAATGCAAGTCAGATTCCCTACTTTTCCATTGAAATCTCTCTAGTGACTTCCTGTTTCCCTTTGACAAAAACACAAAATTGCAAATATTGCATGTGTTCAATACATACTCATTGAATCCATAAAAGGATGCACGTTAATTAAGTGCTTATTAATCATCAGAAACTGAGCCAGATGTTTCTTTACAGGAGTACAAAGATAAATGACATTCTTTCCTCTCTGGCAGTTTATATTCTAGAATATGAGATGAATGCATAGATGAATACATACAAAAATAATGTTATTTTTCCCTGGTTAAAGTCTGAATAAAGATCGTTGGGCTCAAACATTGGAATGGCCAATTTTACCTGGGTGGGGAGAGAGGGCAAGGGAGAGGTAATTCTTGAGTATTATAAAATGGTAGAGATTCCAGCATGATAAGGAATGTGTAGAGGGATTCCAGGGCAGGAAAACCACATGAGCAAAGGCATGAGGTGTGGATTCATCTCCAAGGAGCAGGAAGTGTTTCAATGAGCGTGGGAACACAGAAAATGGGAAGGGGCATAGAGACCAAACGTTAGGAAGAAAGGTTAAACTAAAAGTTTTAAACTTAAGTGCCTTCATTTGCATTGATTGACTTTACTGTATCTTCTAGGCAGTGGGGAGTCATTGAAGTTTTAAAGGTGATGGAAACTGGATTCAATGTATGTCACAGACAGGTCACACTAGAAGCAATGGGAAGAATCCATTAGAGTTTTCAAAGTCAATCAAAAAATAGTAAGAACTAACATTTACTGAATGCTTACTATCTATTAATACCAAGCTCTGTGCTGAGTCCTTCACTTTTATTACATTTAATTCCCAGGTCAACCTATGTGATTGGTACTGTGATTTTCCCCCTTTAGAGATGGACATATTAAGGCAGAGAAATTTTAAGCCCAAAGTCATACCATTAGTAGATTAAAGAACCAAAATAGAAACCCAAAGAATCTGACTTTAGAAAAGGGAGAGGAAAAGAAATATATCGAAGAGATCAAAGCTCCAGAATATAGTTACCAGATGTAAGTGGTAAGGACCTAAAATGCCCCCTAGATTTAGCTTGGACAACTTAATGGATGGAAGTGTCTTCCCAGTATAGCAAATGGGACAAATTTAGAAAGAAGGCTATCAAGATGTTCTGAATATGTTTGTTTTTATATGATTGCGGGAAATCTGGAAAGCAGATGGGCACATGGATTTGAATCTCAGGTGAGGGTTGGAGTTTGAGATGCAGACTTGGAAATCACCAAACAGGGGAGGAGAAGTCATGGAGTAAACAAGATCAAACACTGATAGAAAAGTGTTATGGTTGAATTGTGTCCTCCCTTAAAAATGTTGAAGTCCTAACCTCATATCTGTGAATGTGACCTTATTTTGGAAATAGAATAAGATCTTTGTCATGATCAAGTTAAGATGAGATCATTGGGGTAACTCCTAATCAATATGACTGTATGGTTATATAAAGAAGAAATTTAGACACAGAAACAGACACATACACAGGGAGAATGCTCTGTGAAGAAGAAGACAGAGATTGGGATGATGCCTCTACAAGTGGAGGAATGCCAAAGATTACAAGCAAACCACCAGAAACTACCAAAGGGTGGCATGGAACAGACACTTGCTTACAGGCTTCAGAAGGAAAGAACTCTGATGACACCCTGATCTCAGACTTCCAGTCTTCAGAACTGGGAGATAATACATTTCTGTGGTTTAAACCACAGTCTGTGACACTTTGTTAAAGCAGCTCTAGGAAACTAATACAAACAGGTTGCATATGCATGGAGTATTCAAGGATGATTGGTGATGATCGAAAGGAGACTATTTATTCAAAAACGTGCCTGGCAGTCAGAGAATCAGGAAAGGGTATTACAAGGCTATTCCAAGCATGAGCATGTGAACAGCCATGGAGGTAGAAGAAAGGAAACATCAGCAGTTTGCACTGACCTCATCACAAGCTGCCGCCTGGAGCGGTGGGAGAAAGAGATCTGCCCATGAAAGTCCCTATAAAGTGCACGATAGCAAGTTTCACCTTAGAGTTCATACAGAGCAGCCAAAGTTTCAAGGGAATGATTACATCCATTTTGTGTTTTTAAATGTTATGTTCTGCAAATATGGTGACAATGGCAACATCATTCTTTAGTCTACCAAAATTATCAAATTAAAATAGGCAGAGCAACTAGGTTGACAAAACTGAAGAATTGTGGATGATAAAACAGTGTTGAGATACCCCCGTAATTACCTAGAGACAAATTAGTGACAACGTATAAGAGCCAATGTGATATCAACAACCATGCAGGAGAAAGTAGAGGGAAGACCCTGAGAACCAGATACTCCCTGGGAAGTGCCCTGAACCAAGCTCAGAGGAGCAGGATAGACGTGGAGGGAGGGTGTCCTCAATAATCCAATCCAAAGAGGCCACAGTGCAACCAAATCTGATGCTACTGGAGCGGGCTGTGTCCTTTAATCCCATTAACTAAGAAACTGAAGGCCTTTCCCAAACAAGTCTCCATACTGAGGAGAATCTGCTGGGAACAGATTCCAAACTGAGCAGCACAGGGACAACCACGAGAGATGAAACAGAATGTCCAAATAAAAGGGGGAAGGAGCAGAGGCAGCTGATAGCAGAAAGTAACAAGTGATTCTGTTTACCACTTTATGAGAACGCCAGAAGAGTGTGTTAGAGCTGTGAAACCAGCTCAGCTATCCTGGCCCACTCATCCCTCCTAAAAGTATAGGAAACTAAATTAACTTTTAAAACTTGGCAACAAGAAAATTATCAATTATTACAATGAAAAGAAAGTAAGAAAACTAATGATGTTTCTGTAGACAATGAAACAAAAAAAAACACACAAACATGCACAAAATGGATAAAAATCATAAGCAAATACTTCTAAATGAGCTGAAAGAAAATTTTTAAATTGTAAAAGCTATGAAGAATAATATAAATCAGAATTAGAAAAATTTGTAAAAGAAATAAGTAGAAAAAAGTAATATATGACACAAAGGATGATGGATAGAACTCATCAGTATAGAATTTTTTTTTTTTTTTCTTCTGGAGATGGAGTTTCTTTCTTATTGCCCAGGCTGGAGTGCAATGGCATGATCTCGGCTCACTGCAACCTCTGCCTCCCGGGTTCAAGTGATTCTCCCGTCTCAGCCTCCTGAGTAGCTGGGATTACAAGCATGCACCACCAAGCCCGACTAATTTTTGTATTTTTTTTATTATACTTTAAGTTCTAGGGTACATGTGCACAACATGCAGGTTTGTTACATATGTATACATGTGTCATGTTGGTGTGCTGCACCCATCAACTCATCAGCACGCATCAACTCGTCATTTACATCAGGTATAACTCCCAATGCCATCCCTCCCCCCTCCTCCCTCCCCACAATAGGCCCCGCTGTGTGATGTTCCCCTTCCCGTGTCCAGGTGATCTCATACTTTTTGTATTTTTAATAGAGAGGGGATTTCATCATATTGGTCAGGCTGGTCTTGAACTCCTGACCTCAGGTGATCCACCCACCTCAGCCTCCCAAAGTGCTGGGATTACAGATGTGAGCCACTATGCCCGGCCTAGAATTTTATATTAAAAAAAAGAAAAGAAAAAAAAGCAGGACAGAAATGAAAACTCAACTAGAAGGGATATGGCACTATATACACACCATAATTAGAAGATGAGTAGAAGATGAAGAGGAGGAAAAAATTTAAAATCAAGAAGAAATTTGAGATTAGAAGGATTCAAGAGAAACTGTTAGACACAGAATAAAGAAGATATAGCATATATAATCAATAGGAGGCCTCCAAGAAGAAAGACAAAGCGATGGATTAGAAAAGATACTGAATGCTATCATTCAAGAAAAATTAAAAATACACATGGGAACCTGAAGCTACATAATGAAGATACATATCACATTCTTCAGAAAATTGATGCAGAACAGCTGATATCAAGATACATTCTAATAAAACCATAGATCTCTAAAAAGAAACAGAATATGCTTGGGACATCCAAGCAAAAAGATCAAGTAGCTTATAAGAGAATGAATGTCGGATTTCTATCAGGCTTTTCCATAAGAACACGAGGCTAGTAAACAACGAAGTGACAGAGTTAAAGTGCTCAAATAAATAAATTGCAGATCTTGGACCTTGCATGGAATATGCATGAATTCTACATCCATCCAGCCTAACCTTTTGGTGAAAAGGTTGCTTGGATTTTCTGCTCCTGCACTTCCTTGCTGTATCCCTGCTATCCTTCACTCTTGGCATCTGAGAATCTTTGCACTGGGTAAATGCAGTTCATTCACAGACTCTAAGAGTGGGTACCAATCTCCAACTAAAACTGTGAAACTTTCGGGTCTGTGTAACCAAAAGACCCTATACTCGCCCAAGGCAGGATTAATAACCACATACTGTTATAAATATGCAAGAGCTCAGGTAATATTGTCTCTATGTATGTTTCTTGAGGGATCTACCACAGAGCAAGCTCCAGACAACCAAATACTGTAGAGACATTGGCAAGAGAGCCGGAGAAGTATTCTAACAAGTAAGTGAATATCGATGATGGACTCTGAATATCACCATTTTGCAACCTTGATTGCAATATCGTCAGTGTATGGTAACGTGCTTCCTGATGAAAGTACACAACATCACCCACCGAAGACAATCAAACTTAAAGCTGATCAAAATTCTAACACTAATTACCCATTTGCAGGAAACACAAAGGATAGATATGTTAACCACACCATGCAAATACAATCATTAAAATCAAGACAATGAAAAATACACAAGAAATTTAAAAAGACATGGAAGGGTAATTCATGTTGTAAAAAGAACTTAAGATATATATCAAATATCATCATATGTGGATCCTGTTTGGACTGCATTTCAAACTTAAAAAATTGTGATAATCAGGAAAATATGAACATCGAGTATTTGATACTATTAAGAAATTACTATCTTTATTGTTAAGTGTGATCACAATACTGGTTTTAAAATTATTTTTAATAAAATACTTATAGATGAAATAATGTGATGCCTGAGATTTGCTTTAAAATATTTTGGTGACAGGAAGTAAGTGGAGGTACAAATGAAAAAGATTGGCAATATGTTGATAACTCCAGTTGACGCTTAAACAATACAAGTTTGAACTATACAGGTCTACTTATAGGCAGATTTTATTCCACCTCTACCACCCTTGAGACAGCAAAACCAACCTCTCCTCTTCCTCCTCAGCCTATTCAATGTAAAGATCATAATGAAGACACTTATGATCCACTTCGACTTAATGGATAGTTAATATATTTTCTCTTCCTCATGATTTTCTTTTCTCTTACTTTATTGTAGGAATACAGTATATAATACACATAGAAAATATGTGTTGATGTTTATGTTATCGGTAAGGCTTCCAGTCAACTATAGGCTATTAGTGAAGTGGAGAGTCAAAAATTTATATGCAGATTTTCAACTACATTCATCTACTACAAACTGCATTTCAACTCCCAACCCTCACTGTTCAAGGATCAACTGTACTTACCCTGAGTGAAGGGTATAGTGAATGCATTACTTTATTTTTTCTCCTTTTGTATATGTTTGGAATTTTCAATAATAAAAAGTGGTTTTTAAAGGCATAAGAAGCTTTACATGCACATACATTTTGGTGCTTCAGGCTTTCATTGTGTCCTAGGAGAAACCCTCTTATGAACACTGTCGGGCACATAGAGAAACTGACAAAAAAGAATGTATGTAGACCGTTAAAGTAGCAAACCCATTCTCCAACTGAGTTTCTACCACATTCCACCTCACGCTTCTTCATATTGCAATTGAGCAGAATGTCTTTATGAGGACTAAAATTGCACTGACTTCTCAAAGTGAGCATTTACAAATATGGGTACTCTTAAGCAGTTAACGTTGGACTTCAACTCATAAGCCCCCGAGGTAATTGTTTCTTGTGCTTACTTGCATATGGTGGCTTGCAGAAAAGAACAACCCTGGAGTTTGAATTATAAACTATCATCACTCATCTCTTTCTTATTCTCCATGTTTTCTTTCTAGATATTTCCACACAATATACTTAGGTATTCGAAGCCGACAGAGTGGGGAGAATGACAGATGGAGGTTTTACTGGAAAATGGTATATGAGTATGCGGATGTGAGTATGCTGCATTTGCTAGCCACCTTTCTGGAAAGTGCTCCACAGCTGGTCCTGCAGCTCTGCATTATCGTACAGACTCATAGCTTACAGGCCCTCCAAGGTAAGGGCTTGCAATTTGGTTTTGGAATTTGGGGAAAGATTGACTGGCTACTTTTGTCACAATCCAAGGAACTGTCCTAATGCCCTTTGTTGACATAGACCTGCGGTATGTCTGCTGTTTTACATGTGTTTTATGAATGATGCATGATGTTTTCCTACCATTGCTTCTCATGACTGATTAATTGAAAGACAGGGCATTTTTGCTCTCCAGCTGTCCTCTTAGTAGGAAAAAAAATCTTTATGATTTTACACTTGGTCGATATGGGGATAAAGTCAGTCAACTGAGGCTCTCTGGTTTTTATAATGGAATAATTTCCAAAAGTTGCAAAGAAAGCAGTAGCTCTCTCTCTCTCTCTCTAATATACATATGTGTGTACATATGTGTGTGTGTGTGTATATAGTATTAGAGTAATTCCTACTATTTCCTTTTGATGTTAAGAGAGACAGAGAGAGAGAGAGAGACAATGAGAAAAAGAGATTAAAAGGAAATGGTAGAGATTACCCTAATATTTAAGCAAAGAAGGTCATATGGGAAAAAAGTTGTCAATGTTTATTAATATTTACATACTATGATGTTTTATAAAATGGATATTATTATCAGATTAATATCTTTGTGTTTTCCCATATTTGATGATCTCATCAGTAGGACTATTCCAGTTACAGCAGAGCTTCCAGGCATTTCCTTAGAGCCTGCTACTCAAATCCTTTCTAGAATAAGTTAGCAAGATTAGACAGACTGGTAAGTAGGCAGGTGAATACACGGGCACACGGATGATGGATAAGAGGGCATTTTCTAAGGAAAGCATTTCCTATTAATTTGTCAATCCTGTAACCAAATAGACGCTGTTAAACAGTTAATTACTGTAAGGTGCTTGTTTTGTTTGGATCTCAGCAGGGCCTCTGTGCGCCCCTCTGGGCACATGCTGCTCCCTTGTGCAAGGTGGGTCATGCTCCAACTTGAGTTTTGTTCTGGTTGGTCTGGGGAATCTCCTCACTGTCCTTATAACTTTTTATGGCATGGAGCATGTTAGTTTAAGCTGAGTGCTTTAGTTTTGGGGACAGAATCAGGGTGCATGTTACCTGTATAGGAAAAGGAAGAGAAAATGTGTACTGGTAGCTGGTGACCCATTTATTCATAGATTCCTGGCCCAACCCTGGTTTCACAATAGAATAGCTTTGGTCCAAGAAGTTTGAGAAGAAGGTCAAAGAGATCCACGATGTATGTTTCTCAACTGCTAGAAAGCAAATTGGGAAAAGAGGAAAGTGGAGTATTTGCACAGAAAAAGAGAAAAGCACGGAGAAGGCAGAAGGCCGTGTGAATTAGTTGTGGATGACTGTGTTTCGTGGTGTCTGGTGGTTGAAGACCATGAGCTGGGCATGCGGAGGCTTGGGCTCTGGCTGTCTCACTACCTCACTATAAAACCTCTCACAGCCACTTAATCTCTCTGGGCCCCAGGTTGCTCAAATGTAAAGGTCACAAGTTAAACTGGATGATTTCCAAACTCCCTGACAACTCTATTCAATCTTTGAATCGATGAATTCCCAATAGGCATATAATGCCAGGTATATGCTTCAGGAAATGATCTGTAAGCCAGAATACAAATGAAATTGAAAGGCAACATCAAACTAAATCTCTGTCAAAGAATTTAGTGCTCATCTCCAGAACAACTTGGCAACTCCTTAGTGCAATTATACAGTTGGGAACTCTGTAGAGGGGGAAAATTCAGGAGCACATGTGCAGAGTTGCAAGTCACCTTCTGATGGCCTGAGGCCACTGAGTGTCTCTACTAGTTTTCTAAAAGTTTTGGAAAATTATGGAGAGGTTTTTCTTACAAACATGATGGAGATAGAGAAGGGAAGGTGAGAGAGAGATCTAAGAAAATGAGGTCACATTTTCAGTTTAAGAACAATACATAAAATTGTACAGAAAAAAAATGAGAAAAATGCAATCCTTGGTCTTCATCAGATTATTCATCCTAAACATAGCAGCCAGGAGTTGAGTTGTGTTTTTTGAGTCTTTGGCTCTTTCCTGACATCTAGTGTCCCCAGCTAACCGACTAAGCTTGACACATATATGTCAGGTGTACTGTAGATGTTGAATGCCAGACCTCGTCCTTAGCCAAGGCAAGCCTTGCCGTCAAGTTTCAGAATGGCGTAGGGAAACTATGTTCTGTTTCACTCCCAAGATGGTCAAAAGACAGGTTGATCCAAATATCACTAAGGATCAATGCAAGTCATTGAGTCAAGAGGAAGAATAAGCCCACTACCTTGATCTTATTGCTACTGATTTTTAACAAGGGAGGTGGGTAGACAGCTGTGTTACAAAACGAAGAGTGAAAATATCTGACAGTAAAAAACAACGACAAACCCTCCAGCCAAGGAAGACCAGCCCAGGAAACACCATGTGATTCCTTTTGCATTTTGAAGAGAAACCTGTCTTCAGAGGGACGGCTTCTAAATACCCCTCTGCTGACAGATGATCCCACTTACAAACAAACCAGCTGATAAATTAAATTGATGTGAATTCTAAGAACAGAGCAGTTTCCCTTTAGGAAAAGAAAAATAAATGTAATAACCTAGTTTGACATGTATTTTCCAACATATTCAATGGTTAAAAAAAATTACTGGGATTTACATGTGAAAATGCAGCCCTCTGCTATGAATGTAAATAACGAATAGGCATGAAATCTGTAAAGGATTTGCAGATAGCTCTGAATTAAAATCTCTAAACCATTCTTATTTAGCAGGGAGAGAATGATCACTCTGCATGTGACTGTCTAAAATTACTGTTTTTTAGGATAGAAGGAAAATTGCTCTTTAAACCCAACTTCGACCATCCACCACTCTCTGCAGTGTTTTTAAAACAATAAGAAAAATCAGACAAGAAATATGACATTTTATAACTGATGCTAGAAATTATATTCTCTTTGTGGAAGCTGGGTAGCCCTAGAACACTGTCAGCTGCTGTGAAAATCTTTCTGCTTCTCCTTCCTTATGGAGTCACTTAGTCAGAGGAGCCTCCTCATGCTGGAGGCTGACAGGCTCAGGGAGAACTGTTGGAGCATAATTGTTCCTCCATTTGCACTGGCCCAGGAGGGACAGTTTGGAGTCTGTTCTGAGAGCAGGAATGAGGGTAAAGCTGAGTCTTGAACCTGAACATCCAGCTCTTCACACTCCACAGTCACCTTGGACATATTATAGGGCAGCAGCTGCTCTCCACAGGATCTGGGATGTCCCAGAGCCAGCTCCCTGCGGAGTGTAAGATACACACTAGGAGGCCTGACTGCACCTACGGCTGTACCTGCACAAGGTAGTGCTCGCTGTACTTCCAGAGAGTTTCCAGTTTACACACCATTATGGTTTTCCAATCCCAATCCCATATCCTCACGAGGAGAGAGGGAGAGAGGAGAGAGGGGTGTTGAGAGGGAGAGAGGAGGGCAGGCAGGAAGGAAAATGGGATGGGGAGAAGGAGGGAGGGAGACCCCACTCGACAGTGGAGATGGACCATGACATTTCTGTTAGTGTCCACATGGGGGGCGCTGTTCTCTACCTGTTTAGTGAGGGCGCCAAAGATGCTGAGGAAGATGTAGTCCGAGGCCTGTCAGTTGTATCTTCAAGGAAAATCTCACACTCATTCATTTCACCTCATTTCTACTGTGCTCCCCCGGCCGGACCACATGCACCCCCACCCAGACTCCTGTGGCTGGCCCACAGTTTCATCCTCACCCCTGCCCTCTTCATTCCCTTCTCCTTGGAGTGGTCCTAGAGCCGCTTAGACTCTAATCTAAACCACTTCAGTGTTCCCCTTGACACTCATTAAAATTAAACAAGATTCCTGAGCAAGTTCCAAGGCCTTTGTGTCACAGCCTTCTCCTCATTAGTCACTGCTCTGCAACCACGCTGCACTCCTCTCTCTTTTGAAAATATTCCCATTTCTCTCCCACTTCCAGGTCTTTGCACCTGTTATTAACCTCTCCAGAATATTCTCGTCCCCTCTCTCTTAGCCTGTCTAGTTCTTACTCGTCCTACGGAATTCAGCTTCACCTCTTCAGAGTATCCCATCCTAACTGCTCATTCACATTTTTATTTCCACATTAGTATTTCCTCAAGGTATCCTGAACTTCAGCCCCTGACCTCAGGCAATTTTCTTATTGTTGTTAAGCTTCAATTTGCCCATGAATACTGAGGGATAATAATAGTGCTAATTCATAGGATTGTAGAGATTAAATGAGAGAGTACACACAAAGGATTCAGCAGACCCTTGGCCCATCGCACAGGGCTTCCTCAGCTTGATCTTGCAGAAATCTACTAGGGAATCTTATGGAAATGCAAATTCTCACTGAGTAGGTCTCAGATGTGGCCTGAGTTTTAGAACAGGGAAGTTTTAGAATCAGGTGAAGAATTTGATGTCATGTGAAAACGGGAAAAATTGTTCAAATTTGAGCTCATGAACCCTGAATTAAGGGGTGTGTGTTAGAAAGGAAGTGCAAGAAACATTGCGAAGAGAGAATGGTCAGGCCTTTTGACGGACAGAGCATGGACCAAAAGAGACTGAAGCTTGAGTCCATTTGACTGAGAGAGAACCTGGTGACAATAAAACCAAGCAGGTCAGCAGGAGCAGCCACTTAGGGAGAGAGCATTTTAGACATTTTAAGCCTGAAATGGTGGAGGACAATCAAGTTAAAAAGTCTTCAGACTGCAAAAAACAAAGACAGCTTAAGATAAGTTACCCAGAATTTCAGACCTCCATGTCTGTCTAAATGACGCCAGCAAAGGTAAAAGGTTCATGGTCCGAGTTACCTCATCGGGACTTTTTGATGACCCCAAGAACCTGTAAAATGAGCAGTCAGTTTTAGTTTTGTGATTGTCACATTATAAATAGTTTATTTTGGTTGCAAAGACCCTTGATTGGCAGAGAAGATACCAATTCATGTATAGACAGCTGCCCACAGCCTTCCTCAGCAATACAGTTTTGCTCAGAGCTCCCTGGGGTCAAAGGGTGTCCTCCGCAGAGCAGCCTGGAACACCGTGTAGAATAATGGCACACGGTCAATGCTCACAATGAGGATATATAAGCCACAGCCCAAGCTGCATACAGCACAGTCACCTGGCTGCACAGGGGAACCATTGTGCAGAAATAATGCTTCCTTGTAGAGGAACCATCTAAGTAAAACAAACAAACAAAAATCTGGCCTTCACTAGATGAATTGGTTGAGTGCCAATCTGCCAGCCTAAATGTTTCTGCTTTTTCTAGAAGGCTTTCGTTCTTTGTTTCCAATTGCTACCTTATCACTAATGGCAAATCTCATCCTACACCCTAAGTGTATTTGGCTGGGATATGCTGAGTGAGTTACCAAAAGATGCCATCCCACAGGCCATGTATGTGCCCAGGAAAGCTTTACTGAACAAAAACAAAAAACACCTACTTCTCATTCCTTCATATTCCAGAAAAATATGAATAAAACTCCTTTTGCCAATAGTTTATCCTGAATACTTTGTTAAAGGAAGAGAGGAAACAGCGAGTTGGAAGGGGTTTCTAATTATCCCTCTCCTGTCTTGCATCCTATGAGGCTCCACAGGAAGTTAGAAGTAAAGTTGTCTTCTAATATCTGGCAAACACTGTTACCTGCTAACCAGGGTAACCAAGAAATGCCTGAATTGTGAAAAACACCCCATTTGTCCTCTCCTGGTGAGCACTCTTGAGACCTCACACTGACTTGCAACTTGCCCCACCTCATCGTGAAGTAGGTGGAGACAGGTCCCAGCCAACTTTAAATGACCTGGGTTAGAGAAAATCCCAGTCACCCCCATGCCCAAGGCCTTCCTCCCTTGCCCCACACCACTGTCTTCTAAGGTGCCTGCCCCTACCTCTGGATTCTGCAGATGGGGAAGAGTGCAGGCGAGAGTGCCAGTCTGTGAGGGGTCTAGGCTCCAAGTCCCTCTGGATCTGCCTCCTCTGCAGTTGCTATTATCGTAGTTAATTAACACATTTATTGAAAGCCTGTTTGTGCATGATGGTGTGTGAAGCTCTGTGCAACATTTATTTGTACTAAGGAAGTTCACTTTTTACTAAAAGTTTATAATGTGACACTATAAACAACATGACAGAATATATTTAGAAACATCCATTTATCTGGGTGCATTCTGGACTGAGTGGTGCCATTTTGTAGAAGGATCAATAATTTAGTTTAATTAGTTAGGTTAATTAGTTTAAAATTAGAGAGGAGCTTACAGCACTTCCAGCTCACCTGCTCCGGGAAGGGGCCAGGCAGACTCTGCCTGAGCAACCCTGTGTCCATTGTCAGACTGTTCTGTTGGATTGAATCACACAGTTACACAGTTCCGATCGGACAGTTCTGACATCCTTGATGATACTGGAAGGAGCAGGAAGGCAGCATCAAGGACATCTGCCACCCACCCCCCCCAGCACCTGACGTGCGAGTCTTTGCTCAAATCCAACTTTGCCCAGCCCATTCCACCCCAGGGTCCACCACCTCAGCTGGAAGGATGCTCATCAGCGGGAGACTCCTACAAGAAGAGCCCTCCTCTCCAGCTCCGCTCAGGCCATGCCCTACTCCTTCTGTAGGGTTTTCTCCCTGATGCCCCCAGGACATTGAATATTCATGCCAAGCAGGTTGTTTTTAGTCACCAGGCAGAGTTGGCTTCTCAAGTTGAGCTATGCACTCAGCCAGAGGCAAGATGGGTATCTGAAACTGTTTCTTTCAATGTCCTTCTTATTGTTGGTTTTGTTTGTTTGTTTGTTTCTTGAGACAGAGTCTTGCTCTGTTGCTCAGGCTGGAGTGCAGTGGTGTGATCTTGGCTCACTGCAACCTCTGCCTCCTGTATTCAAGCAATTCTCCTGCCTCAGCCTCCTGAGTAGCTGGGATTACAGGCTCCCGCCACCACGCCCAGCTAATTTTGTATTTTTAATAGAGATGGGATTCCACCATGCTGGCCAGGCTGGTCTCCCAACCTCAGGTGATATGCCCACCTCAGCCTCCCAAAGTGCTGGGATTACAGGCTTGAACCACCATGCCCGGCCAATGTCCATTTTATTGTAAACTTAGGTTTGCATTACATAGCTTAATTAGTTGGATTAATTAGTTTAATTTAGTTTAATTAGTATTATTAATAGAAACGCTGATGAAATATACTGTGAAAGGGAGTTGTTTCTATGAAATGTACCTTGACAGCTTTTGAAAAATTGGGTAGGACCAGAGCAAAGTGGTGTGTTCAATCCGGTTGCATCACAGCCGCAGGACCCCTGGGAGGACCTTTTGGCTGCCCTGGGATGTGGAGCCTGACGCTGCAGCCAGCTCCACTCCCCCGAAGCCTGCTGTGCGCACTGCCTGCCGCTGGCCCTCCAGGCACCGTGCTCACTCGGGTGGCACGCACAGTCTTCAGTTGATCCAAACCACTGGGCTTTGTTGTTGTATGGCAGATCATTAGCTGCTGGATTTTTGCTTTTTTGTGATGATGTATGAAGTAGCATACCACCCAGACCAGGAAAGTAGAACGTGTTAGATATTTTAAAAGAAGGGAGCTGGAGGCGGTGGCTCATGCCCGCAATCCGAGCAGTTTGGGAGGCCAAGGTGGGCGGATCACCTGAGGTTGGGAGTTCGAGGCCACCTGACCAACATGGAGAAACTCCCGTCTCTACTAAAAATACAAAAAAACTAGCCGGGCGTGGTGGCACGTGCCTATAATTCCAGCTACTTGGGAGTCTGAGGCAGGAGAATCGCTTGAACCCAGGAGGTGGAGGTTGCAGTGGGCCAAGATCGCACCATTGCACTCCAGCCTGGGCAACAAGAGTGAAACTTCATCTCAAAAAAAAAAAGAGGGATTTAGATTGAGGAATGGGCAGCACAGGTGCTGGGAGGGTGAGAGGATGAAAAGCCATGCCCATGAAATCAAGAGATTTCACAACTGAAGGAAGAAACTCTTATCCGTAGGGCTAGAGGAGTGAGGGAAGAGGGCTCAGACCTCTAGGGAAAGCTACTGCCTGAGGAGTGCTGAGTGACAGAAGGGGTGCAACCTAGCAGCTGCAGGGACTGCCATGGAGCCAGCCAGGCAGCGAGGGAGTGGGGCTCACCTGGAACATTCCTGGCACAGGCCGGCTGCTGCTGCCTCCCCTGGGCTGAGATGAGGCTGGGGCCGGGAATGCCAAAAGCAACGGTGGGCTGGAGCCAGGCGCTGTGGAGGCCCAGTGATAATAGGATGCTGATCTGTAGAGGAAACCAGAAAGTCTCTTCTCCTCTCCTCCCACCTTCCAGCCTCCCACCAGTGCCACCTATTGGCAGAACCTACCGGACTGCCAGTCAGTCAGGGAGTCCAGAAAGGGGTCTGCAGAATCCCCCCTTTCGGGTGGAGGGAGCTGGCACACAATCCCCATTCTGTTTTGTGACCTGTGTCTACTCCCAGCTGAGAAACTTGATAACCAAGCTTGTTAAAGCTATTTCTGAGTAACAGCTGGAGGTGAAGGCCTGAAAGGCCATGGCATGAGGCAAAGGCAGACGCTCTCGATCATGGAGGTTGTGTCATGAAAACGCCCAGGCAGCCAAGTCTGGCGACGGACATGTCCTTCCTTAAATGTGTGACCACAGACCTCATATGGCCACTCAACATTGTCCAGCAAGCCTACCTTATGTCCCCCTTGAAATTCCATTTCCTGCTCCAAAATGAACTGCTTCCTACTTTCTCTGGTAGCCTCACATTCTAACGGTCTGCCTCCAGTATTCTTAACCTGATTTTAGTAAGAAAATAGAAGCAATAAAACAAGAGCTATTTTATTTTCTCACCCATATGTCCTGCCTTTCCTCTGAGAACATGCTGCCTCCCAGCTAAAGTCCATCTCTTCTACCCTGGAGTCCACTGCCACCTGCTCAAGCATCCTGTTCGTGGAATTAGCCTCTCTCTCCCTATTCTGCATTATCAGTTTTTCCTCGCTCCTGCATCACTGCCATCATCACACAAACAAACATGCTGTAATCAAGAAAAAATGGACCCATGCCACCACCCACGACCACATTACTTTCTTGCTCTTCACAAACTGTGAAAAATTCATCTTATCCTCTGTCTCCACTTTCTCACTTCCTAGCCTCTGTTTTTATTTCATAATTTTTAAACATTGTTTTTAAGTATAACATATATACAGAAAAGTACACAGTTGTGAGAAACTACTCCCAAGGTCAAAGGAAGAGCATTTTCAGCATCACAGGAGCCCTGCTCTTACCCGGTCCTTGCCTGTGTGCCCGCCATTCTACATGTGATCACTATTTGAAAAAATTTGTTTTGCAGGTTTTTGACCTCTGTATAAACATACATTAGTGTGTGTGTGTGTGTGTGTGTGTGTGTGTTTCTGGATTATTTCATTCAGTGTTGTGCTTGTGAGCTATAATTCCATTTTCTCACAAGAGAAAATGATGTAACCCATTCATTTTCATTGCTCTACAATAATTTATTGTAAGAATAAATCTCTGTCCATTTTGTGGTTGTTGATAGACACTGGTTTGTTTTCAGCTTAAGAGTATTATGGTTAATGTTACTGTTGAGTGTTTTTAATATGTCTTTAATACACGTGCACACCTATTACTTCTGGATTCATACCTAAGAGTGAAATTGTTGAGTCATGGGGTACAGACAGGCACACTGAATGTGAGTAGATTACGCCATAGACTTTTCCAAAGTGCTCATACCAATTTATATTCCTACCAGCAGTATATGTCTGGAGATTGCTCCAAATGCACTCCAAAACGTGGCATTGTGAGTCCTCTGAATTTTACCCATGGGTTAGCATCTCAACGTGACTTTAATTTGCGTCTCCTGATAATAATCAAACTGAAAAGTATCTTTCATTCTTCTTTTTCCTCACCCCCTGATCCAGTCCATCAGCAAGTCCTGTCTGCTCTACCTCCAAAACACATCCCAAATCCGACCACTCTTTCCTGCCCCCGCTGATAACACCCTTTCCAAACACCAGCTCAGTTACCCTTCTCTAGTGAACTGGTGTCCCCCTTCACCCTTTCCCACAGCGTACACACCATACAGCAGCCATAGCGATGTGTTTTGTTTTTTTATTTTTTTTGTTTTCTTTTTGTTTTTTGTTTTTTGAGACAGTCTCACTCTGTCACCCAGGCTGGAGTGCAGTGGCACGATCTTGGCTCACTGCAACCTCTGTCTCCAGGGTTCAGGCAATTCCCATGCCTCAGCCTCCCAAGTAGCTGAGACTACAGGCACACACCACCACACCCGGCTAACTTTTGTAGTTTTAGTAGACACGTGGTTTCACCATGTTGGCCAGGCTGGTCGTGAACTCCCGACCTCAGGTGATCCACCGGCGTCCCAAAGAGCTGGGATTACAGGTGTGAGCCATGGTGCCTAGCCCACAGCAATCACTTCACTGCTGTCTTTAAAACTCCCTGGGGACTTCTTGCTGCAATTAAATGAAGTACAAACTGCTGACAGGCATGTGACAAGGCCCCTGCTGTGCAGCCTCCAAGTCTCCCTGCTCTCCCGCCGGCTCCTGCGAGTCCAGCAGCTCTGTCTGGCCATCCTCTGTCTCTGAGGCAGGCCCTGGCTGCTGCCCCATCAAGGACCCTGCATTTGCTGGCTCATTGCCCTTTTACTCCCCCAGGGCTTCACATACCTCATCCCTCTCCAATCAGGATGGGACTCCAACATCACTCCTAAAACACAAAGCTCTTCCCCTTCCAACAGACACCCCCATCTACTTACTCTGAGTGATTTTCTCTTTGGCCATTTGAAATTCTATTCGTCCATATGTTTTATTATTCTTCTCATCACCTTTACTACAGGGTGAGCACCATGAAGCAAGGAGTACAGGAAAAGGCCTATAACATGGAAGGCATTCAAAAGGCCTCTGACTGAAGAATGCTGGCAGATTTTTACCATCTTCAGAAGCTACTTCAGTTTGTATTGGCTTTTCAGTTGGACTAGCCAATACAGACTGCTCACAAGTTCCTGTGGGATGTCACAGTGTTATTTTATATAGACGAAAAGACACAATATAAGTTCCCCTCCTCCAAATACCATATTTGTAAAAGTTCTACATATTTGGAATTTTTAAAATATTAACTTTTATTCCCTATTACACATACTATTAAAGATAAAATAGAAAACCCAAATATGCACAAAGGAGAAAGTATAAATCACTTTCCTGCCACTCAGAAATGAAAATCTTGGCTGGTTATGGTGGCTCACACCTATAATCCCAGCACTTTGGGAGGCCAAGGCAGGAGGATTGCTTGAGGCCAGGAGTTTGAGACCAGCGTGAGCCACACAGCGAGACCCTATCTCTACAGAAGAGAAAAGAAATTAGCCAGTTGTGGTGGTGCATTCATGTAGTCCCAGCTACTTGAGAGGCTGAGGTGGGAGGATCTCTTGAGGCTGCAGTGAGCCAAGACCATGCCACTGCACTCCAGCCTAGGGCACAAGCATGATGCTGAGAAAGGAAAGGAACGGAGAGGAGAGGAGAGGAGAGGAGAGGAGAGGAGAGGAGGAAGGGAAGGGTAAGGGAGGGGAGAGGAGGAAAGAGAGAGAAAGAAAAAAAAAGAAAAGGAAGGAAAGTAAAGGGAAGGAGAGAAGGAGGGAGGGAAGGAAGGAGAAAGAGAGAGAAGGAAAGGGAGGGAAGGAAGGAAGGAAGGAAGGAAGGAAGGAAGGAAGGAAGGAAGGAAGGAAAAGAGAATAAAAATCTTGCACCTAAGAAATAATTAAAAGTAATATTTTGTTGCTTATCTGTGTAAGCTTATTTAATGTTTTAATATATTACATTAAAATAGAATCAATATTGGATACCAGTTTGTATCCTTTTTTAATAACATATCACAAACATATATGCATAATAATATATATAGTTCGTCATTTTTAATGACCACATAATATACCAATATATGGATTATCCTTTTCTTTTTGAGTAATTTTCTATTTCTGAAATCATAAGTTATATATATTTGCTGTAATAAATAATGCTATGATAAACATATTAAGACCTAAATCTTAGCTGGCTCCACTGGCACGCGTCTGCAGTCCCAGCTACTCAGGAGGCTGAGGCAGGAGGATTACCTAAGCTGAAGAGTTCAAGGCTAGAGTGAGCTATGATTGTACCACTGCACTCCAGTCTGGGTGAAAGAGCGAGACCCCCATCTGTAGGGAAAAAACAAAACAAAACAAAAACACTAAATCTTTGCAGCAAGCCTTAATTATTTCTTAAAAATAAATACCTGAAAGTGAAACTGCTGGATTCAAAGGCAAGCAGGCTTTCAAAGTTTTTTATTATGTAATGTCAAACTGGTCATTCTGATGACTACGAAGAGCTCTGTAACATCTCAGGTTTCTGATACAAATGCTCAGGAAGTCAGTGAGGTCAATAAAGGTGACAAAGGTTGAGCGTGGGGCAAATCCCCTGAGATTTAGGAAAGAGCTCTTAATAGTGGCTCCTCTGAATGTAAAGGGCATCATTCTCAGAAGTGTTCTCATTTCTTCCCTTGTTGCTTTATTGTATCCGCCTTCCTAATAAGCTTTGTTAAATCTATTAAGTAGCAGTAGTTCATTAGTGATGAAACAAAATTGTAAGAGCAGCTTCATCAGAGACTTAATTTGAACCAAAATTATAAGGAGAGTAGACATAAGCTCCTCAAAACACTTCACAAAAGTCTGACCAATGAGAAGTTGTGAAGAAGCAAACTTAGAAAAATTAGGAGAAGCAGCCCCTACATTGGAGAGTTGTGATTTTTTTCTTTGTCTTTCTAAATATATTTCATTTATCCAATAGCACTTAGTGCTAAGCCCTCAGGAGATAAAAGAAAGATGACAGCTCCTCCCTGCCAGGTGCTGGAAAATTCCATCGAGATGCACAAACAAGGTTGGCAGCGCGATGAGGCCAGCACTCCAGGGCACTCGCACATTCCTTCCCAACGCAGTGGAACCACATACTCGGCACAGAGCGGGCCATCCTAGGTGTTTGTTGAATAGAAGCAAGAATGGATGCCTGGTATGTGACAAGGCCCTATGCTAGGCAAGACAGATACAAAGACACAGCCTCTGCTCTCCAAAATTTCAGTCTAATGGAAAAGAAAGACCAAAACATTATTAGAAGTCAATGTGCTGTGTCCTAGTGGTGGTCACTTTGAGGTCCTTTGGTGACACAGAGCAATCTCATATGCAGAATGGTACAGGGGAAGCAGCAATGCCATGCTATTGATGTTTGAAGGAGGAGGACGTCAGGGAGTGTGGAATCAGGAAAGTTTTTGTGAAAATAGTGGCCTTTGAGCCGGGCCACAAATGATGCCCAATACTTTGTCAGGAAAAATGATATTCTGTAAGGAAAAGATAGCAACGTGAACAAAACCAGACTGGGGAGGCCATTGGACTGGTCTGTGCCTGTGTCTGTGCAGCAATGCTGGTGATCAGTCTCCACAAAGCAATGCAATTGCTGATGTTATTGACAGCACATAATTAGATTTATTCCCAACACTTGAAAGAGGTGTTTGATGTCAGAGTAAATCCTTGCATATATACTTTTTAAAGTACCACAACCTATTTTCCTGTATTTCTGACTTTTGAGTCTGTCTTTGCATTGTTCAGTACTTGGGATACTTGGGAATATCAGTAAGTAGATCAATAAAATAGTAAACCACTAGTCTGCTTAATCAATACATTCATGGAGTTCAATTTTAAAGACTCATCACCAACAACTTCATAAAAGGAGAGAATCACAAAACTCACATGGCGTGTTGACCATATGGCTCCACTTTATTTAAAAGTATTGGCAGAATAAATGATGGGTGTCATGGGGGTAATGATATTATTGATCTCTTTATTTCACATTCAGTAGTCTCTGAGTCATGGTACCACCCCAAGTTATACTTAGAAGAACAGAAAGAAGCTTCTTCTACTTATCATTGATTCAAGTGCTTGAAATCAGCTCTATGGTATATCAACCCCCAGCACAGCTGTGAATAGCTTTGAATTTGAATCATTTTGAACATAATATGAAATAAGGGGCCTATTTTTAGGTTCTACTTAATTATCTCCAATAATCAAGCATAAATCTTGGTATTTTTCCACTCAGTATTTCTCCTCTCTCCTGCCTCTCCTTCCCTCTGAGGTAGGGTGAGCACACAGGCATGTTCAGGCACAGGGAGAGGAGCTGGGTCATGGATGTAGTGGACAGTGTAATTAGTCACATGTGCTATGGCTATGGGAAGAGGAGAGCTGGAGGAAAGATCTAGAGCAGTCAGTTCAGTCCAATTTGGAACAAAGAAGCATCAATAAGGACGTGTCTGCAAGGAATGGTGTCCCAAACACTGGCTGCTTGCTGGCCTTTCCTGTGGTGTCTTCCTTTGCCAGCCTCTAACCTCCCCAAAGTTCAGTAATGTGTTAGCACTTCACACCTTAAAGGAAACAGAAGCCCACATTTATCTCCCATTCACCTGACCTTTAGCCAGTGTGGGAACTTACAGCTGATGTTCGCTTTGACCGAATATCAACACACTGTAATTATTATTTCTAAACACTAAAAATAACCATGTGAATGGTAAGCAGAATGCTTGCCGAGCAAGGACAAAAGGGAAGATGGGTAAGGTCAACTTAATAAAAAATTCAAAAGTGGCTTACTGTGGTACTTTCCCAAATAGTTTTGTTTTGTTTTGTTTTGTTTTTCTAGAAAACCACAGTTATAGGATCAGGATTTTGTGACCCAATTTGGATTGGGTAGATGGGTGGGTAAGAGAAGCTCCCACAATCTCTTAAATAGTTTTCACATCATGAAGTGTATATTCTAGGGTATAAATATATTTTGCATTTATTCAGCAGATTGCTATTAGACTGATTTTAAAAGTATTCCTCAGACAGGTAAGCTAATATTTTCTTGATGACTCAGCAGAACTAAAGAACCAGGATCACTTCCTAGTGAGTGATTTTAAAACAGCTTTTTCCCTCTAGGGTACTGCTCATACACAAGAGGATATATGTGTGGAATAGAGAGAGCCCTGCAAACTGTCAGAACAGATGCAAGGGGATTGGGAGGGAGAAGCTGATTCAATTGGTATGTAAACGTTTGTTAGGATAAAATCACATGGAGATTCACTCTTCAAAGCTCACAATGAGCCCTGATTGCAGAAGGACAGGGCCTGCTGAGCTCTGCCTGGCTAAGGTTTTGTCAGCACTTTCATTGTAATCTTAAATTTCCACAGCTCATAACTCAGCTGTAGAAAAAGTCTCAGAGACTACGAGACTAACAAGACTCGAAAACTCCAAAAACTTTTGGGTTATTTTTTTTTTTAGATGGAGTCTCACCCTGTCGCCTAGTCGGGAGTACAGTAGTGTGATCTTGGCTCACTGCAACTGCCACCTCCTGGGTTCAAGGGATTCTCCTGCCTCAGCCTCCCGAGTAGCAGGGATTACAGGCACGCACCACCACACCCAGCTAATGTTTGTATTTTTAGTAGAGATGGGGTTTCACCATGTTGGCCAGGCTGGTCTGAAACTCCTGACCTCAAGTGATATGCTCACCTTGGCCTCCCAAAGTGCTAGGATTACAGGCGTGAGCCACCACACCTGGCCAGCATCCAAAAACTGTTTTTTTTTTTTTTTTTTGAGACGGAGTCTGCTCTGTCGCCCAGGCTGGAGTGCGGTGGCACGATCTCGACTCACTGCAAGCTCCCCGTCCCGGGTTTACGCCATTCTCCTGCCTCAGCCTCCCGAGTAGCTGGGACTACAGGCACCCGCCACCTCGCCTGGCTAATTTTTTTGTATTTTTACTAGAGATGGGGTTTCACAGCGTTAGCCAGGATGATCTCGATCTGACCTCATGATCCGCCCGCCTCGGCATCCAAAAGTGCTGGGATTACAGGCGTGAGCCACCGCGCCTGGCCCCAAAAACTTTTTAAACATCCATAGTATTACTGGTTCAAAGGCTTGGGCAGTTCGATGGGGCATGAACTTCCTTACGCTAGGGTTGAAAAGTGGGAGTTCCCAGCACAGAGCCTTCAATGAAGGGGCGCCTCCAGATATTTGTTATCTAAAACATTGAGTTAAAATTCATATTTTAAAAAAATCTAAAATATATCCTCCATGATGTAAATAGAAAACAGATATTTTTAACAAATAGCTTTGCGATAAATGATTGAATAAGTAACTGCAAAACACTTTGTCACATCTTTTTAAAGAAATCAACATAGAAAAGCTGTTACAAAAACTATGTGAAGTAAGTTTTATTTTTTTTTAATGTTTTGTGAACACAGGAGATCTTTCTTTCAAATTCACTTTGGCCAGGAAGTTTGATAGTAAAGGGAGTGAGTATTGAACCTTTAAGAATCAGTGCAGTGATTTCAAGTGTACCAATGCTTGGAGGGGAGATTGGATAAGAGCAGGTCAGGGAGTCAGGGAAGTGTGAGGTCTCTTACTCAGGCCAAGTGCTGTAGCATAGCCAAACCAGGGACAGGAGGGGATGATGTGAACTTGATCCTGAAACCCAAGGGTCCTGAAAAATCCCTCCTTGTTCTCATCCAGCTACACACCTCCCAAAGACAGGCTGCAGTGTCTTCATCAAGACCTGAAGGAAATCTTCATTATTTACTGTATATTACAAAATATAATAATGTACCACATTATTACAATAAACATGGTGTGGGCACCTATCCGTGGCAGGTGCTGACTTGGATACTAGAAAGTGAGCATAACTAAGACCATTCACCCTTGAAGGGCTTACAGCCTCATAAGGGGGAGCAGCATATGAATAAGTGCTAAAGTGGTCCCGGGTAGGCCCAGAGGTCAGTGGACACCCGAAGACAGAAGTGACCGGTTCCACCTGGAGAGGGTGAGAAAGGCTTCGCACACACTGTATCTCAAGCTGAGTTGATAGTTGAAGCAGGGAAAAATAGAAGAGACAACCTAGGGAGAGCTTGTTGGGGGAGAAGGCCAAGGGCAGAACTGGTAAAGGGAACCAACATTTAAGGGGCTATATTGGAGAAAGAGTCAGAGAAGGAAATAAGAGAGAGGTGGGCGTATTGGAATCATGTCTATTCCTTAACACTCCTGCAACAGGAAGAGCATGGGGATGGGGAGTTTCCAAAGAAATACACTTGAGGGACCAGTGGAGATGAGAGCTGAAAAGAGCCTGATGGGTCTGACAATTCAGAGACCACAGGGGCACACAGCAGAACACAGCAGTGCAAAGTCTAGCAAAGAAATGAAGAATGCAAATTAGAGGAGAAGGCATCATGGTAGCGAGGGTGGAATTTCTAGACTATAAAGGAGAAAATAAAACTAGTGAAGTGGCCCAGAGCACACGTTTTAGGATAGAGACATAAACCGAATGTGGACTGACGAAGCTGTGAAAAGTTGGGCATGGGAGATGCAGCAGGAGCACTTTCCTGCCTTGTCCAGCAGTTTGCAGTAACAAGGGTGATGCCCCAGCAACCAGCAACCGGTGGAGTTGCAACCAGGGCCTGGGGTCCGAGCTCCATCCCACTGGGAAAGGACCTCAGTGTGGAGGAATTCCATCGCCAGTGATCTCTGATGTCTTCGCAAAGCGTGTGGCCTTGAGTGTGTGACTTCATGACACTGAGCCTCAGCTTTTCTGATTGGAAAATAATTTTAGTGATCTAAATTGCAGTGTTGTATTAGAACAGAATAAAATAAGCAATGTAAAGCGCCTAAGCCATCTGACAATGGAGCGTGCACCACCTGCCCATGTCCTCCTCTGGTCTCCTCCTTGCCTGCCTCCGATGGAGAATGGGAAGAGCGCCCTCAGCCTGTCTAAATTTATCAGAAAAGAGTTCCCTCATTCGCATTCTGTTTCTCTCCTAAATGGATGTAGACCTATTTAAACTCGTTTCACCTAACCTTGAGGTGAAACATTACCTCGTCCTCCCCAAGGTCTTGGTCTGGGCTGAGCTCCCCACCCTCTAAAGCCAGAGCTGACTGCACCTACTAGCTCCTGTCCTCTCACCCAGGCTGCCCCCAGGGCCTGAAACCTCACGAATCTTCCAGCAAACAGCACTTAGACTTTGCTCTGTCCACTCACCTATATTTTTAGCACAAAATACTTTTAGCCTTGACATTTTTGAAGATAAAAATATTTATGAGGAAATAAGATACATTTTCTTCTTTTTAAAAAAAAATAAAATTTTTTTTTAAGTTCCAGCGTACATGTGCAGGATATACAGGTTTGTTACATAGGTAACAATGTGTGCCATGGTGGTTTGCTGCACCTGTCAACCTATCACCTAGGTATTAAGCCCCTCATGCGTTAGTTCTTTTCCCTGATGTGAGCCCCCACACCCTCCCCTGACAGGCCCCAGTGTGTGTTGTTCCCCACCCTGTGTCCACGTGTTCTCATTGTTCAGCTCCCACTTATAAGTGAGAATGTGTGGTGTTTGGTTTTCTGTTCCTATATTAGTTTGCTGAGAATAATGGCTTCCAGCTTCATCCATGACCCTGCAAAGGACATAATCTCATTCCTTTTTATGGCTGCATAGTATTCCATGGTGTATATGTACCACATTTTCTTTATCTGTTCTATCGTTAATGGGCATTTGGGTTGACTCCATATCTTTGCTATTGTGAACAGTGCTGCAAGGAACATACATGTGCATGTATCTTTGCAGTAGAATGATTTATATTCCTTTGAGTATATGCCTAGTAATGGGATTGCTGGGTCAAATGGTATTTCTGGTTCTAAGTCTTTGAGGAATCACCACACTGTCTTCTACATGGTTGAACTAACTTACATACCCACCAACAGTGTAAAAGCATTCCTATTTCTCTGCAACCTTGCCAGTATCTGTTGTTTCTTGACTTTTTAATAGTCATCATTGTGACTGGCATGAGGTGGTATCACATTGTGGTATTTAATTTGCATTTCTCTAATGATCAGTGATGTTGAGACTTTTTTTATGTTTATTGGCCACGCGTGTGTCTTTTTTTGAGAAGTGCTTGTGCGTGTTCCTTGCCACTTTTTAATGGGGTTGTTTGTTTTTTTTCTTGTAAATTTGCTTAAGTTCTTTGTGGATTCTGGATATTAGACCTTTGTCAGATGGATAGACATCAACTTCACGCCATTAGATGTAAAAACTAATCTTTTTCTCACAGGCTCATCTGTAACATATGTGTGGAGATATTTCCTACAGTTCTGGGAAAGTATAGGATTCCTAAAACTGGTGGCCATACTTTCATGATGTTAGAGGCAGTCTGGGCTGAGTGCATAGCATTAATTTCAATAAATGAGTCATCAAAAGTTATTATATTTCTTTCTATTTTCTCATCTCTCACTCTCTCTCTCTCTCTGTCTCTACCTCTCTCCTCACGCCCCTCTCCATACACACACACACACACACACACACACAGAGACATGGAACCACAAATATACCTGGTGTAACAGGCACAGACTTTCTCAAGTTGTAACACAATATTTGCGAGTTACAATGTCTGATGACAATGGCACTTGTCCCCGCCACCACCACCACCTGGAGAATGAAGGAAGTCTGCAGGTTGCCTCCTCCAGTGAGTTTTGAGGCTCTTAATGGAAACATGAGTCAAAAAACCCTTGCTGGAAATCTTGTCTCCACCACTTAGTAACTTTCACCTGTGGTTCACTCCTCTACTTCTCTGCATCTGCTTCCTTATCAAAGGAGTGGAGATAATAACCCATACCTCATAGGCAGGCATCTGGGAGAATTTGCTGAGACAATGTGAAGGGTGGATGCTCTGTCTCATACCTGGTATTGGCAGGTACCCAAGAGTACCTTTTCCTCTTTGTCACATAGAGAATATTTAGCTCTGATGTGTTAGTACAGATTTCACAGGAACAGACCATTTACAATCCACAGTATCCACCTTACATTCAAGGCAGCGCTAGCAAATAAACTCAGAAAATGAGTGAGGAATACATCACTGTTTTTTCCTTTAAGGAGCAACAGAAGATAGAGGGAAGGAGGGAAACAGGGGAGACAGAAAGGGAGGAAGGAAGAAGGAAAGGAAAGGAGAGAAGGAGGAAGGAAAAGACCTGAACAACCTGAGATAGGAAAAGTCAGAAGAAAACCCAGAACCCCGTAAGTTGGTTTTGCCTGCATGTCCTGAGGCTCCCTTGATGTTCCCTTCCTTGCCACTTGTCAGGACATCTACAGGCTGTGCCTGCGCCTTGTGAATACAGGAAAAAATATGAACAGTAATCTGATATTATCAGACCCCAGAAAGGCACTTCTGGAAACGCTAATTAGATTTTCTTCAACCTTTTCTAATTTAGTGAGTTCTAGGAGATCACACCTCTCCTAACACTTATAAAGAGAATTTGTGAGGAAGATTGTGTGCAAGTAATACCTATTCGATGCTTGAGGCAACCTGTTGCCATGGTACCAATCAGATGCTGTCTTCATGGGGGAATAGAAATTAAAACGAACAGGGCTTGAGTACAAATGTTTTTGTTTGTCCCCATGAACAGTGTGAATGTTTGGAAAAGGAGCTCTGGTCTTGTTGTTATTTTCCGGTTTTGAAACAAGACTACATTAACATGTGTAGAATATGAAATAGTACAATGAATTTAGAGAAACAAAGAATCCCCCAAAGAAGTGCATTATTCTTATAAATTTACACTATCAAAGGATGTGGAAATGCCAAAAAAGCATGTTCTTAATGGTCAGAGTCAGCAGTGTCATCTCAGAGCCAAGGAGAGCTGTCGGTGGCTAATAATGTGCAAATGCAGGATTGGTCTGAATGCTAACTGGCTGTTTTTATGGCCTTAGAATTCTGATCCTATGTTAAGAGCTATAAAATATCCATTGTGCTTTGGGGAACATCTGTGCATCTGGGTCTCATAATAGAAGAAATATTGAAAATCAAGAGAAGTATCTTGCTAGGAGAAAAACAAGAGTACGATTAACATGAAATTCAGGAAAGTGGTTGCCTATGGGGATGAGGCGTAGGGAGGAAGAAGTTTCATAGACATTGGTAATGTTTAATTTCTTAAGTGCAAGTGCATTTTATTCTGCTCAAAACTGCACATAGACATTGCCTATACTCACAATAAAAACTTACATAAAAAGGTGGAGAGAGAGACAGAAATGGAGAATGGGAAGTCAATGGACAGAAGGCAGTGGATTCAAGCCCTGATTCTACGACTCTCTAGCTAAGGGAATGAGCACATGTCTTACCTTGGCAGAGACTCCATTTTCTCATCATCTAATATTTTAATAAAAATATTAAATAGTCCAAACACCCCCTTCTAGCTTGAAAACTAGCCAACTCTATGTATATCACATGGAATACAATATTGCCAAATGAATCATGTTGGGGAAATACTATCTTTTCTTCATGTAAAAACAAAAACTCCCACAGTCACCATCCAGTCATCCACAACAGTTTACTAGCCGTGTGTCAGTTACTCTCTTATTCCAGGTGAACCACCATGAGTAACCCTGCTGTTCTTTGAGCAGAATTTTGGAGCTTCTTTTTAGAAGCAAGATATTATGAAGTCAGTGATAGGACTTAGAGTCTGGGGGTCAGAGATCCTGTTGGTGACCAGGAAGAAGACTCTACACTCTTCTCCTTGTCAGCTCATCGTGTCAGCGCCTCTGAATGCAAAATATCAGCATAATACACTCAAGAGGCATGTCATTATTTCTTGCTCATCAATTGTGCATCGAATGCTGTCAGGTGCTTCATAGTCCACCACCAATACCAAACAATTACCAAATTACAAAAAAAAAAAAAACCCTCTACTTTTCAGGACTAGGACACCACCATACCAATTAGAAATATTTCAAAGAAATGCTCTTTTTAGTGTGCAACATCAGGAAGCTAGAAGCATCCTCTTTCCTCATGCATTCAACGCGTGTTTCCAGAATGCCTCATGTGGGCAAGTCCTGTGCTGGCTACCTGTTTCTACTTAATTTCTCAGAGCATAGACATGAGATGTGATTACAACAAATGTGCTCTGGGGCATTGCAGCATTTCCCAGGTGCTGGTGTCCACTTGCACTTCTTCGGATTTGTACGTCCAAGGAGAGCAGATGGAACCAGGCTGCTATCTTCCCACTTCTGGTTTTGTTGCAGGCTGGGGTCCAGAGGAATCAGGATGCACTTTGACCCCAACCAGCTCCTCACTCCACCTGGAGTACAGGGTTCCAGGGCATCCTTAGATGGGTCCTGGGGCAGAGGCCCTCCCCTCCGGAGGCTGTGGGAGAACCAACCATCCAGGCTGGCACACCAAGCTCTGAAAACTGGGACAGATTTCTCAGCCTTTCCAAGACTTCACTAATTCTCTCTGAAATGGGAAACTACCTCAAGTGTTATGAACACTGTCAAAACTTCTTATAGCTTATTATGGCATCATGCACATAAGGCATTGAGCTCAAAGCCAGGACCTTAATATTGACTCAAAAAATATTCGTGCTTCCTCTTCCTGTTTAACATAATTAAACACAGAGTCCCGTGGCAAAGGGAAACTGCCTGTCCCTGCTGCCTGAATGCTCCATTGGTTCTGATGAGCGACTAACTTGAGAAACACTGGCAACATCTGTTTCTCTCAAATATGTCCCGGCATCCTTGAGAAATCATCGATTTTAGGCACACACTTAAATGAAGGGGAACAAGGCTGGGCACCAAATGTGTTGTGGCATCCTGGGGAAAAAATCAGAAGACCAAAGTCAACAGGAAGCAAATCTGAAAGCAATTCTGCCATGTTTTTTATCCCAACCACCTTCAAAAAGAGTTTAGTGTAAGGAGTGCAAGTGTGCAAGACACTCTTATAATAACCAAAATTATCCAGGAAAGGCATGTTCATTTTAAATGTTGAAAGAGAAAGCAAACCCCTCAGGAAATTAAGTCTGAGTTCCATGACATCTTTCTTCTTATGTAGACATTGAGACAACAACAAGAACGCTCAGTCTGTTTGAGCTTTCAGCTACTGTATTTTTCCATTTCATTCATTCTTAGTTATTTTCAATGTTTTCAATTTATTCAGAGAACTAATAAGTGATTTCTTATGGGAAACTAGGGTTTACACCCAAATGCCAAGAGAGAAACTAAATTCTATCCACTAAGTCACCAAAAGAAGTGCCTCTATCATCTCATCCTGTGTGCTTCTAGGACAGGAACCTGCTACTTATTTCACAGATGTATCTTTGTTGTCTCTAGTAACTGCTCTGTGCTTAGCACCTACTGTTAATTCATGCGGTCAACCTCTAACCAAATACTGAAAAGGTGATGTATACATTTGATAAAAGAGTCAAACTAGGTCATCTCTGAATCTCAGATTGAAAGTAAGTAAAACCATATTTATTTCAGTTTATAAAATGTTTTATTAATACTCTGTTTATCTTCTTTGGTGGATCTAATATTTAGGTAACAGTTTTCCTTTAAAATAATTTCACATCTAAGAATAAATTAGATGCTGATGCATTGAATGTCCACTTCAAGAGACTTGGCAGTATATACATTATATATAGTCAACAATAAAGTCAGAAATAAAAAGTCTAGATTTATTGGAGATGATGAAAAGTATTTTCATTTCAAGAAGAAAAAATTAAAATTACTCTAAATATGATGTATTTCAGATCTTAGCTTTTCTATTTTACCATTTTATTGTTGATTCCAAATTATTTTCCTTTGCCTCTTTCTCTTAACTGAGAAATCTTTTATCTTTGTTGCCAAACCACATAATTTGGAATCAACAAGGTGTTTAAGTTTCTAAATATGAGAGATGGGATTTATTAGGGAAATTGGCTCACACAATTATGGAGGCTAAAAGGTTCCAACCTAGGCTGTCTGCAAGCTGAAGAACCAGGGAAGTGGACAGTGTAGCTCAGTCCAGGGCCAAAGGCCTGAGAACCTGGAGGGGCCGCTGGTGCAAGTCCCACAGTCAAAAGGCCGGGGAATCTGGACTTTTGATGTCCGAGGGCAGGAGAAGGGTGTTCCAGTCTCAGAAAAGGCAGTGAATTGACCTTTGCTCTGCCTTTTGTTCTATCTGGACCCCAGCCGATTGGGTGAAACCCATCCACATTGAGAGCAGATCTCCACCACTGAGTCCATGGACTGACACGCTATTCTCCTCCAGATACACCTCGTAGACATACCGGGAAATAATTAATGCTTTGCCAGCTATCCAGCTATTCCTTAATTCAGTGAAGTTGCCACCTAAAATTATGACATCGCAATGTAGCATCTTTTCATAGAAACACTTCCCCCTCTATCACATCTCTTTCTATACCCACACGTGGGGTGTGTATTCTTATTCTCATTTCCAAACTGAGGGTGAGGGTGCGCTGAGATCCAGGAGGTTAAATGCCAGGACTAAGGGGAGAGGTCACATCAGGATCAGAAAGAGACCTTACGTTTTGTCTTCCAGTTAGGTTGTGTTTCTATTTTAAAGCTTCTCCCAAAAAATTAAATCTTATGCAAATTTTAAATACTACGATTAAAGGAAAGAGTTATTTTTGAAGTCTTTATAACATTATAATTGGAGATGCCTTTGTCAAATTTTCCCATTTTAAACTGCCAGGAAAAACAATAATTATTTTTCTGATGCTGAGGTTTTATATTTTAGTAGAAGAACTTAAACTATGACTTGTATTTAAGTCTAACAGAAATAGAAGTACTGAATGAAAGTAGTCATTGACCTGGGACAAGATCACTTTGAACATGACACTGTTATACAAAGTGTAATATTTATTTTTAAACAACCACTTTTCAAAAGCAGTTGTGCATATATTCCAAATATAAAATGCTAGCTACTAGGTTTTGAGAAGCAGAATAAAATATGAAACTGAATTACTGAGGGGTGATAAACTTGGGTCGATGTGGCTGAGGTGGTTTGTTTTAGAGTTTGTAGCAATAAAGGTAATCAGGTGATTCTTAATGTTTCCAGAGTACTGCAGTGGAACCATTAAAGGAAGGAGAAAGGGGGGTATTTAAAAAGGTCGGATCTTTGATTCTGGAAGATTTCAACTAGGTATTAATTCTATCGATACTGATAGCATCTTAAGGGAGGGAAATTCATCTTTAAAAAAAAAAAAAGTCTGTTACAGAAGGTCGAGTGGATGCCCAACTAATACCAAGCTTTATCAGCTTATATTCTGGAGAGTAGTTTCATTTATTAATACTTGATTTCTTTTTAGCATCTGGTTTTTTTAATTATTCAGGATTTTAGGTATATGGTCTCATTAATTTCCAAAATATTCTTATGGATAGGTGAATTGCAGAGAGAGTCCAATGTGTAGATGTCTATGTACCACAGACCCGGGCACATGTTGGGTGAGTGAATGAGTGGACATATGTTCAAACTAAAACAGACTGAGGCCAGGCGTGATGTAATCCCAGCATTTGGGCGGCTGAGGCGGGTGGATCATTTGAAGTTAGGAGTTCGAGACCAGCCTGGCCAACAATGTGAAACCCTGTCTCTACTAAAAATACAAAAATTAGCTGCGTGTGGTGGCGCACTCCTGTAATCCCAGCTACTCGAAAGGCTGAGGCAGGAGAATCACTGGAACCTGGGAGGCAGAGGTTGCAGTAAGCTGAGATCCTACCATTGCACTCCAGCCTGGATGCAGAGGGAGACTCCGTCTCAGAAAATAATAATAATAACAAATAAATAAATAAAAGAGACCGAAAGCACAGTTGCATTTGATCCAACCTTTGCAAAGACCCAGCCTTTGATCTACCTAATTACATCTCTGACCCGAAAAGGTTTCTTACACATCCCAAGTCTCCCATGAAGTTTCTGATCCTCAGTACATATAAGAAAGAGCTACAGGAACTGCTCGGGGCCTAGGAGAAGGACAAGGAGAAGGAGAGAAAATCACTTAGCTGAGTATAAAGGGAATCATTAAGTTATTCTTGGTTCAAGCATTCTCAGTATGTAGAAGAGCAGGAATTTGGGTGTTTGGCTTTTAATGATTTGGAATTTTTAGGCAAATTTGCATTATAATTTGAAATTTGCTAAGATGATTGATAGATATTAAATGGTTAACATTTCTGAAATGATCCAATTTTTCTAATAATTAGAACAGTCTTCTAATTGTTCATGTATTAATTTCATTTAATCCTCCCAGTGGCCTTTAAAATTCTATTATTATCCCAATTTTATATCTGAGTCTGTTTAGAAGATTGGGTAGGTCCTTTATTACCCCAATGTCACTTATAAGGAAACAGAGGTGCAGAAAAATAACTTGTCTAAGGTTATAGGAAGATAAAAGGACAGAAACAGGATTCATATTCAGACAATCTGTCTCCTGAGACACACACAACACATGTACCCTTCTACACAATACTGCAAATCATGTTTACTCAGAAATGGTCACATATTTTGTCTTGTATGTTAATATATTATTAGTAAGGAGAGGCATCAGGTGAGAATTTGGAAGTTTAATGTGCAAGTCTCCCTTTCGAGTTGACCTAGGTATCATCCCATCATTTTTGGACATGCAGAAAGTGATTGCAGAAAAGGGAGACACTGGAGGTGAGGACTTTTCAGAGAAGGAGACAGTACATGGCAAAGCACAGGACATGTTTCAGGAAGGACAATTTGTCCTGTGTGCCTACAGGTGGTGAGCGAGGGTCAAGACAGGAACTGGGAGGCTACGTTTGGAAGAATGTGTTGGAGTTGGGTCTTCCTTCAGGCAGGAAAAGGCATGAGCAAAGCTATTCACGAAAAACAGTTTTTCACTTTCTGCGAGAAAGACAAATGTGTGCTGAAAAAAAATGTGTAAGACAGCAAGTGTGTTATTTATTTTTTATTATTTTATTGACTGTTTTTAACTTGTCAGATTATGGTTAGAGTAAGAATGGCTGCAGGCTTGGAACAAAAAAGTTCTAGAAATAGGAGCCTACTAACTTACCATCTGAACTGCTGAAATATTTTTACCAGGGGGAAAAAAAAATAGCTAAACGTTAGATTGAGAAATGGCAATTCCAAGCAAGGACTCTCCTTTTTGACTGTGTTTGTTTTTAACTGGATCATTGCCTAGAATGACTCAAAATGCTAAGTTTATTCTGACTGAGGGAGAAGGTCCCTGAACACAGTGAGGTGGAGACATTTACCTGCAAATTAATAAACAGGAAATTAGGAATAATGACAGTAAATGTAAGCTGTCAAGAAAACCAACCCAACTCTGTAGGTGCGAGCAGGCGTCCATCAATCCACACAATGTGTGTTTGTAAGGCAATCATTCTGACTCTTTAGCAAATACACTTAACTTACAAATTTCAAATAATTTTGGCACCCCAAAACAGGTTCCATGAATGAGCTCAGTGATTTATTCTCATGGCTAAAAATACAGCAGGGACTCCGCTTTGAGAATGGCCATCACAACTACTGACCATTCTTTTGAATGGCCTTAATACAACAATAGTATAGCCTCTTTTTTTTAGAAGTAGGTATAATTTTTGGAAAATGTCAAGAAAATACAGATTTAAGACAGGTAAAGAAGGATGCTCTACATTGGCAATATGCTTTAAGGGCAACTAAAAGTTGTGAGTATAAAGAAAGAGATAGGAGTTATTGACCACATCATATGCTGGCTCCAAAGACCTCACTATCCTTCCCAAGCCCTTTCTACTGTCCACCTCGTCTTTCTTGTTTTCCCATCACACCCCACTTGACAAATACCACCTATGCAAAGGCTGTGGACAGGCCTCAGTACTTCAGCCTGTATGGACTTCTACTTGCTGTTTCCTGGGGCTCACCCTGTGCCCCTCCCATTTTAGTCTGGCACATCGTCCCCTTCAAGAATTTGCACAGGTATCACCTCCTCTCTGTGAAGCTGTCTGTGAGCCTCTGCACATACCTTACTCTTCCCCTCCCCACTAAGCATATGCTTCTGAAAGTTGAGCATCATGTTTTATTTATCTTTAGCTGTATCTTTAGCTTCTACAGAGTACCTAGCCCATAAGTACTCAGTAAATATCTACTGAATAAGTGAATGAAATAATTTAATTCCAGAGACTGCTAAGCAAGGTAGTATCACAGAATAGAGTAGATAGAACAGGCTTCCAAGAAAATAGCTTTGAAATGTCAGTCATTAGAGATTTGATGTGTACATTTTGGTATATTTGTTTTAAAGAATTGGATCCATCTTTGGAGTCTCACCTTTTGGAAAGTACATAGCACATTAGAAATACTTTGCACTCATATGCAAATATTTTGCTTAACCTGTTAGAAAGAACCACGAGGGGAGACATTCCATTATACCAACAAACAGAACCCCAAACAAAAAGAACTGGCAATTAAAGTGATAGGAATAAAAATGTGTTTTATGGCTCCAAATTCTTTGTGCGGTCTTTACTTTTTTTCTGTTAATTGCTTAGAAATTTCATATGTATAATTTTAAAAATCCTTTTAAAATAATTTTATCCAAAGTGTATTTAAAGTGAGTCTGAAGGCAGAGCAGCTGCCCTGTGAAATAGAATATACCCATGTCACAGACATGTCAAGACATCAAAATGCTTATCTGTTTTGTAGGACAAGGAGATAGCAAATAATCACCACCATGATCTGAAACATCCATGATGTTGCATTTGGTAATGTTCACATCCTCAGGGAGCCCTTCCTGGGATTGGGGAGAGTCTTGCATCACCACGTCGTGAGTTCCTGGGTCCCTCGCTGAGTCTTCCCCAGAGCATGTGTGACATCCGCACGGTATGCAGGAAGCCTGAGAGTCTTGCAAAGGGAGTTCTGGCCCTAATCTTTCATCGTGGATGCTTGTTTCCAGTAGCTAATTAGCACACCCCACAAAGCACTGATGAAACCCATTTTTATAGTCTCACCTAGTGGTTTGGATATAGCTAAGCCAGAAAGGCATTCATTCAAATAACGGCCAGGCAGATTGACACATGTTGCAATGTGTTTCCATGTTCCTAATTGCGGATTCAATAAGAAGTTTCTGAACTGTTAAAGTTCTACCCACTATTGCCAAAATGGAGATTGGGAAGGTATTTCCACACCTGCTGCCACTGAAATAATTTGCTCTTAATATATCATGGAATGTAGTAGCTAAGAGGAGATAAGTCTGCAACTGGAAAAATGGAGAAAGCTCTGGATCCCTGCATTGTACAATGGGAAATGGGAGTACAGGTTAGTGGACTTGATGCACCTATTTTAAATTGACAAGATTAGCTCTTCTAACACATTTATTTTCTTTTGTTTTTAAACAGATTTTCTTTTTCATCTAGGGAGACACTTCATTATAACATTAATTATATATCTTAGTCCCTCACTTCTAAAAAATTCAGATCTGATACATTGTATCATATAGCAAATGTCTATGGCTTCTGCAATTATTAACAGTATTATATGTTGCATAAAATACTATGTAAGTCACAGAGACTTTATATCTTGTTCTTAATGTGGCAGTTTTCTGGTGATTTTAGCTGGGCTTTGTCTCTTTCCCTGATCTCCCCAGTAAGCTTCCAGGTCTGCTCCTGTAGTATCACACCTGGCTGTTAGCCTCAGCTAATTACTAGCTGATTGCTGTACTGTTTTTGACAACACCCTGTGCCTAAAGTGCCCCATGGTCTGATCTGATTAAAGTTGTGAGGCACTGCTTGTCTTTGAGGCTGCTCTGACTCCAGGAAGGCTCTTCTCAGCCCTCAGGGCTGTCCTTGGCTCTCGCTGTTGAACCTCCTGGGGATCTGCCATTTCAGTCTTGCTGTGAGTATCGTGAATCACCTTCTTTATTGATCACCACCAAAATCTCCATTGTTTTTGACAGTGCCCTTAAGCATGAACTTCCACATTCTCTGTTCCGGATAAAGTTTGTCCCCTTTGGCAGAGTTACGGGAACTCTTTCTTCTTAACCTTGCCTCTTTCCTTAGGCGGAATCTATGTACTACTTCCCTAGGGCTAGGGCTGGTGTCAGCAACCTGCTTCTCCCACAAAGACTCCCCTGCTCCATTAACTGGGGCTCTGGGTAGGAAGGGTAGACCCTAGTCTTCTCAGCTTGCTCTTCCCCAGCAGGACATAGACCTTCTGCCCTCTGAGTGAGCTGGGGCTAGAGAGACCAGAGCCCAGTAGTCTCAGCCAGCTGCCTTGCTGCTACAAGTGGGAGATTGGTGGGAGAGGGGAACCACATCCTCTTAGCTATACCTACCTGCAACCCCAAGCTGGGAGTAATGAGATAAGCCAATAGCCTGTCCCTCTCAGGGTGAACTGTAGCTCTAGACTGAGAGCCAGGAGGAGAGGGATCCCCCTCTCTATTCCCACTCAGAATGGAACTTCTGTCACACTGAGCTGAGAGAAGAGAGGGTCATGTGAGCACGTCGTGGCTTAAGTGTCACGGTGTCTTATTGTTCTCACAGAGATTTAGTAGATTTTCTTGAATAGATACTTCGCTACTTGGTGTTGTACCTTAGGACAATTATCATATTTTAATAGCAGTTTTTTAAAAAATAGTTTTCAGTAGTTAAATGGTTGTTTCACTAGAGAGAGGGACTGCTGAGCTCCTAACTCTGCCATTTAGGAAGCCAATCTCTTTCTACTTTTAAATGTTTGCAACCAGGGCAGCTAAACATTTACCTTCTTTTCATTTCAGGTTCAGAAGAATATCATTTAATATTAACCAATTTGTTGTTTTCTAAATTATATGCATCCTGGCATCTCAATAAGAAAATTTCCTTTTAAGGCCAAAAATGTCTTATTCATAATGATGTATTCTCAAAAGGCTGTTTCTGGAATAAAGAAGAGCAACTTTTTACTCTTAAACTTTTACCATTGGCAGATGTCTTGATCCATTCAGGCTACTATAAAAATATACCATAGACGGGACAGCTTATAAATAGCAGAAATTTATTTTTCACAGTTCCAGAGGCTGGGAAGTTGAAGATGAAAGCACCAGCAGTTTCAGTGTATGGTGAGGCTGGTTCCTCTTTCATATGTGGTGCCTTCTTGCTTTGTCTTCCTGTGGCCGAGAGCAGAAAGAGGGGAAGCAAGTTCCCTCATGTCTCCTGTATAAGGGAACTCATCTCATTTATAAGGGCTTTACCTCCATGACCTAATCACCTCCCAAAGGCCCTACCTCCTAGTACCATCACCTTAGGAATGAAGACTTCCACGTGTGAATGTTGAGAGGACACAACCATTCAGTGCATAGCAATGGACTTTCTTAGCCACGTCCACCTCATAGGACAATGAAAGGATAGTGAGCTCTACTAATTCCCTATTCAGATCTGTTATCCTAGGCTTACACTAAAGCATTTAATGACACGTAACTGATTTTTATTGATGATCTCTCCACTAAGACTTCTGTTATGGGTTGACTTGTGACACCCCAAAATATGTCGGAGTCTTATGCCCCAGCACCTCAGAATGGGACCTTATTCACAAATACGGTCCTTGGCAGATATAATTAGCTAAGATGAGGAGATCAGGGGAGGGGTCATAATCTAATATAACAGGCCTTCTTTTAAAAAGGGGCAATTTGGACACATGAACATGAACACACACACAGGGAGAGAGACACGTGAAGACTGTCGTCACGCTGCCACCAGCTAGGGAACTACCAGAAGCTAAGAAGGAGGCCTGAAACAAATCCTTCTCCAGCACTTCTAAAGGGTGCATAGCCCTGCAGGCACCTTGGCACTGGACTTCCAGCCTACAGAACTGTGAGACAATAAATTTCTGTTGTTGAAGTCACGCAGTCTGCGGTACTTGGTTACAGTAGCCCCAGAAAACTAATATATTCTCATCCTGATAGGAAATGATTTCTTGCTAGCTAATATGTCACTCCAAGTTTCCTGTAACCTATGCAGAATTTATGTAATGTTCAGAAGGCCCCAGATTATTATAAAACTAATCTTTCACAATAACGAGCAATATAAGATGAAGACTACATACTGGCTGATGGATTCTGTTTGCCTCACGGAATCCATCAGAAAATGATTGGAAGAAGTGCATTTTAATATGAAATTTCAAGGGAAGATGGAATAAACCAATGGCAAATACTGAAGAAGGAATGCAGATATACCATCCACATGAGAAAAATAAAGTCAGATTGTTATCTCCTGTAGCCTCTACTCCAGGGTCTCGTAATCATTTACTCATTTAACAAATATTTATTGAGTACCCCCGGTTTGCCAGACTCTTGTAGTCCCGGTGCTTATTAAACATCTGTGGAAATGAAGTGAAGTTATAAGCCTGTATTTAAGTCCCTGGCAACACACTCCCTTCTCTGCTTAGTTACTGCTATTTTCAGTTACTTGGAAACACATCCATGTCCTCAGGTTCCTAGTGCCTACTAGAGCCCAAACAGCTAATATTTGTCTTTCCCTCTCTCTGACCCAAGACTCACCATCAAAGTTCCTGCCCAGGGCTGACTTCTAGGTTCTAATTGTTATACACATGTTGTTCAGAGGCCTCTGAAATGCCCCTCAGTCCTCAGGGGAAATGCTAAGGGAAAAAAACAAACTTTGACAAATGGAAACTGACCCGTGGTTATCTCAGTTTCCAGTAAGGTTGTCTGTAAGGCCAAAAGATAAACTTAACAAATCATTTGTGAGCATGTGGAGGCTTCTGGCTAAGATTTATTTAAAAACAAAAAGAAAATCAATTTCTTTCTCTAGTTAAGTTCTTGACCTTAGATTTCTAGTGATGTTCCTGTGAATCTCATCAAAAAACTGAGGAAGTTAGGTTGATGGTATAATTTGCCAATTTCAATTTAACATTTATGATTGCCAATGGAAAGCCTAATAAATACAATTTTAATATCAAAAAGGAAGTACAGTCTTTGTCCTTTATATTTGCTCTTGCATTAGAAGACTTTGAAAAGGATTTTTTACAAAGTAAATGCTGCATTTGTGTTCCATCAACATACATTATAGTTTACATCAATTGATTGTTTTTTTCTAACACGTAAGAAACTTTAGTGTTGTAAGTACCTGTAAAACTGACTCTTAGTAACTTTCTCCCTGCATTAGAAGCTGTATTTGCCTAAGTTTAGACCATGGGTGGCAGGGCTAGAATCTCATTTCGCTAAAGCTCAATACTGGGCACTTTGGTGTTAGTGTTTGAATCACTTTCTCACATATTGATTATAAAATGAGGTTTTGCTTTCTCCCTGCTGCTGTTTTTCATGCACCATCTTCTGGCCCTGAATCACCTGGCACTGGTTTCATCCCTGTACCTCGGCAGTGGCCATGACAATGATTTTGTTCACTGTACGTTGCCAAGTGCACTGAGAGATTTACTTACCTGAGAGAGCCCCAGAATATAGTTTAAAAAAAAAAAAAGAAACTTCAAAGCCATTCTCATCTCCCTCTTATCCTGCTACCAAATTGTTAAATGTAAAAGTAAATTTGAGTTTTTGAATTGGCAAGTTACATGGTGAGTTTGATTAAATGCTTTACTCTAAGAAATCCAAAACTTTGGCCGGGCGCGGTGGCTCAAGCCTGTAATCCCAGCACTTTGGGAGGCCGAGACGGGCGGATCACGAGGTCAGGAGATCGAGACCATCCTGGCTAACACGGTGAAACCCCGTCTCTACTAAAAAATACAAAAAAAAACTAGCCGGGCGAGATGGCGGCGCCTGTAGTCCCAGCTACCCAGCTACTCGGGAGGCTGAGGCAGGAGAATGGCGTAAACCCGGGAGGCGGAGCTTGCAGTGAGCCGAGATCGCGCCACTGCACTCCAGCCTGGGCGACAGAGCTAGACTCTGTCTCCAAAAAAAAAAAAAAAAAAAAAGAAATCCAAAACTTTTAGAGCATTCTCTGCTGACATATGAAATTAAAAAAAAAAAAATTGTTTGCATTTCTTACAATAAGAGAAACCAGATCAAAACTACACTAAGATATTACTTTTTTCCTGTAACATTGACAGAAGTCCGAATGTTTCACAACATTCTCTTTTGGGGAGGCAGTAGAGAAACAAGAGCTCCCATGTGTGGCTGATGGGATGCCACACGACCCCATGGAGTCATACCTCAGAAAGTTACAGGTGCATTCTTCCCTGGCCCAGAAACCCTTCTCAGAGTCTACCCTAAAGATACACCTCCCAAAAATGAAATGATATTTACACAAGCTTATTAATTGTAGCTTTATTATAACAACAAAAATTGGAATCAGCCCAAATGTCCATCACTAAGGAACTGGTTGAATAAATTCTTACATAACTACACAATGGAGCATAAGGTAGGTTTAAAAAGAAAAGAAAAAGAAATCTGTGTTCCAACTGGAGCAATTTCCAGGATATATTGTTAAAAACTGTAAATTCAAAGAAAAATATGTATGGTATGTATCCTTTGTGTGAAGAAAAATACACATACACACACGTTCTTAGTTTGCAAAAGCAAACACTAAAAGGGTAAACCAAAATTAAAGAAAATGCAAAAGCATAGGAGGTAGGAATGAAAGGATACTTCTCTAAATACACTTTGTTATATAAATTGGACTTTAGAAATATGTTTTCCATATTCAAAACATAAAAAACAAAATATAACTATACCTAAAATATTAAAATAAGCATATGAATGAATCTATAGGCCAAGTTAATGACATAACTACAAAGAAATGACTTATTTCAAATGTTTTAAACCTGTATTTTGGCTATACTAACGTAGTGAGACAAATTCTAAAGAAAAATAAAGATGTAAAGAAGATCTTACACTTTAATAGTCAGTTTTCTAGTTGTAATATTACCACTGATCATTTTGCAACTCTCCTATATAGGGTGTAGGATGGTGGAAATAAGTAATTTTGTTAATGCTGTTAGGAACCAAGGCCATCAGTGTAAAATGAAGGAATTGCAAGTATAAGATGCAAGAAGGTAAGTAAAAAGCTCATTGTTTATAGTTCAAGTTTAACTTGTCAGGATGAGCTCATGATTTTTTTTTCCCCGAAGCTTTGTGTTTTGTATGGATGTCCTCCAAAAAGGCATGGAAAAAATGACAACCCAACTGCAATGAACACACCAATAGTCCTGATTGTCAAGTGCAGGTATCACTCACTACTGAAAGAGGGTTCCTTGGAGGAATGGCGGGTTCCCAGGCCAGGGGAGGAAATACACAGGCTGAGACCAGAGCATCTTATTGTCCCAGAAAGCAAAGAGGCTGCCAAAGACTCATAGGTCACATTAAAAGAAAACCAAAGCCAACACAAAGGGACTTTGGCCAAAGATGAGACAATATTATTTAAAAAGATAACGAATTCATTGATTGAAACACATTAAATATATTTTATAAAAAGTACATTCGAGTTATGATTAAAAACTAAAAGAGGCTGAGCATGGTGGTTCACGCCTATAATCCCAGCACTTTGGGAGGCTGAGGCAGGTAGATTGCTTGAGGCTAGGAGTTTGAGACCAGCCTGGACAACACAGCCAAACCCTGTTTCTACAAAAAGTACAAAAATTAGCTAGGCGTGGTGGTGCACACCTGTAGTCCCAGCTATTCAGGAGGCTGAGGGAGAAGGATCACTTGAGCCTAAGAGGCAGAGGTTACAGTGAGATGAGATTGCACCACTGCACTCCAGTCTGGGCAACAGAGCCAGACTCTTTCTGAAATAACTATCAATGAATAAATGAGGAAAAGCCCAAAATAGGGGAACAGTGGACCTTATACAACACTTTGGAATTAAGTAGGATGCCAACTTTTTACTCCGAAAGTTGGCAATTAAAAGTTAAGAAGTAAGCATTTATCTTGCCTTTCCTGTAAGTACTGAATGCAGGGTAATCAAATTCCCCTGTTGATGAGGGGGAAAGAATAATAGAATTAGAAGCATCATCATTTTAAAATGCCAAATAAAATAATGGATTTAGCAAGGATCATTAAATGGATGAAGACATTTGATAAAAGATTAATGAGAAACTTCTTGATGTGAAGATCAGACTGTCTTCGAATCATGAAAAGTGAGACAAGGTGTCATATGTCTCCTAAAGTAACGCACTATGAAGGAGACATCAGCGTTTCTTCTCCAGAAAATAACAAAAATATGATTGAGTTACATTTCACCACAAAGAATCAAGCAGAAAATCCTAAAATATGGGATTTCTAAAGGATAATTGGTCTCATTTCTCTTCTGAAGTACAGAAGAATAGAATGACATACAGGTGGAATATACTTCTTAAGGAGAAAGGCAGGCAGGCAGGAAGGCAGGCAAGAAGGAAGGAAGGAAGGAAGGAAGGAAGGAAGGAAGGAAGGA
>NW_012114777.1:1971151-2006576 GCF_000951035.1 Colobus angolensis palliatus | reverse complement strand
GGAAGGAAGGAAGGAAATAAGTGAAACAATTGTGGCAAAAATATTCATAATAGTTGAAGCTATATGATGGCTATATGGGGGCTTATTATACTAACTTTTCTGCTTTTGTTTGGTTTGAAATCTTAGTAAAAAGGTAAGAAAATGTTTTGTTCTATGGAATATAGAAATCTTGGAGCAATTTGACCTGCTCAACCGTCCACAATACAATTGTAGGCAGCATGATAACTGGCAAGGCTGGAAGTCATCAAGCAGGCTACTAGTTTCAGCTGAAAATCCTAAGCATAGAAGTTGGGTTCATAATAATAAACAAACGTCCCTTTTAAAGACATTGAGTCATCTTAAAGCACTACCCGTAAAACATAAATGCCTCCTTACTCCAAGTAAATAAATGAGATTTAGAATTTTCTCTTCTTTCAAAAAGTTGAGATTGGGCCCATGATCCTGTCTGAGTAATTCCCTTCTGCCCAAGACAGTTCATCACCAAGTGGAGCTCCAGAATGATGCCGTTATAAGAACAGTGAGGATTAACAATGAAAGCAGACCCTGACCATGAGAAGTTTAACTGGGAATGTAGAACAAATGCAATCAATTGATGTAAGAAAACAAAAATAACCTCTCAATTTGGTAGCCAAAATGATAAAACTCAACTGCTTTTTTGAAGCCCAAGGAAACCTAGTTCTCAAAAGAAAACCAAACCAATTTTTACATTCACTATTAATTTTAACTAGCTCCCCTTCATTCAGTCTCCCTTGGATACTAGTTATGCACTATGGATATAAGAATGAAGATTGGCTGATGTCTGCAAGGAGCTTACTGCCTAGTAAGGCATGTAGACATCTGAGTAACTAACTATAGGAGGTCCTTACTATTTGAGGAAAATTAATGCCAAAGAAGAACAAGTTATAATAACTCTTATAAAAGCCAAAACCTCATAGATCTAAAAAAAAGTTATCTTTATCTTGAAAAATAAAACTAAGCATCATGAAAATACATTTGTTTTATTATATTTAATAAGATATGGTTTTGACTTACACTATGCACTGATTCATACAGCAAATAATTATACATTGATGGAGGGTATGGGCATCATCTTATCAACAGATTATATACTGGCGTGGTGGAATATCTTTCACTTCCTCTTTGGTTTTCACAGCATACTCATAAAGAGAGTTATTTAAACACACACACACAAGTTTCACCAGCTATTCCATAAGCATTTCTTACTCAGTTCTCTTCCAATCATTCTCTCTAGAAGGAGCTACCATGACATTAAGTATCACTTTTAGTTTTTTTTCTTTAATTATCTGGTCTTCATACACTGATATCCATTTTTCTTTCTTGTGATTTAGAGTTCCCAGTTTCATCAAATTCATGAAATTCTCCATCTTTTCATCTTCATTTTGTCATCACTTTGCATTGAAATGCCATCCAAAAGTCAACTAGGCTGTCCAGCAGATACTACCAAGATAGTGTTAGTCAGAGAGGCATGATTGAGGGAGCTAACTGTATAAGTGGTCAATTTATTGATAATACTTTACTTCTCTGTGGAGTGCTATAATTACAATGCCTGGGATTATGAATATTCAGGTAATGAGCCCTCCTGAATAATCAAAGCAATAGTGTGCAATCTTTCCACCTCAGGGAGGTAGTGAATCCCTGAGGAGCTTTATGAAGTGATTTTGGGAGAGGGAAAGGAAGGTTAGGAATTGTTCAAGGAAACTCCTCAAATAACTGTGACAAGCACCTCTTCCCATGAGAACCACTGAGGAAGATGGGGCGCATGCTCTGGGAGCTCAAGTTGATTGGATCAGGGCTCACGCTGCATTCCCATGGAGAAAGCAGCACATGAATGGACAGCTTGGAGGCAGAGAGAGTCCAGGAAAGGCATGATCATGAAGTAGAAAAGTGAGGAATTGACTGAGAAATCATAAGTCATGTGGCGTCATGAGAGCACAGGATGTGTACCAGGGTGCAGTCAAACAGAAGGCTGGGGAGGCAGACGGACCCAGCCCACAGGCCATCTAGACAGACAGAATAAGGAGTCTGGAATTCATAGATAGGTGATGGGAAATCAGTGAGGGTCTTCGAGAGGAGAATAGCCTGTCATTCACTCTGCAGAAAGATGGTCACTCACCAGAATGTGTGGGACAAGTGGACTGGAAAAGCAAGTGATGAGGACGGAGACCAAGTTGGGAGGCTTTTAGGTAGATGGGACCCATCCTGCCTACACTAGGCCTAGGTGGAAAGCTGGAAGCTGAGCCATCATCCAGGAGGTATGACCTAAGGAATAGTAGAAAAACTGCCTTAAATCTTAGTCTGTTCTGGCGGCTCCAACAAATCACCATGGACTGGATGACTTCAACAATAGACATTTATTTCGCACGTTTTCAAGACTGGACAGTCCATGGTATTGAAAAACCCAGTGTCTGCTGAGGGCCCACTTTCTGGTTTTTAGGCAGTCTTCTCGCTATATCCTCACATGGAGGAGAGCAGAGAGAGAGGAAGTGGGCTCCCTCCTGTCTCTTTTTATAAGGAGAGTCATCCCATTCATGGGGGTCCTTTCTCATGTCCTGACCACCTCCTAATACCATGGGGGTATGAGGGTTTTAACACAGGAATTTTAAAAGGACACATTCAGTTCATAACATGCCCTTCCACAAAATGTTTTGCCACTGACCCTGATAATAGTGCTGTTCATTTTTACACCACTCAATCGTTCTGGGGCTCAACGACTCTTCTGAGATGCATGTGCTGTTTGCCTAGGAAGAGATCCAGTGGCAAAGCTCTGCCTTATTTTCACTTCTTTATCACCTGGACTGGGTAGATGCCCTGCAAACATTTTGTTGGGACAGAGGGCAAGGGGAAGGTTTTTTTTGCAGAGGATGAAATCAACATCACGGAAAACTTGGGCTAATTTGGGATCAATTTGAGAGCTTCAGCTGGCTAAAGGGAAGAGAGGAATGTCACCAGAGTCCCCAAGGGATGGGAGAGAAAAAGAACAGCCCAGAAGAAAGGACCTGAGGAAAAGTTCAATCTATTTCACAGTCATACTTAGAGCTGGCATCTCTATCCTCTATTTTCTTTCATTTCTCACTCCTGGATATTGACTTTAAGACAGGGAGGTAAAGTGGAACTGGAAATATTTGTGTGGTGATTTCTTCAGAGGGGAATGGATTCTGAATGCAAATATTGGTGTTAATATTGGCGTTCCAGCCTTGTTTGTTTTTAAAAATAAGTTAGTGAGGCTTAACTGTACTTTAAAAACTAAAATCATGCTTTAAAGACTTTACATGTATTTGCCTTTGGATTTTCCAACTATGGTAATGGGCTGAATTGTATTCAGTATAAAATAAAGCATGAAATCTACTGGGAAATATCTTTGAATATATTTTCCGATGTCTGACAATAACCACTGTCACACTTTCATTTACAGGGCAGTAGTTTGCATAGAACAGTATAAGAAAAAGCAAACTTAGGTTAATTTTCAAAGTCAGTCTTTTTATTCAAAGACGAGTATTTCTCCACTTTTTCTCTATGATTGACTGGCCTAATTCTATGTCTGCATAAAAAAGCAAAAAACAAGGCAATATTTTAGATATCTCAAAAGAAAATTAACTTTTTGCTCAATTATTCTCTTTAATTTCAAGGGAAAAATCTTTGAGAGGAAGTTTTGTGGACATTCATTGCACTTCTTTGGCAGACCCTGTGTGTGTGTAAATAATATGAGTAGTATTTAAACTTCCTCTTGCCACAGTTATTATTTCCTCAGTTGTGTAATCTCAGTGGAAAAGTTTTCAGGAAACAATGCAGGGAAAGCCAGAGCCCTTCTCACTGCTTTATTCAAAAGATTGCTAGCTCACACCTGGGAGCAGCACAATCACATTAAAACAAGCATCTGTCTGCTGTGGGTTAGGTTGGGGTTTGGCAGCTTGTGACCTGAAAGCAACAGGTGACCAAATGGTACAGTCAGAAACAATCAGGATGAATACTGCACAGTTAATGGGGCATGGCTGTGCCTCCACTGGAGCTGTGCCTTTAATGAAGTTCAATGGTTTTTTTTTCTTCTAGGAACGACTTCCTGCCACTGTACCCCACCATGCATGCACACACACATGAGTGCACACACAGGCATACAGGCATGTGCACACTACTCCCAAGCCCATGGGTGCATTCTAGGTCACACTGTCACAGTCAGCTCATTTTCAGCTAAGCCCTTCATCAATGGTCTTCCAGCTTCACTGAAAGTCCTTAAAAACCTTGATGTCTTGGTCCAGCTTCAGATGCTGATTCAGACCTTAGCAGATTCCATGTAGGACTCATGGGCTGCTCAGTGGGAGCCTGCAGCCATTCATCATCCCTGAGGGCAGGAACCACCCAAGGGCTCCTCCAGTCACACCTCTCAGGGGTTGATCTATTTGACAAGGCCCCATGTACGTGTCACAGCATGATCTGAAATGAGCCCAACCCAAACTGTCCCCTGGCTTTAGTGAAAATCTATCTAGTCTTTTTTAAGAAATGTGGTAACAGATAGAAAATTTGTTTTTATATACAGAAAAAAACCCTGATATCCCCACCAGGGATACGTGCACTTTCAGAGGATGCAAGGGATAGAACTTTCCTCTCCTCATCAAAACCTCGCTCTATCTCCAAAAGGGCTGCCTACAGCAAAAAGCATTCCCAAGAGTAGACCTGACCCTACACCTGCTCACCCTAGAGCAGCTTTAAAGAGGGAGGTGAGGAGGACTGCCATGGGCCATCACACACCCTCGTCATGCACCTTCGCCCCATCCCTGCCCACCCAAATGAGGGAGTCATTGGAGGTTAAAGGTTCTTGTTTAGATATTAGTCCAGGGTTGTCATTCTGCAGATATCATTTTGTGTCTTTATGAATTTCTGCAGCAGTCTAAAATAGCATGCTATTTAAAAATACATCAGAATAACTCCGTTCTTTGTTGCTAGGATTAAAAAATAAGGAGAGAGCATCGTGTGGTGAAAGAACATAAGGCAGAGGGGGGAGTTTTCATCTTTGCTTGGGCATTAATTGGCTCTGTGACTTTAGTTCAATCACTTCACCTCTCCGGACCTTCACCTTTAAAATAAAGACACTGAGTACCAATCCAGCATCAGATGAATAACATCCAGGAGGAGACAAGAAGGAACAGGAAATGAGTGAAACCAGGCAGAGTTGTGAGGAAACAGGACTTGATAGCAAAACTGAAGACATTTATATTTAAAATGTTAAAGCCAAATAAAACATGTTGACGAATTCATCGCAAGGGCAGCCAACGTGACCATTTCCCTGGAGAGTTTTTAAGATTCTTGTTGCTCTCAAATATTATCATCTGAAAAAATAATGTTTTAGTGCATGTGGAGTTCTATTGATATCATGTGGTTTTCTGCAAAAGTTTCAATGTCTGTTGAATTTCACAGTATTTCAAGTTCAAAAGTTTAATATTCATCATGGCAATATTTTAGTACACCAGAGCACTGTATTTCTTATTCCTCCGAATACCTCTAAGGAAGATTTTCTGGAGGTAGTGAGTGTTGTTCTCTAGGTTTACCACAAGGAGAGAGATTTATTTCTAGTGGGATTGGAGCCTCTCTTCTGACACTGGCTTCCAGCGAGGAGTTTGGACTTTCTACAATATTTGTCCCAACAGGACAGGATGGCAGAGCCATCCCACACTCTCCAGGCCTAGCATTTTCTACACTCATTATGTCCACGTGTACAGAAGATGAATGTCTGCTATGAAAGGAGGCAGAAAGTACCAAAGGAAAAGATAATTCACCTTGAAGTACTACCGACACAGCCACTCTTTCTGGAATGAGCCAGAAGCTAAACAATAGGTTTGTGAGCTAACTTCTTCCCAATGATAGCTCGGAGGTTACAATTACTGTGTGAGCAGAATAGTCCCCATAATCTTGATTTCTACCTGATTTTATTAAACCTTTCTTGCTATTTCTGTCTGTCATTTAAAATGCAATTCCCATCCCTGCCCACAATATGTGTAGAAATGCACTAGAAACCCTGGGTTCTTAGAATGGGGGCACAGACAGGAATGCAAGTCTGTAATCCCACTTGACCTCGACAAGGAAACTGCTCACAGCTCTGACATGGGCACTCGTGCCAGTGCAGCTGTCGGGAGGGCAGCCTGGCTGGATGAGGGCAAGGAACAGACTAAAGGCTCCGCTGATCTTTCTTCTGCATAGGAGGGCTGGGCGAGGCGAGTTAACCTAAGAACAGAAGAGAAGAGGGGAGAGGTCAGAAGTGGGCACGGGAGTCCATCGTGGAGACTCAGTGAGGCTGTGAGGATACGGGCATAAAACCTCCAGGACAGGAGCAGCCTGCTCGCCCACACCTTGGAAGGGGGAATCAGGGAGCTTCAGTGTCTCCAGGTTCTGCCCCCTCGGGTTTCTCCCACTGCCCCCAACATGCTAAGCATATGCTGCTCTTCCTTAAAAACTTTGCACTCAAGGGCAGCTCCGTTGCATCCATATCTTTGTCTTTCTCAGTACAGTTCGGACAGATGGAAATCTCAAAACACCTATAAAAACTAAAGGAGAATGAAGGGAACTTTGTTTTAGAGAACATGACCAACACACACGTCTGCTTTCCAAATGACAGGTTTTAGATCCTGAGGAAACTAACAGGGGTAGAAACATCTCTATTAGACCTAAAATCCTCTAGCTTGTGACAGGTGCCACTCCTAAGAGTCACATGGCACCCCACTGTCATCAGACTCCCCATCCCCTAGAAGTGTTCTGCCAAAATATTGTCTCTCTCTAAGAAATGCTGAAAAACATCTAGTTCAGATATAGATACCCACACCTCCCCACTTCTGGTGTCTGGTGTCCTGGCGTGTCTGAGGTGGATCCTCCGAGGCAAGGGATCATTAGACCACACGAAGAAGTGCCTAGCAGTACAGGAACCCAAGTCCCTGCTGAATCATTTTCTCTTTGAGACTAACACACAGTGAGAGGAGGAATCCCCATGCGGCAGTAAATGAGGGAGTCTGAGCGGCTTGAGGAGAGGATGGCAGAGAGGCAGCCTGAGCAAGGACAGCTGAGTCAACTTCTCCCCACACTTCCAAATCCAATGATCTAATCTAAACCCAAAAGGTCTCCATTCCAACAGTGAATGAAAAGCTCTAGAATCCTACAAGTGAAGTGAACAATGGGCTGCTGAATAACACAGACCCAGATATATTCACAGACTGCTTCCAAAATCTGGGGTGGTCGTGCCTTGCCTTCCCTCTTCCAAGTTGTATCCACAAGATTGCCTGCCTGTCTGCTCCCCTGTTTCTTAAGAGCCTCCCTCTCCAGGAGGACTACTGAAGGCCTTACTATCAGGAACATGCTCAGAGAATTTGAGTTCACATGTTAAAGGCAGACACAGTGGGAGAAGTCACAAGTGGACGATGTATCAACACAGCCATACACACTTGGCACTCGACTCACAGGTACATGCTGCTCACGCTGTTCCTTATGGGTGCTGTACCTGACCAGATCAAGTCCAGGTGCCTGCCTCAGGGAAAGCACAGTATCTGGGTCAGTAACTGAGGAGACACACAGGCGCCAGCATTTGCACACTGACTCCCCACTTTGGAACTGCAGACATTGTTCTGATGCTTTGTGCTCCACTTGTTCCACCTGCAACCTGAGAGGACAGGCCGGCTAAGCTGGCATTTGTTGTGGCTGTCCTGAGGACTGCTCCCTTTGTGAGTGAAATGGTCCATTTCCTGCCATCTGGTATCCCAGAGCACACAAGGAGCGGGAGGCACGATGGTTATCATGAATCATCACAAGAAGAAAGGAGAGTGAGTCTATGTGAGTGACTCAGTTCCTGGAAGTTCACTAAAGCAGCCTCCTTGCACCAGCTAAGGCTGAAGACAAAGGGAGAGACGCAGTCACTCACTTCTCCAGCCAGTGGCTAGTGGGCCTGCAGGAGGACTGTCCATAGCTGTGGCTGTAGCTCCAGCCGAAGCTCCTACAACTTGGGTTCCCCTTCACAACCTCTGCTCTCCTACCTCATCCTACCTGCAGAACCTCCCTGGGGATTAGCATGATCTGCATTCCACAGACAAGCAAGCTGAAGCTCAGCAAAGGCAGGCCGCTTGCCAACACCCTCAGCACTAAGGGGAGAAGTCAGAATTCAAGCCTGGGTCCATCTGGGGCCAAAGGCCAGGTCCTTTCCATTCACAAGCATTTTGTAATCAGGATCCTCTTTTCACTCAAAGATCACTGAAGGACCTGAAAAGGCCTTTGTTTGTGTTGGTTACACCTATCAATTACCATTATGATGTGGTGATAGCGTATCTAATATAATATTATATTAGAAATTAAAACAGAAATTTTAAGTACATATTTATTAATTTATTTGAAATTAGCAGTAATAAATTAGCATTACATGTTAACAAAAGTAAACTACTTTATGAAAAATAACTTGACTATTGAAACAGAAAAATTAATGAGAAGGACATCATTTTGTATTTTCACAAATCTTTTTCACGTCTGGCTAACAGTAGATGATTCTTGTATCTCCTTCTGTATTCAATCTGTTGCAACAGCAGTAGGCAGCCTCTAGGAAACGCCAGTGGATAAGTCATGGAAAAACGGAAAAATGTCTTAGAATTATTATAAAAACAGTTTCTACTTCAAAGACCCTTGGGAAGGGTATGAGGGACCTCAGAGGTCTACTGGCCACACTTTGGGAACTACTGCACTAGGGTGCCAGCCGCTGCATGGAGGGTAGAGAAGGATAAGATACTTTCTCACTGGCCAATGTGGGACCAAAACAGTAACCCTGTCACTCCTATGGTGCTCACAAGGCCACACTTCTTAGAAAGTGAGGTTAGCACCCTCTGGGAGGCCACATGCACATCCTTCCGTACCAGAACTGACCCAGTCATAAGCCCCATCCATTTCTGCAGCTTGTATTCAAAATGATGGGAGACTTTTACTATGATTCAAATTGTTGCTGTAATTTTCACTGTGGAAATATGGACCAGTGCATGTCGTGGAGCAAAACTGTGGGCACTTCCTTCCTTTGTCTTGATCAGGGTCAAGCAGAGTGAGGGTCACATTCAGGATAATGCCCATCAGAATGAATCTTCCAGCAAGGGAAGCAGACAAAGGCCAGGGGCAGGTTCACAAGCTGGAGCCAGATGAATGGATACGAAAACTTGGCAGGGAAAACACAGCAAATGGAAAGGGAGCGGAGGCCCACAGACCTGCCTGAGTCGGGGTGCGCAGCTCAGAAAACAGACCTCTGCCAGCTCCGCCCAGGTCAGGAGGATCACAAATCAGAATCAGAAAGGGCCAGGGGCAGGCTGGGGTTTGGTTCCCATCACACTCCTCACAGCCACAGGAGGCTTCTCGGATATCATCATGGTCCTGGTTGTAGGTTGCTTCACCTAGACACCATTCTGTCCCTGCAGAATCTAACGTCATTTCTTCTACCTATTCAACGTTATCAGTAATTACATTAAATTTTGTTGATTTAAAAAAAAATGTCATATCAGCTTCAAGCATCTACAGATTTCTATGTACACCTTTTTAAAACCACAGTTTTCACTAACTTTGCAAAATTTGCCTTTAGGGTCAAAAAGGATCTCTTACCAATCGATTTCTTGGGCTTTTAAATAGTTTTCCTAACATTTTTCCATTTTCTCCCTTTATAGCTAGGCTACTTCTGTGAGAAAGATCTATAATTTAAGTAAGATAAGTCAATTAGAAGTAACATTTTCAAACTATGTTTTTTAGGCACCTGTCAGTGAAGGAAAAATAAAAAATAAATAGACTTACCTTGAGAGAAATATCACCCGAATGCAGACAACCATTAGCCTTTTGGCCGTCAGCCATCACTTTATGGTCATCAATTAAGCAATTAAAAGGTTGCAGTTCCATTTGTCTCATCACTGTATTAATCACTCAAGTCTGTATTGAGCATCCCCTGTAAGCAAGGCTGGGGAAAGCAAGCTGTTTGTTGAGACAGTTTAACCTTCCCAGTCTTCTGAGGGTTCAAAACATGCTGTCAGAGCTTCCATTAGCCTTTCCCCCACCAACTTTCTTCTCTCTTCTTCCTCTTTTTCTTTTCCTCCCTCTCTCCCTCGTTTATTCAACAAACATTTTGTAAGTAACTTCAGTAGTTAGCAACAATCTCCTTCTCAATAAAAAGCTTTATGGCGTCCACTGCTGAGACCTGGCAAGTATCACATCCCCGAAGCTCATAGAACGCCAGGGCACACCTGGCTGCACCCCTTCCAACCTGACCCAAATATCGACCCTGTATTACTCACTCCTCTCAGGCCTCCTTATGCCCTAAACCTGCTGTAGCCTTGGAGAAAGAGAAGAGCAGAGGGAAGGCGCAGGAGTAGTTTCTGAAAGAGTCTACACGTATATGTGTACATGTGTTTTTTTTTTTATCACCTTAAACTCTGTTTTGCAGTGTCCTCAGAGTACTCAAAATACGAACACTGTTTCTCTTGGTATCTGTTAACCTTAGGAGGGATAAACATGTATGTAAGGAGACAGATTAGATAGATGGGTGGATAGATAGGAAGGACAGATAGGTAGATAGATGATAGGTGACAGACAGATAGATAGACAATAGATAAGATAGATAATCACATGACACATAGAGTCACTGAATTTTATAATAAAAATTGTTAGAGCACAATCCCTTTGTTCCTTGATTGCAGATCAGGAAATGAACCCAAAGGCTTATTTAGGAACCATGATCAGCAGCAACCTTGTCCAAAGCCTCTTGTATGTTGAGCTCCACTTGTGCCTTGTGTTTTAGGGGGCAATGGTAGCGTCGTTTCCCCAGAAGCTTCCGGTCTGAAGAAAAAACAAGCAGACAAACATCCATTTCCATGCTTACTACAGAAAGGTCCTTGTGTCCATTCATCTCACTAACCCACTTGTTACTTTAATTTCTGTGATCTATACATAGTAAGTCCAACAGCTCACAGGCTTGAATTTGCTAAGTCCAAGCATGCCCTGTTTCTCAACGGTAAGACTTTGACCAAAGCTCTTAATTTATACCGCTCTGGATTGCTGCTTGTCTTGCTGGCTGCTTTTTGTAGAAGATCAAAAGAAAATAGATATCTAGGAGCCAGGAGAACCACAGTAACTCTTGCCAAGGCATTCACCTGTCCATCATGGTGGAAGTACAAAGTGTGTTTGGATTCCACTTCGCTCGCTGGGTTTATTAATGGTAACTCCTGCCTGACAAAGCGACAAGCACAGATTACGTCTTTGATGCTGCGTTGTGCTGCAGCTTTATGTGATTTGACATCTTTGCAAAATGCCTGTCTTGCCACAATGAAAAAAATGTCTGGTACAATTTGTGCAAGAATTTGATGCCTTAATACACCAGATGATTCAGACATTCTTTTAAAGTGTTTCTCTGCTTCATGAGAATGAAGAGTAATTTGCCTGAGACACCAGTGCTAACCCAGCTCTCTTAACACCCATCGAGCCAGAGGAAAAACCCTCCCATCAGTGCTCTGTGGAAGTCAACCCGTCAGTATTGTCAGAGTCGAATTTGACACATGTAGCGAAGAATCAGGCCTGGCAGCCTGGATGGGCAAGCTGAGAGGGGCCAGAGAGAGGACACGGAAATCTAATAGCAGCAGACAGGAGAGCCTCTACCCACCTTGGGATTTGCTCCCTGGAAAACTTAAATTATAGTGATATTGGCAACTGCCAGCATAGCTGCTGCCTTTCATTGCTTGCTTTCTGAAAACTTCAAAAGTCTCATCAACTTGTTTATGGTGAGGAGAGCCGAGAGACGCAGCAGGTCGATCACCTCTTGGCTTCCAAGATTCTGTCAGTGCAGAGAAACAGCTTAAGAGAGAACAACATTAAAACTTGTCACATGCATGGAATTTGACTCTAAGCAGGAATCAGCCTGCCCTGATTAGCTGGTGAGGAATCCGCAGATTCCATTGATGGTAGCACACTTTTGATACTCTTCAACTCCCAAATTTCTTTGATTTTGAAATTTCTTCAATTCCCTTTGATAGTCCAGACTCCAGGAGTCTAGAGAAGGAAGTGAGTTTAGAACACATTTAGTCCAAAAGAGTATGACCTTACCAAAACAGAGTCATTTTACAACGATCATTTCACTGCTGCCACTTCAGTGTTCAGAGGCCTCTGTTAAAGGAGAATGCATGTCATGGAAATAAGCCTCCAAGGTATCTCTGCTGACTGCCTTCTCTGTAAGTGAGCCCTTCCACCTGCATGCAGAATGGACCAGCAACTGGACCCCACAGCAGTGGGCAGCCTCAATGCCATGTGATTCCAAACCATCAGTAAAACACATGTAGATTTTATAGTCTCAACCAATTTGCAATTGATCAGTTGACCCTGATCAACGATGAGATGTCTCTGTTCCTCCTCAGCCTCTGAGTGTATGACATCTGATCTGAGACATGGCCTCTGGATAAAGCGATTTGACAGTAATAAGACTTGCATAATTTATTTAACTAATATGACAATGAGGGCAATCAGGGAATTAATGGGAAAATTAACTTTGATTGATCTATATGGTACAGTTATTGAAGCCTAAGTGCTCCCTAGTTGCATCTTTTCTTCCAGCCTCTCCACTCTATATCAGAAATAGTGGTTGAAGAAATAATAGTGCCTACCACCTATCAGCGTTAGCTGTGCTCAGGGCTACACTCACAGCTCCTTATTTAATCCTGGCTTCACCTCTATGAGGTAGATACTGTCACCATCTCATTGCACAGATGAGACTAGGCCTCACAAGGGTTAAGTGCCCTGCCCACAATCCCACAGATCATATATATAAATATATACATGCAACTTCCAGAAAGGCCCGGGTCTGCCAGGCCCCAAAACCAAGGTCTTACCTACTTCCTGTTCTCCTGCCAAAGAAGCTTCATGTAGATGTCAGCATGTATGCCAACAAGCACTTGATCCCATCTCTCTCTTTTGTGAGCTCTGTGATTCAGGGCAAATTATTTAATCCTTCTGAGCTTCATTTGCCCAGCTATAAATTAGGAACAATAACACATAGCCATTGTTATAAAGGCCAATGTCTTTGGCCTTTGGATCACAAATGTCTAACGTTATCTGACACATATGAATCACTCAGTGTCTACCATAGGAAAGAGTGAGAGAACGAATGAACAAGTGAGACCCTAAAGCCTTTTACTTCTTTAGAGAGTCAGTAAATACAGAAGGCAGGAAGACAGGGTATCATTATTAGCTAACATATTCAATAAGTACATTGTTGGAACTATCCAATACCTTATATGGGTTCTTAGTAGAAAAGGATTCACATGTTTTTGTCCTTGTTACCCATGTCTCAATCCTGGAGCCAGGAAACCAGGAAGATGGCCAAGCACAGTGATGCTTCTCTTGGCCTCTCCAGCCAGCAAACCCCATCATGACTCTTCAGAGGTTTCTGTGGAGTCCTAAGGTGGCTCCAGGACTCCAAATGAACAATCTCAAAATTACAGAGAGCCTGGGGTGCCAGGGAGACAGCTTCCCCACACAGGCCATGGCCAGAAAGAACCCGGGGCCAGCCTCACATGGAGAGGACCTGGGTTTTTTAAATGCAGAGGAGGGCCGGGCGTGGTGGCTCACGCCTGTAATCCCAGCACTTGAGGAAGCCAAGGCAGGCAGATCACGAGGTCAGGAGATCGAGACCATCCTGGCTAACATGGTGAAACCCCGTCTCTACTAAAAATACAAAAAATTAGCTGGGCCTGGTGGCAGGTGCCTGTAGTGCCAGCTACTCCGGAGGCTGAGGCAGGAGAATGGCAGGAACCCGGGAGGCGGAGCTTGCAATGAGCAGAAATCGCGCCACTGCACTCCAGCCTCGGCAACAGAGACAGACTCTGTCTCAAAATAAATTAATTAATTAATTACATACAATAAAATGCAGAGGAGAAGAGGTGGAACGTGTCAGGTCTTAAGCGGAGCTTTTGTACTCGTCCCCGGGAATCACTGCCCCATGGAGGGAGGAGAAACAACTCCACACATTTGATTATGGAGTTACAATGGTCATTAAAGCAATTTTCAGTATCCTACTTGAGAATTACGGACTTAGAAGAGCTTCAGTGTCAGCTACGGGTCCCTCTGTCCATGCTGCCCTCGCTGGAGTAATGAACCTGTCTGTTGCACATTCACGGGCCTGATGAACTGAGAAGCAGCTCCATGGAGTGAGCAGAGCAGGCCCTCTGGTCAGATGCCCTGGGCTCAACACTGGCTCTACTGCACTCTTTTCCCCCTGACACCAGGGAAAGTCTCTGAGCATCTCCAGGGTTCTTGTGAGGACTAAGAAAGATCACATTTGTGGAGCACCGGGCACCAGAGGTGCTCACGGAAAAGACTGTTCCTAAGAAGGTCAAGCACTGCAAAGGCTGCTTTCTTCTTGTTAAATATTTCAGTTGAGTGGTCTCATTGAATTTTGTTCCATATGGAGATTTTTGCTTTTATTTTTGCTTTTGCACTTTCAGAAGGGAATTCTGTCCCTTCTTTCATGGGAGACAAAACACAAGCCAAGAAAGGCCTTAAAGAGACCATGAAACTAGGACAATGGATTTCATTTCATGAGGTATTTATTGCAAGTCCATGTGTCACTAGCCGAAGATGTGATCCTACTTTCAAAGGTATGCCCACCACTTTCCTTGTCAGTGAGTGAAGACAGGTGGAGCAGCATCCTAGTGCTATTCCACTGCCTGTCCACAAATGTATGTGTCCCTGCAGTAAGCCCCTATCACACAGGGGTAAAGCAGGCAATTAGTGAAAAAGGGATGAGAGGTTACAGAAGAGCCTTCAGGGAAGGTTAAACAGTTTTGGGTGCCAAGTATATACCACAAGCTCTTTTATCTCATTAATCCTCCTAATGACCCTTGGAAGTTAGTATGATCATTCTGATTTCTCTTCCAATAGGAATGTTGCCCAGAGTTTGCCCAAATTTACACTGCTGGGAAGTGGCAGACCTAGAACAAACAGGAAACAAAAGACAAAACATGACTCAATCAAAAAACTGCTGACTCAGAAGTTAGAAGTCCTGGCTTCACTGCTCAATAATTCTATATCCTATCTCAAGATGTGGCCCAGGGAACCGCAGCAGGATGAGGAAGACTAGGTGTGGAATAGCCCCCACAGTGGGGTGGTGCAGGACCCAAAGGAACAGACACAATCCAGAGGGGCTGGAAGTCCAGAGTGTCAGGCAGAAGGGCTTCCGGACTACGTGGACACAATGGTCCTGAAAAAGCCCTGAGGTCTCCTGGCAGGTGGCAAAGATTGGCAACCGGGCAATGAGCAACCCAAGCTTGTAGGCCATTGGAAGGTGGCAGGGCCCCAGGCTCAAAGATGAAGCCAAAGCCAAGTGGTTCACACCTGTAATCCCAGCACTTTGGGAGGCTGAGGCAGGTGGATCACGGGGTCAGGAGTTGGAGACAAGCCTGGCCAATATGGTGAAACCCTGTCTCTACTAAAAATACAAAAATTAGTGGGGCATGGTGGCGTGCATCTGTAATCCCAGCTACTCAGGAGGCTGAGGCAGAAGAATTGCTTGAACCCGGGAAGCAGACGTTGCAGTGAGCCGAGATCGTTCCGCTGCACTCCAGCCTGGGCAAGAGAGCAAGACTCTGTCTCAAAAAAAAAAAAAAAAAAAAAAAGATGGAGCCACAGCACCAGGAGGGGAGTGGACAGGGGTCCAGGAGGCTCTGGTGTCTAGGAAGGACTAAGATGCTGGACATAGGACCATGAGGCAGACACGTGGTTGCCGAACGTGGGAACACTGGAGACCAATTCTCAGGCATAAAGCCAAAGCCATGTGTAAACCCGGTGTTGGAGAGGCGTTGCAAGCCTGGCAGGCAGCAAGCAGGCACTTCCCTGCTCTAGTGCTTCACTAGAGTTTCTTAAATCCCTCCCGTCTAAGGCACGTTTCACCTGAGGGAGTGAGACGGAGCATGTGGGTGGAGAGAAGAAACTTCAATTGTGGGAGCTGTGGGCTTTTATAGGGACATCCAGACATTTCTGACCCCAGGACTTTGGGTAAATTATTTAACCAGTGTGAGCTTCAGTCAGTAAATGAAGAGGCAGAATGTGATGATTTCAGTGGCAGCTTGTTTTAAGAATCTGTAAGTGGTATGAATCAACAAGCTTAGAGACTGAAATGGGATTTGCCTGCAGAGGTCAGTGGAACATGAAACAGTTTTTTTTTCCTTTTTTTTTTTTTTTGACACTGCCTAACCTACAGTGTTTAATTTTAGGCAAACTCTTAACTTCGATTTGCCTGTCCTAAAATTGGGGATAAAGGAATGAGTTCTTTAGGCATGCTAAAGTTTAAACTAAGTATAGCACTCCTATGCTTAGATGGCATACATGGCATAAACACTGAAAATAAAAATCTATGCCCCTAGGATCTCTTTTTTAAAAACCTGTAGGAGAAAAGAAATAGCTTCTGTTTAATTCCAACAGACAAAGAACAGAGGGTAAGGAAATTCTGATTGCTGAGAAAGTGGAGAAAGCACAGCTGCAGAAGAAACTAAAACTTAAATACTTTTGCTGCAGCAGCCTTTCTGCCTTTAATCTCTTTAACTGACTGCTCCCAGCTACACAGAAGCACATCTTCATCTGTCTGAAATAAATCATGAGAACAGTCTGACTGGAGCAGGGGGATGGTGGGGAATTGCTGTATTTCTGTTTGCCATGGCTAGTTGATTCCTCTCTGTCATTTGCCTTTAAAAGAAAAAAAAAAGCCTTTTGAAATGGAAATGGTAAAAGTTCTCCCTCTTTCCTGAAGCCCTCTCCTCCCATTTCTTGACTCACCCCCCTTCTGGCTGCATCTCTCAGACAACACCCCATCCTCCACTGCTGCTCGCTGCCAGAAGGTACTCCAGTCGGCCTTCGTCTCCTCCCTTCTCCACTGACTTCCGGGTCCATCCACCGGCTGTGATGTCGTTCCAAGCATGTCTACATGCTTGGACTGCAGCCCTGATCTCTCCCTGGGCCATGAGCCCCTGTTGGGCAGTCAAGGGTATTTCCCTTGACTACAGGTGATCTGCAGAAGCCTCACACATAAACAAGAACTAAGTCTATAATTGGGTTATAATCAGCTCCGAAGCAGCTCCCAGAGTCTCTCCTTCCCTGGGCTTCCAACAGCCAGAGTCCCCACCAGCCTCTCAGCCACCAAGGCTAGTAACCAGGGCCCTTTGTGAACTCACATTCATCCCTCTGTACATGCACACTGTCACTGGACCTTGAAGCACCACGCCTCTGCTCCTCATACGTCCCCACCTGCCCCTGCCCACCTCTCCCCTGGAACCCTGATGGGCTTCCCTGCCCCAATCTCTCTTACCTGAATCCACCTGCTGACATGCAGGTTTCCTCCCTGTAACGCAGCTGTCTCATGACACTCTTCTCTAAAATTTAAAAGTAGTACCCATGGTCTGCAGAATAAAATCCACCCACCTTTGTTTGGATTCAAACCCACTTTGCTACAAACTGTGTTCTAGGCTGTTCCCCACCCTGGGCTCCACAGAGCGCACACTGTGGGCACGCTTCACCCCACCCTTCCCGAGACAGATTGAGCCCCTCCAGACCCTCATGTCACCGTGTATTCTCCACTCATGCCTCTGCCAGGGAGACCTGCCATCCTCTCACATGCTCTGACATACAACCAAATCTTTCTCCCTTGCACTTTTGCACCTCATTGCTTTTATCCCTATTTGGTAATTATTTAACGTCGTCGTGTACTAACGTTAGTTAGCTCAAGAAGGCTGTAAGTTTCTTTAACACTGAGTGGTGGTTTAGGAGGCAGCCCTGCAGAAGGACCCTGAGACCAAAGCCCGAGTCTACCACTAATGAGCCCTGCCTGGACTCTTGGGCAAGAGACCTCATCCCTGTCACCTCACTTTCCTGATCTGAGAGATGAAGATCATAATTGATTTGACCTCATCAAATTCTTGTGAGGATTGAATGTCCTCATATTTGTATAATGTGTAGCACAGAGCCTGGCACATTTACATGCTCAGTGAGTGTGAGCTATGATTTTTTAAAAATTATCATTGCTATTATTCCTCAATAGTCAACAAGCACTCAGTGAGTTTTCAAAATTGAATTCTTCCAAGAAAAGGTGGTCAAATCTAGGAACTCGAGTCACAAGCAGAGAATCTAAGAATGATGTGAGGTTGGGATGTTTCTGCTGGCTCATCAACTGACCACTTGCCTACTTAACCCTGATTCCCACAACACAATATGGAAAAGGGGGCTAGAGATGAGAGACCCAAGCCCCTTGACTCTGTGGGAATGAGGTCAGACTTGTGCAGGAGGCCAGCATTCTCCTCCCCTTCCCTGACAATCAGCGTCTGTCTTCCAGCTGAATGAAGTGGAATTGGCTGGAGTGCCTTCACCCCGTCACCGAGGTGGCGAAGTGGCCCAGGTGCAGTAATAATCGTTCGCAGTGCGCGCCTGGGCCCCTCAGGCCTAGCACTGCCTGACAGCGCTCTGCTGCAGCCACCCATGAAGGACGGTGACAAGAAATCCTGTCAGCTAATGACAACTAAGTGCTTTCCTGAAACAGAAAAGCATCCCTTAAAGATCCTCATCTGAGGAGATTCACGTTTAGTCTCCCAAAAATCATGTATGGAAACTTTATGCCACTTTTTAACCTCTTTATGGCAGCTGAAAATTTCACAGAGCACAGAATGGAGGTATTTCTCAGATCTGTGGGTGGCAGCAGGAAAGGGGCATCAGGGTGGATGCTGATTTCCACGGGGTCCTGGAGAGATCCCTGGACTGGTCACTGAGGGAAAGAAGAAAGGAGACAGGAGGGAGAGCTGGCTCATTTGTGGACTGAGCCCGGAACCAACCCTTTACCAAGCCCCAGCGCTCATCCATGCACAGCGAAAATGTGAACTCATCTCTCTCTAAAGCTGCAGTGGGAGGGGGCAACTCTGTGATTTCTAAAGTTCTTTTCAGCCACAAAGTTGTGATTCTATTAGCCATCATGCCAGTTCATAGCTCTAAATAAATAAAGGGGAAAATATGGCTTCGCTTATTTAATTTTTTTTTAAGCCAAAATCCTTGAAGTGACAATGGCAGAGTCAAGGCTTTCATCCAGGGTCCCGACTCCCAGTCCAGTATTCCTTTATTCCCAACATTTGTACCCAGTGCTGCTGTTTGCTTGATGCACACTGCTCCTTCCTTCAGTCTTACTAGGCCATGTGACTCCAATGAAACAGAAACATTTTAAAGTCCTCAACAATTTATTCACAAAAGGATATGTAAAACAATGGAAACAAAAAGTCCTTGAATACCTTCTTTCTAGTCAGCCTGATTCAAATAGGAGAATCTCAGCTCTGGCAGGACCAAGCGTGTTAAGGACAGAATACTCAGAGCTGCTCTCACGTTTCTGTTCCCACCATGCGTGTGCAATTCCCGAGGAGCCTCACTAAAGTTGGCGACACCAAATGATTTCCTGCCATTCCTGATGAACAACGGAGGGAGGAGAATCATTTGTCCTTTAAGGTGTCCTAGGAGGCAAAGAAGAAATTTCTGAAGCTGTCCAATGTGGCTTTGATGAGAAAGTAATTAAAGTCACCGGCAGAATGATCCTCATGTTTAAGTCAGATAACAATGTCATTGACAGCAACATTCTGTTCTGAAGGGCGGGGATGGAAGACAAATGAAACCAGATTACCCTGAGTAGTTTTATTGACATCCTCCTTGTGTCCAGTTAGTAATATTTAGTCCACAGTTATACAAATATGACATTATTTTACTGATTATTTCCTCCTTTTTGTGAGAAGAAATGAAGACAAAGAAATCAGTTGCTCTATTGATCCTACGACAGACATATCTTCACTTTTCTTTTCTTTTCTTTTCTTGTCTTGTCTTGTCTTGTCTTTCCTTTTCTTTTCTTTTTTAAATGGATTCTCACTGTGTCATCCAGGCTGGAGTGCAGTGGCGTGATCTCAGCTCACTGCAACCTCCACCTCCCAGGCTCAGGCGATTCTCCTGCTGCCTCAGCCCTCTGAGTAGCTGGGATTACAGGTGTGTGCCACCATGCCTGGCTAATTTTTGTATTTTTAGTGGGGACAGGGTTTCACCATGTTGGCCAGGCTGGTCTCGAACTCCTGACCTCAAGCGATCCGCCCGCCTTGTCCTCCCAAAGTGTGAGATTACATGCATGAGCCACTGCTCCTGGCAATATCTTTTCTATGACAATATTTACTTAAAATTTCTTTCCATCATTACTTCCTTTTTCGTGGCAGTAAAATAGCAACCTTTAAATGTCCTTTAATATAATTAAACAAGTTTTTTAAATCTCTGGTTCTGTTTAAGTTCTTTAAAATTTGGTCTGGTTTTTCTTGATGTGTATAATAACCAGAGAGATGCATTTTGCCACTCAGGCAATATTGATGTAGCTCAGGCTCACAGGTCCTACTTAAGCCAATCAGTCTCACCACTTTCCCCTCCTTCCTGTAGCAGTTGTGTTTTATGTGAAAAGATAACCATAACAAAGTAGTCAGGAACAAGAGTATAAAAGTATAACTTCAAGTAAAACATTGCTGTGCTACTTATTAGTTAACAGTGTTAATTGCCAATGAAGACAATCTCATTTTCTATAAACTGTCAAATGATTATGTACCCATTTTTACATAAACTGTATTCTTTTGATAATCAAAATATAGAGTTTGCATTAACTTATGATCACATGTTATAAAGTTCCTTCATCATAAAGAAATAATGGAGCCATGTCATTTACTCAAGGTTTAATTGTGTCTTCTACAGTAAGAAAGAGAAACTTCAAGCAGAGATTATACTTGGAAGTCAGTTATTAATATGTTAAAAATGTGTGAATAATCAAGGGAAATGATTAGAATATTAAATAAAGGCCTTGTCTAACATCAAGTTGCCTAACTGTTCCTTGGTCTTTAAAGGCAACATTTATTCACGTATTTACTAATCAGATAGTTAGTCAGCATTTGCTTCTTGCAAGACTTATTCCTGGGACTTACAGGAATTCAAAAAGTAATAGCTTTGAGTTTCTGTTCTCCACAAGTTTTATAGACTACCAGAAGAAATGACATACGTCGTGGTAAATGCCATGAGACAAGAGACAAGGGCTGAGGAATGTAATTGGAGTTTAACAGAAGGGAAGCTTTTGCATCTTTAATATTCTGTAAGTTATCTATTGCTGTTTAGCAAATTCTTATAAAACTTAGCAGCTTAAAATAACAAATATGTATTTGCTCATGGTTTCTTTTGTGAAGGAATCCAGGCATAACTGAGCTGGGTTCCTCTGTGTCGTGGTCTCTCATGGGGTTTCAGTCCAGCTCTTAGCTGTGGCTGCAGTCTCCATCTTTCAAGTGTGGTGGAGAGGGGCATATCTGCTTTCAACCTTACTAACATGGTCATTGGCCCATCTCAGTCCCTTGCATGTGGGCCTCTACATAGGCCTGTACATGATCTGACAGTTGACTTCCCCTGGCCAAGTGGCCTAAGAGAGAGCAAGTAAGATGGAAGCCACAGTTTGTTTCATAGTTAATAGATTATAAATTATATATATTACATATATAGTATATATGTAAGATATATAATCTATGTAGATTATATAGAGAGATCTCTATGCTGAGATTATATACATATACATATATGTGTGTATATATATAATCTCAGATGCACCATATTCTATTGAAGTCCAGCCCACAACCAAGGAAAGGACATTCCACAAGTGCATAAAGACCAGGAGGTGGAGACCACTGGGGACCATTTAAAAGGCAGATGACCACATAGATGTTATTTTTCCTGTTTAAATGCTAAGATTCACTGTTGTGCCTAGAGTAATCCATGCAATTTTCCAAGTCATCTTTAATGAAAAGTGTAATAAGGATGCTGGAAAGAGGACAAGAGTACTGTGTGTCTCTTCCTCTGCCTTCTGTCTATTATTAAGGAATAATAATTTTTCCTCCAGCCATCTCAGAGTAGATGGCACATTTTCTGTGCATTCATTTAACTCACAAAGCTCCAGACCAGGCCTTTAATTTCTGTGCCATCAGAAAGTAATGTGGTATTGGAGTGCCTCCAGGACAGAGACCTAGGTGTGCAGCATAGCATGTGGGCCTCTACATAGGCCTGTACATAGAAAATTATTTCAGTAGGGTGATTATAGGGTGAAAAATACATAGATTATACAGTCATGGAAACTAGATTATTGTCTTGCAAGTTAAAAACTGTAGACTTGGGCATAAGGCTTCAATTCATAGAGTTATACGAGTTAAACAACATAACTCCTGACAGTCTTCTACTGCGGTGCCTGGCGTAAAGTAGCCTTATAGTAAATGGATGCCGTCATTATTATTGATAATCAGCACACTGGTCAAAACAATGGTAACCTGTTGACTCAGAGGAATGGCAGAGCTGAAGCTGCTGCAATAGAAGCAAAATGATTTTGTCTTTAGGAGTAAGTATAGCACTAAGCAATATGAGGTCATTACGCTTCCACTCCCACCATAAATTTTAAGTTTGTAATTAAAGACCTGGTCTGGAGCCCTGAAAGTTAAATGAATGCTTAGAACTAGGAGAACTCTCTAAAGGGAGGCACTGGAAGTGATTAAAAGGCTAGAAAATGGAGCAATGAGAAAAGTCCATAGGTAATGAAGCTATAGAGTATGGAACAGAGAAAGCTCTGAGGCTTCTAACTTGGGAAACATCCAGAATGGTTGTTCTTCATTTTATTCTGGCGATGTTATAGAAGAAACATCTGGATTGGCATAGGAAGTTTTGGGATCTTTGCAAACATATTTAGGCCATGAGTCTAAATTACATACTCACTATGTAATCTTACCTTACCAATTCCATACCCTGTGTGAACCATAGCTTCACAGTCTCATTTGCTGGAATAATACTGACTGCAGGGTGCTCAAGGATCTGGCCGGATATTATTTGGCTGAGATCAGTTTTGCTGATAGAAAGTCGGTCGACATCAATATGCTAAGGTGATCAGAGGTGGATTGTTCTGGGCTACAGGAAGAGCTTGACTCACTGCAGAAGAACAGCCTGGCTGGAGGATCACAAGCAAGGGGGTGACAAGAAGAGGACGATGGCAGGGGACAGTGGCCAGGGCCCGTCAGTTAGCTCATTTCCATCAATGGCATTTAGCTATATTGTATCTAGCCAAGAACTTCCCATCTGATTGTAGCCAGAAATGTGTTTTACCGGATATAGCAGCAGTTCTCTATGAATTTAAGCCATATGCCCAAGTCTACAGTTTTTAACTCACAAGACAATGATCTAGTTTCTATGACTGCATAATCTATGCATTTAACCCTATAATCACTCTGTCCTTAAAACAATTTTCTACTGAAGTTTTAATTGTTTGAAAATTAGAAAATAAAATAGTATTCAAACCTGGTCTGAATATTAGAGTCACCTGGGGTGGGGTTACATATCCCATTGCCCAGGCCACACCCAGACCAATTATATCAGTACCTCTGAAGGTGGGAGCCAGGCATCAGAGGTGTGAAAGCTCCCCAGGTGATTCAATCAGCAGCGAAGGCTGAGAACCACTGTCGTCATGGGTACTAGTGAGGCTTAAGTGAAGAATCCCCACAAGTGAACTCTGGTTTCTCTCTTCCCCTAAATACAGCTTTTAGAAGGTGTGTGGGCTTTTCCAAGCGGGCAGTTTAGGAATGGAGTGGACGATGCCTTGCAGCCCATTCTGCACCCAGCCACGGTTTAGGAGAGAAGTTATTCTTCTCTTTTGTTTTCTTTACATGCTGTGTAAATGGCCAAGCATTTCACAAATTGGTTAATTCAGTTCACAGAACAGTCTATTCAAAAGGGTACAGTCAAGTCTGATGTTCTCTGGCACAAGGTACACCAAAACAGTTGCATATAGTTGCTTAGATTTTTCTGTTTTCAAATTTTGGATAGAATGCAGGTCCACACATAGATTTAGAGGCCAGAGGAGAAAACAAATTAATTGCAAACTGGTTATCACTCTAATAGACTGACAGCACCCCAACTTTCAAGAAAGCAGTAGCTGTAGGGTATTATCATTTTGCTGGATATATGTGAATCACAAAGGTAGAATGACATATCTGATTTCAATTTAAAAGTGTTGCTTTTCATCTCTAATTATTTGTTTTTAGTTTCTGTTCAGAGGTATCATCATTATCTGTTAACCACATAACGAATGTTCATGAACTACCTTTTATGAGCAAACTGTAGAAAAAGTACAGCGCTCTGCCGGACCTAGTATGATCCAGTTGGGGAGAACATCACCACAGTTATCTGCAAGGCAGATGCTGAATGGAATTCGGGTGGTATTGGCTACACCAATAAGAAAGACAGGAATCTATCAGGAGCTCGTGTCATTCCGATTTTGGGAGCCCACAGAAGGTGTCTTAAGGTAGATCCCCTGAGGAAGAGACAGTGATTTGGGTGCAAAAAATTTACTGAGGTGTGCTCTCAGAAACAACACAGTGAGGGTGGAGGGGCAGGACAGGACCAGAGGAGCTAAATGGCAATGTTCTTGCCACAGAAGCCTGAGCCCATCCCCCTGAGAGGGGAGCCTTTCAGTAGTCCCTTATTAAGGCAAGGGGGTGGGGCTTCCTATCCCCACCTCAAGTGGCCATTGGATTAGGTACAGGCTGCACTCATGGAGCGGATGTGGATAGCCTTGGCAGGGCAGATCCCTGAGAGGTCATTCAGCTTAGAGCCATCAGCAGCGACAGCATTTCAAGTCTGACAGCATTTCAAGCTCCTGATGGTTCTCTGCACTTTCCCAACTCAGTGAATCGCAAATCCATTCTTCTAGTGGTTCAGGCTAAAACCCTTTCTTGCTATTTTAGATTTCTCTGTATGTTTTACATGCACATCTCTTCCATCAGCAAATCCTGCTGGTTTTAACTTAAAAACAGGTCCAGAATTCAGCAGCATCTCACCCCCTCCGCTGCCCTCATCCTGATCCTATAACTTTGCTCAGGTCCTGGTAGCCTGAGGTACTGGTCTAACCGGCCTCCCCTCTTCTGCTCCGTCCCCTCAGTCCATTTTCAACATAGCAGCCCAAACGATTCTGTGAAAATCCAAAGCCAGTTCATCTCACTCCTCTATTTAAAATCCTTCAACATCGTCCCAGATCTTCTCAGACCCTCCATGACCCACCATTCAGTGAGGCACAGGCTCAGTGACAGCGGCCATTTCCTCTTCCTGGAAGGCCCTACCTGACACCTGTCCAGCTCCTGCACTTTTTCAGGCAGTGACTTGAAAGATGCCTTCTCATCATGACCTCCCTGGCCCTACTGCTCTCTGATGCTTCTGCTCTCCAATTTGCCCTACTTTTTTTTATTAGCATTTACTTCTGCCCATTTTCCCATACTTCTGTTATTATTGACTGTGTTTCCCAGTAGAATATGAGCTCCATCAGGACAGGCAGTGCTTTCTCCTGCTGTAGTTACCAGTTATCTCCGATTACCTACAGCAGTGTCTGACATATGTTCCAGGCTCAAATAACAAGCACGAAAACCAAGAAGAGGGCCAGGCACGGTGCCTAACGCCTGCAATCCCAGCACTTTGGGGGGGTCCAGGCAAGTGGATCACCTGAGGTCAGGAGTTCAAGTCCAGCCTGGACAACATGGTGAAACCCCATCTCTACTAAAAATACAAAAAATTAGCCGGGAGTGGTGGTGGGCACCTGTAGTCCCAGCTATTCGAGAGGCTGAGGCATTAGAATCGCTTGAACCCTGGAGGCAGAGATTGCAGTGAGCCAAGATCACACCATCGCACTCCAGCCTGGGCAACAAGAGCAAAACTCCATCTGGGAGGTCTGCCATGACACAACACCTCATTGGTATTCCAGTGTATTGGGCTTATCTTTTAAATATGACTGTCCTAGACTCCATGATTCCATATGAACTACTAGTTCGTCTAACCATTTTCACTTTCGTGTTTTGTTATTACTACTGAAATTGTATTCAAATTTTTTAATACATGATGTATTTGAACTAGCTCCCTGAGGCTTTTAACAGGAGTGATACACTCTTAAGTAGATAATGAAGCAATAACACGATCTTCTGAGACCTAGTTAGGGTCCTGCTACTTAGCAAATTAATAATGGGTTGATTCATTCCTCAGTAGTGTCCAGATTCTCAGTCTCTTCAATAACTGACCATTCTTTTCATCACTCAAGCTTCATGAAAGTTTTTTTGTTTGGGTTTGGTTCAGCTTGGTTGTCATTGCTTACTCGGGATACTTAACATAATTGTATGGGTAGAATGGAGAAAATTTTGGAACTATTACTCTCTTATTTTTCATTAGCCGCTTCTTCCAATTTCTTCCTCCTGTATCCAACTCTTAAACAACAATGATGACAGCTGGTAACACTGATAAAAAGACTTTGACATTATAGTGAAATTCTTGCTGTTTGATTTCTGAAATAAGAATCACTCCAACAATTGTTATAAAAAGCCTTGGTATATTCAGTCAAGAACTCTGACAAACATAGAAAGCAGTTGGTTTGGTTTGTTTTGATGTAGTTTGGGCTTTTTTTGAATTTGTTGCTATTGTCTTATAGATTAAATCTTTCTCTCTAAGAAAGCAAAAGAACAATGAGCTGAGTCAGCCCCTGTGAAAAGATTGTGCATAAAAGGAAGCCATTCTATCTTTCTAGTCTAGAACAACAAAAACAAATATCCAGAAAGATGTTTAGAAAGATCCTTTGGCTATTGCTGTTTAGATAGTATGATAAACTATACCTTTCTATTTGGTTATCTTTATAGATTGTGGTTACTCTTCATTCCTTGTGGTTTAATGACTAAATCTGATGAATAAAGTTGAAAAATGTAAGGCAGTGGTAAACACGTTTCTGGAATAACCTAGCAAGGCTATGCTACTTTGACTTTATAAAATGCTTCCCAAAATAACAAGTAGGTAAGTGAAATCGACTTTTTATTCAAGCTTTTAGACAGAATTGAATTCAAGCCCTTGCTTTATTTCCCTCTTCTAATAATAATAGTTATTCTAAAAACACTTCCCCTTGTAAAGTGTTCTGAGGTTTATCAAGTGCTTTCACATATTTGTTTCTCACAATAACTTTTTGATTCTCACAATAACTTTTTGATTTTCACAATAACTTTTTAAAGAAATTAGGCAATCGAACCTCTGGTAGATTAAGCAAATTTCGCAGGGTCACAAAACAATTAATGATGGAGCTAGAAGAAAGATGAAAACTTATCTTTGAAGTTGAAGTCCAGGGATCTTCCCACCTTGCCATACAGTTTACTCGCTGGAGGCAAGTTCATAGAAAAAGAAACTGGATCCAACCAATTGACCATAGAGCTGACCTGCAAATGTCAGCTCTCCCCAAAGCCTAATGCAGCAATAACAAATAATTCTGACACTAAGAGGAAACATCCAGGCATCGCACCTCGGCATCTCTCTCTCTCTCTTTCTGTCTTCCCAGGGACATGTCAACAGGCCTGCATGCAATAACACTCATTGCAAATTAGCTGATGGTAGTTATTTAACAAATTTAGGGTATAAGGACAGACACTGAATAATTTGGCCTACACACCTGGGTTTTAGACTGAGACTTGACAACTCACACAGGCTAAACTGCAATTCCTCCCTCAGTTTGTTACAGTAACCAAGTTCAGTCTTAATTGACATCTGTGTGTATAGTGAGTAAATACTGGTTTCAGTAATTGTATGTAAATTGAACTGAGTCTTTGGAAGAAAGAATGAGACACCAGGGAAGCAGCTGTAGGTGGCAAATGGTAGGGCTCAGAACAAAAGGTACTTGATTCCAGCCCCACCTTTGTCTTCGCTAACTCAGTAAGCTCCCGGGGGAGGCCTTTGCTTTCTCACCTTTCTGCACTTACACCAAGGAGAGGCTGTATTGATGTATGTATTAATGTCCCATAAGCCTTAAGCCATAAAACAAAAGAAAAACTATGGCCTGTATGTGCTGAACATATACAAGACAAAAATATTAGTGGTTCCATGAATTGAGACCATACTAAATAAAATTACATAACATTGGGACTTTTTCAATTCATAAATAAAATTGGCAGTGAAAAAACATTACTAGCTAGTAGAATTGGTAGATATTCATCACCTACAGTGTGAGGAATTCTATGCTAAAAGATATAAAAAATACAAAGTTGAAGAGTACACAGCTCTTGCTTCTAATGCATCAGAATAATATACACACTGCACAAATAAAGGCATAATTTTACAAATGCAATACAAAAGGTAGACATACAATGCTGTATATATGGGTAGAGCCCTGAGGATTTAAAGGAAGGAGAGAATGCAATAATGGGAGTGGGGAGGCTGAGGGAGGACCTCACAAACAGCGGAGGATTTGATTTGCTCCGTGAGATGAATATTGCAACACATACTGGCTGGGGAAGTTCATTCGAAACTGAAGGATGTTCTAAAGCAAAGCTAGAGTGGCAGGAATCAGAAGAGCAAGTAGTCTACATCGAATCCCAGGGAACACGGCAGTGCAAGAGCAGCTGAGAAAGGTAGGCTGGAATCATGTGAAAGGTGGAGAATGCCAGACTGATGGTTTATTGTTGACACCGCAGACTGTGGGGATAGCATGAGAAACTTCAAGCACTGGAATGATAGCATCAGAGTTGCACTTCAGGAAATTTAATTCTGCAGCAAAGCATAAAATTGGAGTAGGAAAAAAACTTGAGGTAAAGAGATCAGTGAAGACAACATTGCATTCGTTTAATAAGAAGTAACAAGATCTAAATGAGAGGGGTGGCAATGGGAGAGGGGAAGATAAATGGGTGATGGATTCCCTGTCTGTAACATCAATGCAGATATGAATGTCTTTGAGCTCTATGGAACTGGCAGGTAATAGGCTTATTTAGAAATGGCATTAAGTCTAAGACAATGCCCCAAGTCAACGCATACATTAATAATATGCATAATATATTAAATCAACAACAACACACATCTTGAAAGTTGTCGTAAGGCCAAATATTGACACTTTTATTTATTTATTTATTTTTGAGACAAAGTCTTGCTCTGTCGCTCAGGCTGGAGTGCAGTGGCACGATCTCGGCTTACTGCAACCTCTACCTCCCTGGTTCAAGTGATTCTCATGCCTCAGCCTCCCAAAGGATTATAGGTGTCTGCCACCACGCCAAGCTAATTTTTGTATTTTAGTAGAGATGAGGTTTCACCATGTGGGCCAGCCTGGTCTCAAACTCCTGACCTCAGGTGATCCACCTGCCTCGGCCTCCCAAAGTGCTGGGATTACAGGCATGAGCCACCACACCCGCCAACACATAATTTTTAAAAATAGTGGCCAGTTGAGTCAAAAGAGGCTTTATTTGCCTCTGTTATGCAAAAAACAAAAACAAAAACAAAAACCAAAACAAAACAAAACAAAAAAACACGGCCCCTGCTTATTCTGAAGTGTGAGTCATCTTTCCTTGTCTGGCTTACTCTGTTACTTGATCTTAAAGGTCAGTTTTCACATCACTTTCTTTGGGAAGCCATGGCTATCCCTCAGGTTAAGTGCTCCTTCTAGTATGAGCCTCAACTTATGTTATTTCTTGCTGACTAGACCAATTTCTTCATTAGACTACAAACTCCCTGATGTCTGGGCATTTGTCCAATTTGTTCTCAAACCCGGCACTAGTCTCAGTGCTTGGCACATAGGAAGGGCTTAATTAACATTTCACTGAAGTAGTAAGTGTTTTTTATTGCAAGACAGATCTTTGAAATGCATCATTTTTGTCAGACCAAGCCAAACTCACAGGTTCTGTCTCATGAGATTGGCAGGACAGCATCACCACAGAGGGTCAGGAATAGATTCTCCATGAATCAGTTGACTTGAAAAACAAGAGGTGTTAGTTTGTGTGGATGGGAGCAAACCTTTCCCTGAGTAACTCCATTGTCAAGAGCATCCCCACAGTCCCTACATAATCCAAACACACACCTGGGCCATCCCAGGAGCACAGCTTGAGGGAGCTTATCTGTAGGAGCACATGCAACTGCCTTGCAATTAATTTGAATTTGCACCTGCTTCAGATCACCTCTGGGCATTGCCCTGTACACCAGGAATCAGTTTCTTCAAAGTACAACTTTCAAAAATGTAGACTTGCCTCTCAGACAACTACCCATATTTCCATGACCAAAAGTCCTATTTACATCCTCTACATGTTACAAAAAATACTTGTTTTAGACACACAGGCAGGGTGCCAAGTAGACCATAACCATAATTGTTATATTCAACATTTTTTATAGTTAGCATGAGCCAGAATGTGGACTTAATGTTTTCTAGACACCATCTCAGTCTATTCACTCAGTGATTCTATCAGTTGGTATTATCATTATGAACATTTTACAGGCAAGAAAACAGAAGCACAGAGAATTTAAGAACCTTTCCAGGGTCTGCTTTTAATATTTGCAGAGATAAATACAAGGCATCTAATAAATGGCACTGCTAAATATCAACCTGTCAGGCACCAGCAGCCAACAACTGGCTGCTTCTTCTGCCACAAACACTGAAGTTTGTTTCAACCACACATCAGTATCACAAAGAGAATATCCACAAGGGAAAACAACCTCCTTGTATGTAATTCACTTTGGGGAAGTTTGACTCTTTTATTCACTGCCAAATTCCTTGAACCTGGCGTGTGTTAGGAATGAAATAAGTATTGTTGATGAATGGAGTTCATTCCTTGTGAATGGGACTTCATTACTTTCTGAGCTTCAGCGTCACTCTCAGTCACTCCATCCCATTGCCTATTGCAGAGCACAAAGTGGTGTACCACAGACATTTTCATTTTCTCCTTGGCCTCTGGCATAGAGTTTTACATTTAATTAGCTGCTAAGGTTTAAAAAGTGGCACGCTTTATGTAAAAATCTAGATTTCCTAATCCCCATAAAAAATTGGAACATCTAAACCTCTGCCTATATTCTGTAATGGTGATGGCTGCGGTGAGCTGTGACTGCCCTCTAATGAGCACACTCAGTTTGCCCCAGTCCTCACCAAGCCCTATTGTCTGAACTCCACATAGAGGCCCTCAATTATTAGGGTCACATATAGTCTTACAACCTAGTGACCTCACTGAATGATATTCTTTTCTGATCCCTGGAGGCATACAGTTAGCTTAGATCCGGAGTAACTAAGATTCCATCCTAGAGTTAGGTCTTCCATGATTTCAGAGAGCCACAGAAAAATTAGCATCAATGCCAATTCTGGATTTTGAATGCTCACCTGGAGGTTGGCACCTCACCCTTTGGGAATTTAGTCTTCCGTAGTATCTGTTCTTTCCCCATTGTTTGTTTCATTCAGCACACTCTCGTCTAGCGTCTCTCATCATCTGGATGACAACTACTACCCTCAGGCTGGTAATTATTAGATCGAGATCTCCAGCCTTGATTCTTCAGAGCTTCAGGCTATCACACACTACTTCCTTTAATATCTTCACCTGTAACTCTTAGAGTCACCTCCCAGATGAATATGTTCAAAGCTGAAAGCACCTGATCTTCCATCATTTCCTACCCTGTGTCTTCTATCGGAGTTAGCTGCTCAGTTACCCATGCCAGAAACCTGGGTGGTCCCATGATTTTCCCCCTCTCAGCTCACTGCATTCAAACCCTGATCCCTGATGACTGTATCAAGCTCATTATCTCTTCTCCATTTGCCTTGCCACTTCCTGGTGTGGGCCTCATAGCTCTTAGCTGATCCTCTGTAACAGCTATTCTCTCTGTTCAAGGCTTCTTCAAGTCCACCCTGCATGGAGACATCAGAGCAATCAAGCTACAAATTAAATGTAATTGGGTGACCCAACTACTTAAATGTCATCAGCGGCTTTCCTTTTTCACCCAATCTAGCACCAAGGCTCTCAGGGGAAGCACCTCCCACTCCACCCCGTCTTCAGACTGAATTCTCACATTTTACTTCCCTCCTGGTTCCTCACCAACACCATACTACTTTCAGTTCCCTGGGTAAATCATAAATGAATGACTGGAGTTATCTCTGGGGTGATATAAACATTAATAGGCAGAGACTTTTGTAAGGAAGACACTTCTTCACAAACACGGAAGTGGAAGTCTATAGTTGAAAAGAATTTGACTTTTCAAACTTAGATATGGACAATTGCACAGAGTTTATTTTGCTTTAGTAATGCTAGCTCAATTCCTTTTCTCCCCACTGCCTTTGCCTGGTTAATTGCCACTACTGAGTATTTATGACTCTGCTCAGGTATTTTCTTCTCCTGGAAGCCTTTCCTAAAACTCATGGCATCCTCAACTCTCTCTGTCACACACACACACACACACACACACATACACACACTCAGAGGCTGGCATTGGGTTTGGTGCTCTTACTGTATATTCCTTTAAGGTTCTGTCCATACATTTATCATGGAACTTAATAAATCATATTTAATTATCTTTTTGCATTTATATCTCCCTCACTTAACTTGCACATGCTTAAGAATAAAGGCTGTGTGTTATTCTTCTTTTATCCCCAGAACCAAGCACAGAGTAGTTCAAAACTGCTAAATGAACGAATGAATAAATGAGCAAGCAAATGATGACACTGGAAAACATATACACGAATCAGGCATTAAAAATAGGCTCTGATATTTAGGATAAATTGAGCTGGAGGCAACTCAATTTGAAATTAGATGACATTTTTGCCACCACTAATCATGAAACCAACCCAAACTATGCTAAAAAGTTAAGCAGTTGAATACATTTTGTATTTGTCTAAATGTCTTAGTATAGGCAACAGAATAGTGTTCCTCTATCACAGAGATAAAATTGATTTTTAAATATTGACTGACTTTCTGTAAATTCATAGATGATGTAATGACATTGTGGAATAATGATTTCCTACCACTGCCTACAGTTGCTATTCACAGCAAATTATTTACCAGAATGTCCAGGTAATAAAAGTGAATCAGGTCAGTGCCACATATAAAATATGGTAATTGCTAGAAACAGTCTCTTAGATTATTACTGTAATACTACATTTTGCATTATATAAACATGTATTGGATAATAGCAGCATTATTGAATTTGATGTTCAGCAGTTATCTAAAAACACTTATAAATGATGCTCCACTATACCTAGAATAGACGTCCAATAACTGGAGGAAGTTTTCTCAAAGTAGCAGTATATTAGATGATTATTCCCAGAAAAGTTAAAAAATAAAAGGATGTGTTAACTCTAAAGTATCTATGTTTAGAGCTGAGCAAGTATATCAAAGTTGATATATTTTCATGGCATTAATTGAAACCAATTCTTTAAAAAATTTTTTTTAGTAGAGACAGGGTCTCACTATGTTACCCAGGCTGGTCTCAAACTCCTGGCCTCAAGCCATCCCCCTGCCTCAACCTCCCAAAGTACTGGGATTATAGGCGTGAACAACCACACCTGATGCTGGAACCAATTATTAATTAAAATTTTGGTTACAGGCACATACATAACACAAGGGGAAAAATTCTCACCATTTCTCTAAAATTAAGATGACAGAAAGAGCTATTTGTAATACACACTCTGAATAATAAGCTCTGTGCAATTGTCCGTATTTAATTTTAGAAAGACTTGGTATTTCAAACTAAATAATAGACTTGTATTTCAAGAACAAATGTTCCTCAACAGATGTCTTACTTCCAGCAGTGTCTAGCTACTTAATGGTTGTATCATTTTAAGTATATCATTTGTTTATTTATCCAACCAATGTTTTTAATCCTTTAATATGTTTCCCAGTCTGTAAAGGTGAAAAAAGAGGCAGACACCACTCTCTTATAGTTTATAATCATTACGCCAATCTGCAGACGAGCTCATCAAGACCAACGCTCAGGGTCTCAGGATGAGGCTAGACAGGCAGTCTCCAAGGACAGATTATCATTTGTGTAAACTAAATTTTATTGAGACAAATAGAATGTTATATAACTTTTTTCAGTCTGTGGGAACTGCATGTGGTTTATACAACTTTATGTGCTTTAAAAATATTTGTAGGACTTCTGCATCCAGGAAGATGTGGTATACATACATATCCTATTTTTTTCACCAAGTAAAACTGAAATTCCTGTATATTATATATAAAGCAAACATAAGACTCTGAACAGTATAGGGACTAGCCAGACCAGACAGGGAACTTTGGTACCCAATGAACAACACAGCAAAGAGTTCGCGGAGTTTTCTTTTTGCCTCATATATTTCAGATTTGGGGATGACGTCTGGCAACCTGGTAGTCCCATCAATCCAAAAAGCCCCCCCAAAAGCCAGCCCTCTCTAGCCAAAGGACCAGGAAGAGAGACATCCCAGAAAGACAGTAGACTTTTAGACAGTTGCCACTCTACTGCAGCCAAACACCACAGAAAACACTTCCAACCTTCATTCACACCACCAAGGCTAAGCAAGGAGCTGACTCCCACCCCGGTCAGGCTGTAACAAGTCGTCTCAAACCGCACTGGAGTGCTGTTAGAGAAGAAGTCTGGACTTTCATCCCCACTAGGCAGTGAGTATGCTTTTCTCAACTCCTCCCTGTGTCACATGAGACTATATGGGGAACCTGAACTTCCACACCCACCCATTAGAGACCAGGGAGCTCTTCTACTTCAGTGTAGAGTCAACAAAGCAGGTGCAGGACTTCTATGCCAAAATTATAAAGCACTGATGAAAGAAAATGAAAAGGATCTAAGTAAATGGAAAGACATACCATGTTCATTAATTTTAAGACTCAACATAGCAAAGATGTCAATTCTTCCCAAATGGATGTGGATTTAGTGTGATTCTTATCAAAATCTCAGCAATAGTGTCTCTAGATATAAACAAAATTATTCTAACACTTATTTGGAAAAGCAAGCTCAACACTAGGTAAGTAGTAATAGTTCATTGCAGCTTTAATTTGCATAGAATAGCTAAAACAATTCTGGACAAGAAGAACAAAATAGAAGGAATCAATTTCAGTATAGCTACAGTAATCAAGACGTGTGGTATTGCTGAAGAAACAGACACATAGATCAATGGAACTAACACAGAATGGACACACGATATATCCACAAATATATCAAACCGATGTTCTGTGAAGATGTGATGGCAACTTAATATAATAAAGATAGTCTTTCCAACAAATGGTGCTGGAGCAACTGGACATTCATAGGCAATAACAAACAAAAAACTTCAACCTAAATCTCACTTCTTATACAAGAATTAATTCAAAATGGATAACAGACTTCAGTGTACAACATAAAACTACAAAACCTTTAGAAGATAATACTCATGAAAACCTTGGGGATCTAGAGCAAAGAGTTTTAAACTTCATAGCAAAAGCAAGATTGATTTTAAAGAAAGAAAAGAAAGAAAGAAAAAGAAAGGAAGGAAGGAAGGAAGAGAGAGAGAAAGAAAAAGAGAGAGAGAGAAAGAAGGAAGGAAGGAAGGAAG
>NW_012114777.1:1833402-1971101 GCF_000951035.1 Colobus angolensis palliatus | reverse complement strand
AGGAAGGAAGGAAGGAAGGAAGGAAGGAAGGAAGGAAGGAAGGAAGGAAGGAAGGAAGGAAGGAAGGAGGGAGGGAAGGAGGGAAGGAAGGAAGGAAGAAATATTGAGGTCGGATGCAGTAGCTCATGCCTGTAATCCCAGAACTTTGGGAGCCAAGGCAGAATTGCTTGAGGCCAGCAGTTCAAGACCAGCCTGGGCAACATAGCAAGACCTCATCTGTATGAAAAAAATGTGTTAAATTATCCAGGTGTAGTGACATGCACCTGTCATACCAGCTATTCTGGAGGCTGAGCTACTGGGGCACTGAGGTGGAAGGATCACTTGAACCCAAGAGTTCAAGGTTACGGTGAACTGAGCACACCACTGCATTCCAGATTGGGTGACAGACCAAGACCCTGTCTTTCAAAAAAATGAAGGAAGGAAGGAAGGGAAAGAAAGGAGGGAAAGGAAGGGAAGGGAAGGGAAGGAAGGAAAGGAAAGGGAAGAAAGAAAAAGAGAAAAATTGCTAAACTGGGTTTTACAAAAATTTTAAACTTTTGCTCTGCAGAAGACACTGTTAAGGGGAGAAACAAGCTACAGTACAGACTGAGAGAATATATTTACAAACCACACATCTGACAAATGACTAGTATCTAGAAAATATAAAGAGCTTTCAAAGCTCAACAATAAAAAACCCAAATAATCTAGTTGGGACATGGGCAAATGATATGAAGAGACATTTCACCAAAGAGGATTGCAATAAGCATATGAAAAGATGCTCCAAAATCATTAGCTGTTAGGGAAATGCAAATTAAAGCTACAATGAAATATTACTACTTACCTATTATAATGGTTAAAATAAAAAGTAAAGATTATGCCAAATGCTGGTGAGGATGCAGAGAAAATGAATTCCGCATCCCCCCACACACATTGTTGATAGGAATTAAAAATGATATAGCCACTCGGGAAGATAGTTTGGCAATTTCTTTAAAAATGAAACATTAAAATAGCATATGACCAAGCCATTGCACTCCTGGACACTTATGCTAGAGAAATTTAAAATATGTCCACACAAAAACCTGTGCATCAATATTCATAGCAGCTTTATTCGTAATACCCCAAACTGGAAACAATCTACATTTCCTTCGATCGGTGCATTAATAAACAAACTAACAATTCAATTTATATAATATTCTTGGAATGTTAGATTATACAAATACTGAGCAAATGATTGGTTGCCAGAGGGTAAAGATGGGGTAAGGATGGAGGGAGGTGTTGTGGCTGAAAGTGGTGATGAAAATGTTCTGCTTCCTGATGGTGTCAATATTAGTACTCCAGCTGTGCTATCCTACTATAGTTTTATAAGATGTCACTATATTAGTGCTAGGGCTGCCTTAGCAAAGTGTCATAGACTGTGGCTCAAACAACAGAAATTTATATCTCACCATTCTGGAGTGTGGAAGTCTGAGATGAAGGTGTAGACAAGGTTGGTTTCTTCTGAGGCCTCTCTCCTTGGCTTGTAGCTGCCTGTCTTCTGGTGTCTTCACATGGTCTTCCTTCTGTATCAGTCCTAGAGGACTAGGACTCACCCTAGTGACCTAATTTTAACTTAATTACCTCTTTAAGGCCTCAGTCTTCAAATAGAGTCGCATTCTGAGGTACTGGGATTTCAACATATGAATGTGGGGCAAGGGACACAATTCAGTTCAGTTCAGCCCCTAGCAGTTACCATGGGCAGGGAGGCAAACTGAGTAAAAGTTATACAGGGTCTCTCCGTATTATTTCTTAAGACTGCATGCAGACCCACAATTATCTCAAAATGAAAAGCTTCTTTAGAAAAAGATTTGTAAAGGAGTTTGATTAAGTAATAAGTCAAATGTATTGGAAGTGGCTGGACCTTAACTGGAGAAGTAATTAGAATGTGCTCACATTGAACTTTAGTCTTTTCCCTGAGATAAAGCAAAATGTCAGAAGAGGGAAAAAATATCTAAGTGCCTCTGTTTGCTTTATGTATAGAGAGAAGCTTTTTAGTGATGTTAATAGACAGAATTTCTTTAATTCCCAAAACATCATTAGGCTGCATAATTCCATGTATACATTGAATGTGAATTTATTTCACATTAAAGGGAATTCAGAATCAAAGTTCAAAATGCTTTTAAATGCCAGTATTTAATAACATCAGTAACTACAACTAAAGATCAATTATCTTCACCTGCTGAGATTTCAGGAAAGCAGATTATTTTTGGCTTGAAAACTCCTCATGTTGTCCCTAGTATTTTGAGCAACAAATGTATACACCTGTGTTTATATTATCAAAGCCGATTCTTTGTTAGCATTTATCAAAAACATCAGATACATAGTGTGTACAACTTCTCCATTTCTCAGGGTATTTGACTACTATCACTACATGCAGGCATCTGAAATCAAACATTTCAGTTCCTGGCATAAATACTTTTTATGTATATTTTTGTCATCTGATACTACCTTCTGTATTTTTTCTCAACTGTCTTCTTGAAGAAGCTAACAACCTATTCAAGAAAAATTCGCCATTATCAGGTAAGACTCATTTGTTGGGGCTACTCAGCTGAACTATTCTAGCATCTGATTCTTTCTTAATGGACTGGAAGAGCAAACCCACTGACCATTAATCCAATCCTGCTCACATAATGTTGTGAGTTATAACATTTAGCTCTTTCTAGCTTCTGATTCTTTCTTCCTGGACTGGAAAAGCAAACCCATTGACAGTTAATCCAATCATGCTCACATAATGTTGTGGGTTATAGCATTTAGCTATTTCTATAATTTTAAATGCCTTCTCTCTATGGTTGTAAATTTTATCCAGGAGAAGGCTCCCTGCAATCTGAGCATCGGCTTGTGTGTATGCTGGGTGCCTGGGGCAGGAGGAGGGTTATTCATTGTTGCAATGTGTAGTGAACTCAGAAGCCAGGCCACCTGGGTTGGAATTCTGGCTCCACCATTTACCAGCTATGTGACTTTGGGCAACGATTTTAACCTCTCTGCATTTGTCTCCTCAGCTGAAAAATGAGGGCGATTGTAGCACCTACCTCCTAGGGGTTTTCCGAAGACTAAATATTTGTAAAGTTCTTTAAATGGCACCTGGCAGGAAGTAAACGCTGTGCCAGTGCAGACTTTCATGCCCCTGTGCTGCAGTAAACCGCCTGCTCCCTGTATGATCCTTGCATCGCCAGTTTGGCTTTGCCTTCAATTAGAAAAAGACAGATAGTGAGAGCAAAGGGGTCTTCATTGGTATTGCAGTGATCTTTACCATAGGTAAGTGGTGGATTGTTGAACATATCTACACATTAAATATTGCTTTGTAAGTATGAAAACGTTTTGAAGCAAAAAATCTGAGGTTTGCAAAAAATTCCACTTACCAGAGGAATTATGTCAGTCATATTCCTATTGCTCCCATTTCTTCCAGGAAGCCTTTTTGTCTGCCTTCCTGAATCTTATTTTCATTAACTTTTTCCAAAAAGCAGTCTATGCTTGGCCCTCTCAAATCTAGGCTCTTTCCCTGCTTAATCTTACCTTTCCTTCCGACACTAGAGGAGAGTAAAGGAAAGGAAGATCATGGAATGCACGTTTCAATGTGGGGCTTTCTGTGGCCGCCAAAGGCCTTTCTGAGTAAAGTAGCAGGCGGGGTAGGGTCTTCACTCATATCCTGCCCTCTGTGTCCAGCCTTCACGGTGGCAAACTGGCTTGTAAAGGAGTATCACTTTTGTGTAGTTTACTTTATGTGTTTTAAAATTTAAACCTGAAATTCAAATTCACTTTTTAAAAATTCATGTGACACTTTTTTTCACAGTAACAAGGTTTCTTTTTTTCCCCCCACCCCAGCCCAAGAATTACTGAGACGAGACCAAATACTGAGGCCAAAATATATGTCAGAGGAAAAGAGCTAACTATCTAAATGCAATTGGTTTAGAAGTTCTTAAATACTAGTTAACAAACAAGCTGTGCCTTGGAATTATAACAGACCAAAGAGAGACCATGTTTTCATTAATGGCATAAACTAATAGTGAGCCTATACAGAAGTTGCTAAATGATGACATTATACATAGGATTTAGTTCTCTGTATTATAATTGTGACCAAACAATAGTTAATATAGGAAGAGATAATAATAGCAAATCATTAACTTGGGCTCTATTTACTTTTCTATGCTCTCATTTTCAGGATTACTGATTTAAGTATAGTTTTCTTTTTATGGGTCTACCAATGGTCATTTGTACACGAAGAGAAGTTTCACTTTGTATGAGACTACTTCACCCGAGACAAAAAGGCATTGTCACCTCTTCAAAGGGAACAACATTCCTTAAACAAATGAAACCTTTGGAAAGTCAAGAATAACCAAAAAGATCGAAGAGGAGAGAAGGGAGTTAATTGTCTTGTTATGTACAGTAATCACAGCAAGTGTGTATTAAATGAGGATTAGGAGGAAGGGATGCAGAGCAAGAATCTAGTTCTTTGCCTGTAATCCCAGCACTTAGAGAAACCAAGGTGGGAGGATTGCTTGAGCCTAGGAGTTTGAGACCAGGCTGGACAACATAGGGAGATCCCATCTCTACAAAAAATTAAAATAAAAAGCATTAGCTGGGCATGGTAGCACATGCTTGTAGTCCCAGCTACTCAGGAGGCTGAAGTGGAAGGATTACTTCACAGCCAAGAAGACTGAGATTGCAGTGAGTCATGATCACACGACTACACTCCAGCCTGGGCTTCAGAGCAAAACCCTGTCTCAAAATAAATAAATAAATAAATAAGCTATCACCAGAGAAATATCAAGTCCAAGATAAAGTGCTTCACTCTTTATTTTTAAAAGTTTACTTACTGAAAAACAAGTACATATGTAAAATATGGAATATGGCCACCTATATATACATTAGAGAAAATTAACAATGACCCAGAATGTAAATCTACAGCATATTTTCTCTCTGTTCTCTAAAACTTGTAACCTAATTGAATCAGCTATGAAGGGAGCCTCTGTAGTTTAGCCTTTTTTGTAGACTTGAATTAGTGTTACCAAAAAGAATTAAATGCAACATTGAAAATATTTTATGTAAAAATTTAATACGGGTTTGAAAACTGTCATCTTGATTGTTCTTACTTGATACCCATCGTGTGTGTGTGTGTGTGTGTGTGTGTGTGTGTGTGTGTATGCACAAATGGCAATCAAGACTGTTTAGATATTAGTTAATTGGATAAAATCCAATCACAGAATACAAGCCAGATTGAAAATGAGAGTCCATCAAGGGATTGGGGATATGGAGACAAAAGCTACACCTCATTAACATGCACAGAATAAACAGTCCTGAGATTTTAGTTTTATCATTATTATTCATCATACCATGTTTGCAAACAGAGTCTCCTGTGGATATGTTGGACTTCTGTGAGTAAATCTGTTAATGGTAATGGGATTTCCACCCACTCAGTGTGCTGAAGATTAATACCACTGTGTTTCGACTTTGCTGCCTTTTAATTGCTTAGTGGACGAACAATTTACTTCAGAGCTCCTTCACACAGTTGCACTGTGCCTGCTGATTGCCCCAGAGCTGTCCTTGTCTGTCTTGAAAGGCTACACAGGGGCACACATGGCCAGCTCTCCTTTCCCTGCTGTGCCATGTGGGGTTCACCCTGCAACCCATCATACAACTTCTTACTCCACAAAAATCAACAATGCTTGGGTATGGAGTTCACTACATACACACAAGCATGCTAGCATGCTTGCACTCACTTCTGAAAGTCTAAGAAATGTTCATGTTTTTGGAAACAGGATCACTCATACACATACAATGGGAACAGAGGTCTTGGCTGCTCAAAACATGTCCCCACCTGTCTACCAGAGTGTGCACCAATCCAGCTTTTGTGTCAGCTGCTCGGGCTTTCCAAAACAGCATGCATTTTGTCCAGGTTAAAACATTCAGTCGGCTTATATGGCTAATATTGTAGCTTGATGATACATTTACTAGGATTAGTTTGAATCATTGCTCATTATTATCCATTGTGGCCTAGACCAAAAGAGGAGTCTCCTCCCTTAGAATTGAGTACAGTGAAGGAAAACATCCATGAGGGGAGGAAAGGAGACAAGTTTGAAGCTTAGGGCATTTCTCAGACCCTGTGAGTACCCTAAGGGCAGGGCAAAGATGAACATTAAGGCTCCAGCATATGACTGCAGTGGTGGCCAATTTCGCCCATTTTATAGCTTTGCCTACAGCTAGACCTAATAGGCAATCTCTTTTTTTTTTTTTTTTTTTAATTTTGAGATGTGGTCTCGCTCTTTCTCTTAAGAAAGAGTGCAGTGGCATGAACACAGCTAACTGCAGCCTCAACCTCCCAGGCTCAAGCAATGCCCCTGCCCCAGCCTCCTGAATAGCTGGGAACCCAGGCACATGCCACCACACCTGACTAATTTTTTTCATATTTTTATTGTGATGAGGTCTTGCCATGTTGCCCAGGCTGATCTCGAACTCCTGGGCTCAAGCGATCCTCCTTCCTGGGCTTCTCAAGGTGTTAATTACAGTAACTTTTCAATCTAATCAAAAGATATACTCAGATGTAAGTTAGCTGCCCTGAAACCCTCCACAGGATCTTCAAAAGACTGCTAGTGTTCCATCTGAAGACAGAAAGACATATGCCCTGCAACATTCTCTGCACATTGAGCTGCACCAAATAAGCTGCCCTGTTGCAAATCACCTTTCAATACAGCGTATTTTTTTCACATGCTACATATTTATTAAGCACACCATTTTTCCTGAGTATGGAACTCTATTCTCTCTCAATGTTAATCTTTAATGTACAAGCCATCTTATGATACGGTTTCAAAGTGAACCATGTAGTACATTCAATGAGGAACATTTTTCTTATTAAGACTAATTAACAGGTTCTCGATTCCCACAAATGCCTAGGTGCTTTACAGTGATTCTCTTTGCAATGACAATATTTAGCCAACCAGAATTTAACCCTTGAGAGTCCTTCATTACCACAGTCAATTAAGAAGTGAGTCATTTATGTTACATCTCTGCTAAGAATAGTCTGCAGATGGGCTTTTAAGGAAAGAGGAATTTAAAAATAAAAGTATTTGACAAGTTCCTGATCAGATGCCTATATTTACCACAACCAAATTAGAATTGTGTTGCACAAAAGTTAAAGTTTATCCTGGAAAATTCCTGAGACGTGTTCAGATTTGACCTCAGAAGTCTTTCTCCATTACTTCGGAAAAACATTTTGACTTCCTTGGGCCATGCTTTTTCTTATAACTCAAAGAGGACTTTTCTTCCTATGGGCTTTTGACCTCCAACCTCACAGACTGACAATTTATTGTGAAGTACATGTCATCAGAAATAGCTCGGTGTCATGTCTCTGTGAAAGGACGGCCTCGCTGGCACCAGGCACAGGATTCAGGGGTGACCACCCCGCAAATCACTTCTCTTCTTGGAGCCTCCACTTCCCCTTCTCAAAGCCAAGGTGTTGGACTTGATCATCATTATGGATCTTTTGAGCTTCAAGAGTTGATTGATCCAAATATCACAGAGGGCCCAGTAGCTGGTTCCCTGAGCCCAGAGTCTGTACATTCTCAGGGGGCTCTCAGACACACATGTATATGCACAGCATGTTTTATTACTTCCATTGTTATTTCTGCCCTATTGAGTTTTCTGAACAAGGAAATCTATTTTATAAAAGATATGGGATTTGCTGTTCCTGTTCAGAATTCAACACAGAGATTGAATATGTATTATTCATTGTAAACTAATTTTTAAATGTTTTTGTTAAGGAAGTAAGTTGTGCATAAAAGTATTGATAATCTCATGTCCAAACTGAATCAAGAGATGACTTTAGCAAACAGCTTATTCAATTTTCTTTTTTATCTTTTTTATTTTATTCTTTTTATATTTATTTTTATTTTTCACCATGTTGGCAAGGCTGGTCTTGAACTCCTGACCTCAAGTGATCTACCCTCCTTGGCCTCAAAATGCTGGGATTACAGGCATGAACCACTGTGCCCAGCATCAATTTTCAGTATTAAAGAAGGAGGTTTCTACCTGAAATCAGACTTGGAAGTTTACATGTGATGTTTGAATCAGGGTTAAGTAGAGATACAACTGACAGTCCAGGATTCTGACCTACTCTCAATGGTTTATAACATGAGTCCAAAGCTTCCCTCATTCTAATTATGTTCCTAGCTACCTACATGGTCAGTGTTAGAGCCTTGTGGTTAAAAACCCCACCAGTTCCCCAAAAATCATATGGATCTGAGAGTATAGATGATATAAGGAGACACAGCAAACACTCGTTGAGTGCTAACTGTGTAACCTGCACAATGCTAGTTACTCTACATACATAGTTTTATTTATAGGGAGGCAGTGTTGCATATTGGTATAGACATGGGCTCTGAAATCAGACCGTTCTTGTTTTGCATGTGGCTTACAGACTGGCAATGGTGATTCAGATATGTGAACAACAAGAATAAGAAATTTCTAAAAGGAAACATTGAGTGAGTTTCAATAAGCAGACAAAGCAGCAGTGTAAAGAATCATGGCCATCTTTTAAAGAAACTAGGGAATTGGGTGAGACTCCAGCTGCAACCTTTCAAGGGAGGTAGGGCCTCCGTAGGTCCTCCAAACAAACAAACAAACAAAGAAGAAGAAGGAGGTGGAGGAGGAGGAGGAGGAGGAGGAGAAAGGAGAAGGAAAGAAACTAGGAACAGGCAGAAACAAGAAGAATAGATTAAAACTGAAAAGGTTCTGGATGCAATCGTGAAAGAAGATGTAATAGCCAGAGTCCCTGCAAGAACAAGAGAAGATGGCTTGAGAATGACTCAGTGAGCAGGACTCTAGAGACATGTTACCAGATTTAAGAAAGTTAACTAAATCCCAATTCAATTCAAAGGGGAACACCTAGAGCAATGCACTGAAATAGCCTTGCATGCTCAGAGACAATGACTCACAGTAGTCTTCTTCCTGGCCTGAAGGTTACCAAAATATGTAAATAAGAGGCAAAACACAAAGAGGATTGCAGTGGCTCATGCCTGTAATCCCAGCACTTTGGGAAGCTGAGGCGGGCAGATCACAAGGTCAGGAGTTTGAAACCAGCCTGGCCAACACGGTGAAACCCTGTCTCTACTAAAAAAAATTTAAAAAGTAGCCAGGCGTGGAGGTGGGCACCTGTAATCCCAGCTACTCAGGAGGCTGAGGCAGAATTGCTTCAACCTGGGAGGTGGAGGTAGCAGTGAGCCAAGAGTGTGCCACTGCACTCCAGCCTGGGTGACAGAGCAAGACTCCATCTCGGAAAACAAAAGAGAGAGAGAGACTTATAAAAGAATATGCCAAGAAATGAGCCTGCCTAAGTCAATTTAAAGAAGAAATTGGTGATCTTCTATGCCTGACACTATGGCTTATTATATAAAGAAAGAAAACCCTCTGGCACAAAAACTCATAAAACATTATATAAAATATATCTTAAAATATTGAGACATAGCTGAGTTGGCAGGAATATAAGGACAAGAGAGGCTATAAACAACAGGAAAGCATTATCCAGAGCAACAAGTATGACGCTAGCTTTTACTCAGAGAGCATCTGCTCATTTCTATTGACAGAGAAACTGAGTTTTAATGAGCCCAAGTAGTGCAGGACACCAATCTGAAATATCCACATAAAGCCAGAACCTCAAAGTCTGGGAAAACGAGGACGGGGTGAGGGGTGGGAAATGAAGGAAACAGTCTTGCATAGGGACCTTGCGTGATTCAGCCTTGACTCTGAGTAGAGAAGTAAATAAGATTAAAATGTTTCTTGTGAGAATTTCCAACTACCTGCTCACTCTGACATGGACATGTGTCTTAAATTCACATTACTTGTGTGACCTTAGAATCCTCGAGCTAAAAATGTAATTGAATGTACCATGGGTTGATTTTTATACCCAAGCATCAGTCAGAAACAAACAAATACTCTCTGCAAAATGCACATTAAATCCATGCCTCAAATAATGCTCGTGTATAAAGTCCCAAAGAACATGAGCTCCCTCCCAATCAAAATTCTCTAAACACATAAGGGAACAGACTACCATGAGTGAGAGGCAGAAGACCTCAGCAACAGATTGGCAAAGTCAGCAGATACTGGATCTATTAGATTCAAATATAAAATAAGTATTTTAAATATTTTCAAAGAAGTGAAAGCATGGTTCAGGAATAAGAGACAATTGGGTAGAGTAGGAACAAATACAATTTCTGAAAGCAAAACATTGAAAAACTAAAATAAAATTTGCTTGTATAGATCAAACAGCAGATTAGATATAGCCAAAGAAGTAATAGGTGAAGTGGAAGAGAAATCTGAAGAAATGCAATACAAAGAGACAAAGACATATAAATTTTTTTTAATGTTAAAATACATAGATGATAGAGTAAAAAGGGTTAACATATATTTAATGGTACTTCCAGAAAAATAAAATAAAGGAAATTAGAGATAGGCTATATTTGAAAAGGTAATAGCAAAGAATTTTTTAGAGTTGATTAAAGATGTCTATCTTCATATTCAAGAAGCCTAATTAATCTTAACAAGAATAAATGGAAGTGAATCTTTAAGTATACACAACAGCATGAAGCTACAGGACACCAAAAAAAAAAACAAAGATAAATAGAGGAATATAAGGAGCTATAGGATGCAGAGAAGGACGAAGACAGATTTTTACGAAGAAATGAGTTTTGTTACTAACAGCTAGGATCTCAAGAACAGAAATGGAAGTTAGATGATGTCAAAGTGGTATCTTCAAAGTATGGAGGGATTTAAAACAACTAGCAGCCTAGAAGTGTGTATCCAGAAAAAAGTATGTTTTAGTTACAAGAGTGAAATATATTTTCATAAAACAAAACAGAAAATTTAGTATTAACAGATCTTTACTAAAGAAACATAAAATATGTTGAACTCCAGGTAGATGATTCTACAAAAAAGGTAGAAGATACAAGAAGGAATTCAGTGAGGGCAGGGATAAGAGAAGATTACTATGTAGGTAAATCTAAGCAAACAGTAGTGGTATTAAAACAATTTTTAAAAGTCTAATTTAGGGGGAGTTAGAATTTAAGATAGATATAAATTCCTCCAAAAATAATAGCACATTAATCTGGATAGAATCATCAGACTTAAAAGGAGTTATGATGTTGGAATTATTTGGGAGGTGGGCAAATATTCTGATTTAGACCTTAGGTTAAATATCCACATTAAAATTTCTAAGACAATCTCTAAAAGAATACAAATAGAGTGTGTAACTTCCAAACTAGCAGCAGGAAAAATGGAATGAAGGATATATTAATCAATCAAAATGATGATAAGAAGAGCAGAAGACAAGAGCCCAAAAGACTGGGCAAATATAAAACATAAATTATATAGTACAGATAGATATAAGAAAATAACAATGATTGTAAAGGAACTGTAATCACAATTAAAACATGAGAGCAATTAGACTCTTTCTACATCTGTGATAACAGTAATAATACTCCTAAAACATAAGGATTCAAAAAGACTAAAAGGTAAAAATATGATTAAAAAAAGATAGCTGGTATGATTTTTCTAGTGTCAGGAATAAATAGAAGCTGTCAATACAACATAGCTGGTCACGTTGGTTCATGCCTGTAATGCCAATACTTTGGGAGGCTGTGGCAGGAAGATTGCTTGAGCCCAGGAGCTTGATACCAGCCTGGGCAACACAATGAGACCTCATCTCTACCAAAAAAAAAAAAGTTTAAAGTTAGCCAGGCATGGTGATGCATTCCTGTAGTCCTAGCTACTCTGGAAGCTGAGGTGGGAGGATCACTTAAGCTTGGGAGGTCGAGGCTGCAGTGACCTGTGATTGGACTACTGCACTCCAGCCTGGGTGACAGAGTGAGACCTGTCTCAAGAAAAAACATAAATGACCCAGCCATCCCATTACTGGAGATATACCCAAAGGATTATAAGTCATGCTGCTATAAAGACACATATACACATATGTTTACTGCGGCATTATTCACAATAGCAAAGTCTTAGAATCAACCCAAATGTCCATCAGTGACAGACTGGATTAAGAAAACGTGGCACATATACACCATGGAATACTATGCAGCCAGAAAAAAGGATGAGTTCGTGTCCTTTGTAGGGACATGGATGCAGCTGGAAACCCTCATCTCAGCAAACTATTGCAAGAACAGAAAACCAAATACCGCATGTTCTCACTCATAGGTGGGAATTGAACAATGAGATCACCTGGACGCAGGAAGGGGATCATCACACACCAGGGCCTATTGTGGGGAGGAGGGGGGAGGGATAGCATTAGGAGATAGGTTATAAATGACAAGTTAATGGGTGCAGCACACCAACATGGCACATGCATACATATGTAACAAACTTACACGTTGTGCACATGTACCCTAGAACTTAAAGTATAATAAAAAAAAAAAGAAAAAACATAAAAAAATAAAGTACAGCACATTGCCAGTGATAGAAGGTAATTACAATGAAAAATAAATAAATCACCAGGAAAATACAATAGTTCTAAACTTGTAGACATTTAATAATATACCAACAAAATACAAAAGGCAAAGATTTTCAGAAACGTAAGGAGAAATTGACAGATTTTAACACAGTTCTCAGTAAATAATAGATTAAGTAGACAAAAATGAGGAAGTGTGTAGAATATTTTTAAAATGCATTTTTTAAGCTTGATCTAATAATGGGCACATGGGGAACATTGCACTCGACTTGATAATACATGTTATTCTAGAGTAGTGCATGGATCATTTATGACAACAAACCAAATTCTGGACCCTAAACCAAGTCTCAATATATTTCAGAGTTGGTTTCACACGATATATTTCTTTGACTATAACATTCTGATGTTATAAATTAATTAAAAAATATGTAACAATGATGATTAGAAGAGCAGAAAGCAAGAGGGTTGGTCAGTTAAAAGGCAGAATTCTCAACACAAATAAACAGAAATCATGAATTGAAGTATAGAGCATAATGTAAGTTGAAAAATAATTTGGATGACATAATAATAAAAGCATTATATATTATTACTTATGAGTAAGTATTACTTATGAATAACTAAACACTGCTAAAACAGTGTTTAGAAGAAAATTATAAGTTTAAAAATAATATGTTGGAAAAAGAAGAAAGACTCAAAGTTAGTGAGTTTGGTATCAAATTAGGAAGTTAAAATAGAAAATAGTAAGCCCAAAAAAATTTAAAAAAAGATTATAATTATGAAAACAGAAATAAGTAAAATAGAAAGACACAATACAAAAGATTAACAAAATTTTTTTCTTTGAAAATAATAACAAATCGACAAATACCTAACAATGATATCAAAAATTTAAGAGGAAAGCACAAATTTTAAAAAGAAATAAAAAGGGGCATTAATATATTTGCTGAAGAAAAGATATTACTAATAATTTTCTGCCTAAAAATTTGAAAACTTGGTTGAATTGGACAAAGTTCTGGAAAGATACATATTACAAAAACTGATTCAGAAAGAAATAAATACCACTTTATACTCAGTAGGATGGCCAAGACCAAAAAGATAGACACTAACAAGTGTTGAGAAGGATGTGAACACATTGGAGCCATCAAATATTAATGCTGGGAGTGTCACCTGGTACAGCCATTTTGGAATGCAGTTTGAAACACAGTTCGTCAAACAGTTAAACACAGAGGCACCACATGAGCCAGCAGTCCCGTTCCTAGATATATGCCCAAGAGATTTGAACATACACATTTCAGAAAAATTTGTACATTAAAGTGCATTACTCATAACAACCAAAAATAGAAAAGACCCAAGCATCTGTAGATTGATGAGTGAATGAATCAAACATAGTATAGCCATGCAACAAAATATTACTTAGCCTTAGAAAGGAATGAAGTACTGATAAATGCTACATGGATAAACCATGAAAATGTCATGCGAAGTGAAAGAAACCAGACACAAAATATCAAACTTTATATGATTCCATTTATATGAATTGTCCAGAATAGGAAAATCCAAGACACAGAAGGTAGATTAGTGGTTGCAATGGGCTGGAGAGAAAGAGGCATGGGGAGTGGCTGCTAATAGAAATGTGTGGGGTTTTTTGGGGGGGTAGGAGAGTGGTGAAAACGTTCTGGAATTAGATGGGGGAATGGTAGGACAACACTGAATTGTACACTTTAAATAGGTGAATTTAATGGTAAATAAAATATATCTCAATAAAAAAAGGGGAATGGAAAGTCTAAATGTTCCATAATCACAAGAACATTAATCACTACATTCAAATCTTTCTAAAAAGACATCAGTCTCATTTGGTTTTACAAGTGAATTCTATAATCTTTAACAAACTATAGGTAAGAAAGTGAATACTACACAACTAATTTATCATGCTAGTACAACACTGACATATAAAATAGCAAAGGAATTCTGAGAAAAAAATTACAGGACATGTTTCTTACGAACATGGACACAGAAATTATAAATAAATATTAATTAACTGAATACTGTAGTGTACAATAAGATCCAAAGGCCAGTACCAGGTTAATACATTTGAATATATATTACTATATAATATGCCACATTAACAAATTAATGGAGGCACATCTCAATAGATGCAGAAAAACTTCTGATAAATTTCAACAACCATGAGTGATTTTTTTTTTTTTAATTCCACAACAAAGGTCCTGTTCAATGATTGAGGTTGTTTAAAAAAATCCTTAACAGGAAGAGACATAGGGATTAGGAAGAAGCAGTACTGTTTGTTTGAAGATTTATAATCAGTTACATTAAAAAAAAAAAAAAAAAAAAACAGAAGGCCGGGAGCAGTGGCTCACATCTGTAAGCTCAGAACTTTGGGAGGCAGAGGCAGACAGATCACGAGGTCAGGAGATCAAGACCATCCTGTCCAACAAGGTGAAACTCCGTCTCTAATAAAAAACAAAAAAATTAGTCGGGCATGGTGGCATGTGCCTGTAGTCCCAGCTACTCAGGAGGCTGAAGCAGGGGAATCGCTTGAACCCGGGAGGCAGAGGTTTCAGTGAGCCGAGATTGTGCCACTACACTCCAGCCTGGTGACAGAGTGAGACTCCATCTCAAAAAATAAAATAAAATAAAATAGAAAAAGTCTAGGTGAAAATATTAGTTATTCATAGTTCATTAAATTGATGAATACAAGTGCAACATGCAAAATTCAATTATATTTCTCACCAGAAATAATAGACAATGAAGTTCTCAAAAAGAAATAATATATCCAAAGTAGCAAAAAATATATCATATCTCAAAACAGATCTAAAAGATGTGTAGGAGTTTTATCTAAAAATTAAGAATTTAATCAGAAACATTAGAAGACATAATAAGTGGAGAGAAATACATGTGAAAAGACTATATTGTGAAGATGTTACTTATCCTCATGGTGATAAATAGGTATTATATAATTCTAATCAAACTTCCTACTGGATTCTGTATATATAACTAGCTAGCTCTGAAATTTATATAGAACACTCAAGAATAGTCAAGACACAGCCAGGCATGAAGACTAATATAAAATTCTGGTAACTAAAATGATGAAGCAATGCAGCAAGTATACAGGAAGGGATTAATGAAATAAAACAGCCAAGGAATGGACCCATGCATATATGAATACTTAATATATGACAGAATTGGTACTTCATATCCATGAGAAAGAAGAATCCTTTGTGATTTGAGGATTAAATATATGTATATTAAAAATCAAAATGGGCCAGGCACAGGGGCTCATGCCTGTAATTCCAACACTTTGGGAAGCCGAGGAAGGTAGATGACTTGAGCTCAGGAATTTGAGACCAGCTTGGCCAACATGGCAAAACCCTCTCTCTACCAAAAATACGAAAATTATCCAGGCATAATGGCACGCACCTGTAGTCCCAGCTACTCGGGAGGCTGAGGCACAAGAATTGCTTGAACCTGGGAGGTGGAGGTTGCAGTGAGCTGAGATGGCACCACTGTACTCCAACCTGGGCAACAGAGCCAGACTGTCTCCAAAAAAAAGGACTCCTGCCTCATAGCACAAAATAAAAGTAATTTCAGATGAATGAAGAAATAAAATATGAAAAGCAAAAGAAAACCATTAAGAGAAAGTATAGGAAGTGAACTCAGGACATGGATTAATTTCTCTTAAAATTACAGAAAACGAAAACCATACAGAGAGTTATTAATAAATTCAACTACATTAAAAATGACTACTTTTTCTTTCATCAAAAGACTTCACAAAATGGGAAAGAGAAGTAGATAAACAGTAGATATTTCCAGGAAATATAATTGGCAAAGGATTAGTATCCAGAATATGTAAAGAAGTTTTAATAATCAACTAAAAAGGCAAATGATTTGGCCATTTCACAGAAGAGGAAATACAAATTACTAATAAACTTTGCAAAAATGTGCTCAAACATTTTAGCAACCATAGAAATATAAATCAAAATCCTTTTCAGCAAGTTGAAAATTTAAAAGTTGCACAATGTCAAGTGTTGATTAGTATGAGGAGTGACAGGAACTCTTGTGTACTGCTAATGGGAATGTATGTTACTGTATGTATTTTATATACTATCACTTTAGAAGATAATTTGGCATCATCCATTAAAGTTTAATATACACAGCCCCAAAACTCAACCATTCTACTTTTATGCATATGCACTAGAGAATTCTTACATACATATCATTATATAAGTACAAGATGATTCATAGCAGCATTATCTGTAATTATGGCAAAACAACCTAGATGTCCATTGACTATAAAAAGGAAAAAAAAATTGTGATATAGTCAAATCATGAAATCCTATACTGCCATGAAAATGAATAAACCACAGCTATGTTCACATGTGTGAATGGTTTTTGGGGTTTTTTTTTTTTTTTTTTTTTTTTTTTTTTTTTGAGATGGAGTCTCGCTCGGTCGCCCAGGCTGGAGTGCAGTGGCACGATCTTGGCTCACTGCAAGCTCCGTCTCCCAGGTTCACACCATTCTCCTGCCTCAGACTCCCCAGTAACTGGGACTACAGGCACCCGCCACCACACACAGCTGATTTTTTGTATTTTTAGTAGAGACGGGGTTTCACTGTGTTAGCCAAGATGGTCTCGATCTCCTGACCTCGTGATCTGCCTGCCTCTGCCTCCCAAAGTGCTGGGATTACAGGCATGAGCTACCGTGCCCGGCCACATGTATGAATGTTTAAAACACAATGTTGGGTGGGAGAGGCAAATCACAGAAGGGCACTATACTCTGATTATTTTATATGTATTTAATTTTATATAAAGTGACTATATGCTTATGTCTGCCCCGTTAATATGAGAGCTTTCCTGAACTAAGGAAAACTTGCAAAATATTTTCTCCCTAAGAGAAAAGGCCCTGGAAATCAGAGTTTAAACTTTCTGGCCTGAAATTATGTCTGCAGGGTAAGTTTTTAAACCATGAACAGATAAGATAAAAGTGGTCCCTCAGAGCATGTGCTATCTAGGGCGGGAGATTAGGACGGGATCCTTCCCACTTAACCTGCTGACTGGCCACTATTGCCCCTAGTCAAATCAGAAGATACAATCTGTCCCTCCTCCACCACACACAAAAAGCCTTTGAGATAATGAGAAAAACAATTGTAAGAGTAACTGTTACCACAGTAAGAGTAGCAACAATGTTATTTCAGGCATTGTTACTCATGTACACAGGTGTTCAATACCCAGGCTTGCTAAATAGGCTGTCATGCTGTCAGCAATGCCAGCTGCATAAGCCAAATCTAACAGAAAAGGCCTCTGACTGTATGCTTCTGAGAATCTTCCAAAGAAAAACCTCCTTGGCTGTCTGGAGCTCTGAGCCATTGCTGTTTGAAGGGCTGACAGATGGAGTGAACCAGTGAGAGATTACCGTTCCCAACCTGCAGCCTCTGTGCTGCTGCACTTCGTCCTCCTGCCTCACTCCACCCCGATACTTGGCTCAACCCCCACCCTGAAACTATAGCTTTATTCCCAAGAAGGCAGAAAAAAGCTATGCTGAAAGTTCAACTCAACCATCACGTGGAGGTACCCGGCCCAGTGCAAGCTAACTAACCTTGGAACTTTTATCCGCATGTTACAATGTGCATAACAGGGGCTCAACCTCTCAGCAGCCACAGCCATTCTGCCAGGGTTTTGGCACTGGGAGATGAATCAAAAACTTTAACTGATTGATTTCTCTTCTTTTTTTTTTTGAGGTGGAAATTCACTTTGTAGCCCAAGCTGAAGTGTAGTTGTGCAATCTCAGCTCACTGCAACCTCCATCTCTGGGGCTCAAGTGATTCTCCTGCCTCAGCCTCCCCAGTAGCTGGGATTACAGGTGCACACCACCAGGCCTGGCCAATTTTTTTGTTGTTGTATTTTAGTAGAGATGAGGTTTCACCATGTTGCCCCGGCTGGTCTCGAACTCCTGAGCTCAGGAGATCTGCCCGCCTTGGCCTCCCAAACTGCTGGGATTACAGGCGTGAGCCACTGTGCCTGGCTAAGTGACCAATTTCAAGAAGGGATCAGTAGTAGTTCCATTGTGACCAGCTTGCCCAATAAAGTTTAGGGGACAGTGGCTTTATGTTTTCACCATCAGACAAATACCTACTCAACAACAAGCAAAACTTTTGCCAGGCAGTATCTTCTGAAAGAGATTCCTGCAATTATCCAAGGAAACGACCACTGAGGTCAATGGACATTTACAGAGTGAAAGACAGTGAATCTTCAAAGAGCAAACCCTTACAGAAGAGCCATGGTGCCTGCCTCAACCATATGCTTATTGTCAAAAACCTCAATCCCTCTGTTTAGAAAAATTGGATAGGGAAAAATTCATTAACCCCAGAGAAGTAACTTAGTCCTATCTTTCACCCAATTTTTTTGAAATGATGGTATAGCCTACCTGATTGGGAGAAAAAAAAAAAGGAATGAAGCAACTAACAGTAAAAATACACAAATCTAGACCTATATGATCCAGTGATCTGGACAGGACCTTTATGATCTGTCAGCCGAGAAAGAATCAAAGCCAACTCTAGGAATTGCTGATAATTAAAAGGTAGGTGAGCACAAAAGAATATTAGAAACCATTCTATGTGGCAAGACTGAAAAGGGGATATGACTTCTTAATAAATTAGCTAGAAAGTGAGAGCCAAATCCGTGCATCATTCCAAGGTTGAGATCACAGAGGATAGATGGACCCTAGGGGTCTTATTATACCTGCGAGGGGAGAAAGGGAAGATAACACACACAGACTAGCCTTTCAAAATGTTGGCCAAGAAAGAATGGGAAGACCCCACATAATAACAGGGGTGGAAGTAAAGTTTCCATTCAACAAGTCCTTTGATTCTTTTACACTGTTTTGTACAGCTATGTTAGTATCACTATCTACTATTATCATTATTCTTTCATTAAAAGTTTGTGGAGTACCATGAAATGATATCTGTCCACTACTATATAAAGCCCTGTAGTCCTCCCTTCACAGAAAAGAAACCACTAATCACCAGCAGTTCTGTTAAAGACTGCAAATAAAATTCAGGCAAGACATTTTTTCTTGATAACTTCGTTTTTAGAATACTGTATTTTCTAACCTGTAGAATTTTAAGGGACAGCCTATAAGCTCCTTTTCTTTCTAGCTGAAGAATTAGGAGTCTGAGACTGGGGAATTTGAGACTTCTTTAAGTCAGTTTTGATGCTTGGTTTATTAAACTATTCATTTTAAAGAAAGGTAACATTAACCTCTCACAGTAAATTGTCCCTGTCAAATACTTTGATACGATGTCAGTTGGCGAGTGAATGACACTGAGCCCCCACCCTCACTCCTAAGACTGAGTCATCCCCAGTTACAAAGCTCGCTGGCAAGCAAACTGCTTGTCAAGTTTGCCAAAAAGAACAGCAAAAGTGGGAACAGCCAAGCTTGTACAATTTTGCTGTTTCTTTCTTTCTTTGGTATATTTTTAGGTTGCCAGGAATCGATTTCCTCTTCTATGCTTTATAAGTTTCTATTCATAAGCCTGGCAATTTATTAAACTTCATTTTATTCATATAAAGTAGTCACTGCTAACAGTGACTCAATAAAGCCATTTTCTTCCCATACACCTGGACTTCTAGCCAGAGAACGAGATGCGGTGTGCACAAGTACCAATCAATGAAATGAAAAACATTTTATGAAAAACAAAATTTAGTCTTGAAAATCTGAACATTTCTTTTACAAGTCACTGATTGAAGGGATTTTTGCAATCAAAATGAATCCAGGCAAACCCATGCTACTGGATTTTGATTAATTAAGCCAAAATCTGCACATCTGTGTAATGCCTAGCTCGTAAGTGAGATGGGTTTAATCAGTGAGGAAAATGTGGTTTGGGGAAGAGGCTGCAGGTGGAGTTTGCTAACTAGCACATTTTATTTATTTTTCCCTTAGTGGGTTTCTACTCTTTAGTAAGGTTATTATAATCCTTGGTTTTCTGGTTTCCTGCCCACTATTCATCACTCCCACTAAAGATCTCCCACATGCCCTGCATAACAATAATCAATTAAAATGCAGTAGTCAACCTGGTTGACTGAAGCTTTGCTTCATAGAACAGAGATGAAGCTAGAAGCCACATTTTGTGCATTATGTCTATTCCTAGTATCGTAAAGAACCATGGTGAACCAGCCAAGACAGCCATGTATACAAATAAACAAAATTACTACAAATAAAGAAAAATAGAGTGTCAGTGGAAGGATAAGCAACTGCCTGTGGCTCTGTGATTGAGGCCTTACATACCCAAAAGAGCATTTAGCATTGAACTCTTCCAGTAGCCCTAAAATCCAATGTTATGACTTATTATATAAATAATAAATGACTTGAACTTTTAGCCATGGTGGTATTAAGAGATTAGCAAATCCTCTCAGGTTAAAAAAAAATAACATATAAAGTTGGACAAAATTGTCGAAAATTGATGAAAGGTGATAAATTGAGATATTTATTCTTATTTTATTTTATTTTATTTTATTTTATTTTGCGGTAGTTCTCTCTTTATATAGACTCTGGTTCTAGAAACAACTCGCCTGCAGCTGGCTGGCTGGACTATTTACAGGCCCATTGCAGGCTGTACCTTGGCCACCTCCCTGCACCGTGCTCAGCTGTGAAGCCAAAATAAGTTAGGGCCAGGCGGGGCGGGGCGGGGCGGGGCAGGGACGGGGGCTGTACACTCGAGTGCTGGGGGCTCGGAGCCTTAATACTGCTGAGGGCCGGACCGGGGCTGTAAACATGGCCAGGGCGGCCCTGCCCACCCCTAGTGGTCGGTAACGACTGGAAGCAGAGCAACCAGGCAAGTCCGGGAGGCTCAGGCCTCGGACAGGCAGCTCTGGATCCGGTCCACCCACTGCTGGACCGAGGGCACGTCCTGAGCACAAAAGTTGTAAACGAGACCCGTTGTCTTCACGTCAAAGAAGGCCTTCTCATCCACGCTCTTAGGGGCGCCCATGGTGGGCGTGCCAGGTGCCACCGCCTCCACCTCCGCCAGGTCGATGACACCCTTGCACTCAGTGTCCACACGGTGGCCAAAGTAGCGCAGCTGGTGCTTGGTCTTGTCCAACATGAACCAGCGGGCCTTCCAGGGCTTCATGAAGGCCTCCTTCTTGTACAGAGTGCCCTCATAGGACCTGTTCTCACTCTCAGCTGTCTGGAACTGGCTGTACAGGGTGCTGGTGCTGCGGTGGGCAGCCTGGCGGGAGCCAGATGCAGTCGAGCCACTTCTCTGGTCGCTCTCAAGCGAGCGGGTGGAGCCCAGGGGTTCCTCCTGCTGGTACATAACCAGCGAGCAGCGGTGGTGGGGTGCAGGGGACACTAGGAGGGAGCTAGGGGTGCCACGTCCATCTGGCCGGGCTTCGAGGCGCTGTGCAGCCTCATCCGATCCCAGGTGTCCTTCCTGCGCTCAGCGGGTCAGCACCGCTCTGTCTCCAGCCTCTGCAGCTCCTCCAACAGGCGTGAGGTGGCCTCAGGCTGGGTTCGTGGGCAGCTGTGGTAGCAGGCCACACTATACTGCACCTGCTCTGGGGAGTGCCTCCCTCAGACCATTCTTCCTTTGGGGCTCAGGGGGCCCCTGGGCCAGTTTCTGGTCATAGGGAGGGCCCTCGGCCAGCATCTCCTCAGTGTAGAAGTCCTACACCTTCAGATTGGACACGTTGCTGTAGGTCCGCAGGACTTCTGTGTCCTTGGGTGCATGCATGTAATTGTGGAACATGGGTGTCCTCTTGCTCATCCGGTCCACACACAGACCTGCAAGGCAGCTGGCCCCTGCGCTGCCCCTTCTCTTACAGCAGCCCCAGCTCAATGTGCTCATTGTCAGAGTCCAGCAGGAAGGTCCGGAAACAGCGGGACACATGATATGGTAGCCAAGGAACTTGAGGTAGAACTGGCTGAACTCAAACTCCATGGGGAACTGCGGGTGGACCTGGTATAGGCAGTCCAGGAACTGCAGGAAGATGGTGTGAAGCTGCTGCTCTGTCCAGTCAGAATGTGGGCTCCCCAGTGGCTGAAGTGATGACTGAAGGACAGCCACTCCTTCTCCACCAGCAGGCAGAACCCCTCCAGCATGCGGTAGAAGGGGTCTGACAGCAGCTGCACTAAGGATACCACCTGGGTGGTGATGGCCCAGCCATCCTCCAGGCCCATCAGCACGGAGGAGCTTGAGTACAGGAGCTCCCCACCAGCACTAACACCTGCAGCAGCTTGTTGTGATCTGTATCAGCCACTCCTGTCCTCCAGCAAGGGCAGGAAGGAGGCTAGGCTGGGCTCAGCAGCAGAGCAGCCTGGGACACATGCCTTCAGCAGCTTCTTGAAGCTAGCCTTCACCTGCCGCTCCTGGAATACCTCAATGGGCACCAGCTCCCACTGCTGCAGGGGATCTGGCCTCACACTCTTGAGCTGGACTTTGTCCCCAAGGATGTAGAGGGCTGCTCGCTGTGGCCACAGGACGTCCTGGTTGGGCGGGGGCACCCGTTGGCCTGGGGTGGGGCCAGCACGTCTCTGCCAGCTAGCCAGGTGCCCACATTGGCACCAAGCCCACTGCTGCGCCCACTAGTCCCGACACTGCCCCCACTTACCTCGGGGTGCAGTCAGTCAACCTCCAGGCTGAGGCCGCCATGGGGTTGGACAGTGTGGTGACCCTGGCTCTGGGGCTGTGAATGTGACTGCCCATGTAGGCTGAGGAGAAGCCGCTAAGTGTGTTGCGTCCTGATGCACTGGAGTAGCAGGGCATGGAGCCTGCAGGTACTTCTCCTGCTCCACGCTACTCGAGTCCGCCTGGAACTGGCCTGGAGAAGGTGCGTTCTGGGCCTTAAAGAGGCCGACGACACCTATGCCATGCAGGCCCCCAGAACGCAGCAGTACTGCCTTGGACCGTCCGCTGCGCCAGCAGACCACGGGGAAGCGGTTCTGGCGGTAGCAGTGGGACATGCACTGCAGGGTGTTGTCCTGGACACTCTGGAGCACGATCAGCAGCCCCGGGTAGCTGCAGTAGATGGCATACATGCAGTTGACAGGAGAAATGCAGAAGGATTCAGACTTGACCCAGCTCAGGCGGCTGCTCAGGGTGCCCAGGCCGAGGCACTGGTAATCGCGGCAGCAAGTCCTTTCCACCAGGAAGTTGCTCATGGTCATGCGGTCTGAGGGCTTCGGGGCTGAGGACGGGGTCAGCATGCTGGGTTCCAGCTCCTCAGACACTGAGATCTCATCCTCCTGGTCCTCAGGGGGCTGGCCCCAGTGCTCCTAGCTGGGGGGGTTGTACTTCTTGCGAGTGACATGCTGCCACCCAATAGTCTTCCTGGCGTTCTTAACCAGGTTCCTGGACAGGGTTCTGAGGGAAAGACCCTTGTTCTTGGTGACACGGGGTGGCCTGCCCAGTGTGTAGGCAGAACCCAGGGTGAAGGAGAAGGTGGCCCTGACATCCAGCGTGTACCGCAGCTTATTCAGCTGCTTGCAGAAGGGCTCGACACTGTCAGACCCCACCTCGTCATCAAAGGCCATTTTCAGCAGCTGGAATGTGCAGGAGCGCAGCTGCAGCCCGTCCTGCAAGAGCTGGCCCACAGGGTTCTGGATGCTGATACACTTCTCCTTGGTCAGTGCGGCCACCGGGAAGGAGCAGAACACCACCTGCTCCCCCACCAGGGGGCCTGTGAGCATCCCCGTGAAGATAACCTGGTACGTGATGAGGAAGATGGTGCCCTCAGCTGGGAGCAGTGCTGGCCCCCCCTGCACTGCCCCCCGCACCCTCCTCATGCCCATCCGGTAGCAGGCCATCCAGCACACACTCTTCACCAGGCAGCAGGTGCGGCCTCAGTAGCTTGGGTTTCTGGGTGGGCATCAGCCTCTAGTTCTCCTGCTGCACAGCCTCCAGGGTGTTGATGTGCATCTGGATGATGTCTGGCACCATGACATGCAGCCCCTTGAGGTGGTCACTGGTGACCCCACTCTCTGTGCAAACCTCGTCCACAAAGCAGTTGATGAAGCAGACCACAGCCCCAGCTACATTGCAGGTCTCTGTGTCCTCAAAGCCGCTCCCCGTGTCATAGCTCTTAGCCACACTGCCAGCCATGCTGTTGGGGACCAGGCTGTTGCTGGCGCTCTCTACGTCACCCAGCCCAGGAGCTCCTGAAGCAGGAGGCTCTTGCCGCTGTCCAGGGGCAGCAGGAGGTAGCTCATGCGGTTGGCATAGTGGATGGCCTGGCTGAACACCGTGCTCTCCTCTTTCTGCATCAGTTCCTGCTGCTTCTCACCGCTCAAGGATGGCCACAGGCACCACTGCTCAGAAGCCACGTCTAGGGCAGAGTGCTTGCTCATCCTCCTGGGAAAGTGCCTCCCCAACCTCCTGGGCAGGGGCCTGGTCCTTGGTTGGCTCCAGGTAGAGGGCCCAGATGTGAGTCTGCGTGTCCCAGTAGAACATGGCCTCCCAGAATTCTGGCATGCTCCACACCACGTGCTCCTGCACACAGCTGTAAGAGAACCGCCTCACCCCTCCGGCTCAGCTTCCAGGAAGGCTGTGACCAGAGGCAGCAGAGCGGCCAAGATGTCATGCTTGTCCAGAGAAGTGCAGTCCTACAGGCAGCAGTTCATCATATGGATGACAAAGTCAAACTGCTGGTTATCCAGGACCGCCCAGTTCTGCTGCACATGCAGGTGCAGCTCCTGGGCAAGGCAGCGGCGGGCAGCTTGCCTCTTCAGGGCCGTCAGCACGGCTGCGAGCAGCTTCTTGGCCTCAAGCATCTTCCCCTCAAACACATGGGAGATGCAATTGCTCACAACCTCCAGCCGGCCAGCGCTGTTGACCTGCAGCCCACTGCATCGCTCCAGTATGGCAGTCATGCGGGGCCCTGAGGGCCCTGTGGTCCTCCTTTCAGCCTTCATGGCTAGGTGTGCCCCTTGTATCTTGGCAGTAGCCTGGTCCACGATCCGCTACATGGTGCCCTCATCCAGCCAGGGGAAGGGCTGGGGCGCCCATTGCAGATGGCTGCTCTCGCCCCGCCTCTGTACCTTGTGCATCGCCAAGTCTGGGTACAGGTTCTCATTCTTGTAGAGCTGCTCTGCCAGTTCCTGGATGTGACGCAGGACACACTGGGGGTGGTTCTCATCCGCCCGCCTGCACGCCACCTCGTGGGCCACCAGCTCATCAAACAGTTCCGTGGGGTGGTACGGGACCCCACGCTCCAACACGAAGAGAGCAAAGGCCATGCCCTCCAGCACCTTCATCAGGAAATCGTCCTCCACCAGCCCACACTGGCCCAGGAAGGCTGCCTTATGGAAGTGGATGACAGGCTCCGGGTGAATGCGCATGACGTGCAGGCACCAGAGATAGCTCTGCAGCAGCCAATCGAAGAGCCACAGGAAGATGGCATGCAGCTCTTTGTCCTGCATGGGAGGACTTCAGGGAGGAGGGGGACGTTGTGGGTGGAGGGAAGGCAAGGTCAACCAACTCCAGCTCCAGGTCCAGGACCATGCTCAGAACACTGTGCGTCTGACTCTGCGGTGGCTCTAGCAAGGGTGGAATGTGCACACACTCAGGGATGGTCACCATCCCTCCATCCAGATCAGCAACAATCACATATAGCAGCTCCTGGGTCTCTGCCTAGAGAGCCGCATTGACCCCGATGATGAAGGGCATGGGTGTGCCGAGGACCTCCAGCAGCTGGGCTGGCAGGATGGGCACATAGGTGAAGCTGTATCTGAGAGGAAACAGCAATGCTAGGAGGTCCCTGCTGGCATCAGCAAGCTGCTGGTAGCTAGGGGACAGGAAGAGAACCTTGTGCTCTGTGAGGGTGACACAGAACAAAGACAGCACATTGGTGATGTCCAGCTGGCAGAAGAGCAGAGCCACGCTGCAGCTGCTGATGGGCAGCGAGTCGGCCAGTGAAGTCTGGATGACCTGCTGATCACCAGCCCCAAAAGAGATCGTCCTCTGTGAGCCCCCAGCCAGGGGCACGGTGTACATCAGCAGGTTCCTAATTACATTCCCTGGGAATACCTTCAGGCCCGCCATGTGGATGGCATAGATGAGGCCGAGGCCATTCCTGAACAATTCTGTGTGGTCAAGTTGCTACACCAGTGCCAGCGTCTTTGGGGCAAACATCTGGGCATATGGGGCAGGCTCTGTGGGCGACAGGTGCGTCTGGCCTCCCTCATTCTCCTCGTCCTCCCTCTCTGTGGCACCCGCGCATGTATTGTTTCCTTCTGTGAAGGCTCCACTGGCTCCCAGAAGGTCAAGCAGCGCAGTAGTGGCGCTCGGAGTTGATGTCAGTGAGGACAGCAACAAAGGTTGGTGTATTCCTCTTCGGAAAAATTAATCCGAATTCAGAGTTGCCATACTTTATTATCTAAAATTTCCCTTTTTGGGCAAAACAATTACTAAGCATGCAAATAACTAGGAAAATATGATCCATACTCAGGAAAAAAGGTAATCAATAGAAATTGACTCAGAGTAGCAGCCGGGCACAGCGGCTCAGGCCTGTAATCCTAGCACTTTGGGAGGCCAAGGCGGGTGGATCACCTGAGGTGAGGATTTCGAGACCAGCCTGACCAATATGGAGAAACCCTGTCTCTACTAAAAATACAAAATTAGCCTGGCGTGGTGGCTTGCACCTGTCATCCCAGCTACTCGAGAGGCTGAGGCAGGAGAATAACTTGAATCTGGGAGGCAGAGGTTACGGTAAACTGAGATTGCACCATTGCACTCCAGCCTGGGCAATGAGAGTGAAACTCTGTCTCAAAAAGAAAAAAAAGAAAAAAAAAGAAAGAAAGGAAAGAAAGAAAGAAAAAGAAAAAAAGAAATTGACTCAGAGTAGATCTAGATGATGTATTTGGCAAACAAATAATTAACAAAACGCATGATGTCTATGATTCAATAAATAATCTTTACAGAGAAATAGAACCCAAATATTGGAAGTGAAAAAGAACCAAATAGAAATTCCAGAGTTGAAAACTATTTTCAATATGAAGATTTTGCTTGTTGTATCAACAGCAAATTTGAGATTAGGGATGAAAGAAGCAGTAAACTGAAATATAGTTCAGTAGAAACATCTCAATCTGAAAAGTACAGACCTTTTTTTCGAATAAGCATAGCATCAGAGGCATGTGGGGCAATGTTAAGCCTACTAACATATGCGAAATAAGGGTCCCAGAAGTAAAAAAGAGAGAGGAAGGGGAAAATCATTTATGTGAAAAAATAATGGCTAAAATCCTCCAAAATTTGATGAAAGGCTGTCTACAAATATTAAAAGTTCCACAAACCACAAATAAGATAAGCATATCAGAATTCACACCTAGACACATCATGATCAATGACTGAAATACAAATACAAAGAGAAAATCTTGAAAAAAGTAAGAGAAAAATGACTCATCAGGTATGGAAAAAAAATATGACTTTCATTGGCAATAAAATCCTCTGCATTTACCATCTTCAATTCGTTCATGCAACCTGATTCCTCCTGGATGCTGGACAAGGTCTCAGGTGTGGGTGCAAGAGGCTGTCACACTGACCCTCCACTGAGCCGTCCAGTACTTAAGCCATCCACGGGTGGCAAAACTAAAAGAGCACACTGTGACACATGCCCTCTGGGGCTCCAGGGGTCATGGGCAACTCCTAGACACTGTCACATGGAGTTCTGCTCCTGCTGACTTAATAGCTGACTTATCACTATAAACAGTGAAGACCAAGAAGCAGTAAATAACATATTCAAGTGCTGATTTTTTTTTCTTTTTTTTTGGAGACTGAGTCTTCTTGCTCTGTCACCCAGGCTGGAGTGCAGTAGAGCAATCTCCGCTCACTGCAAGCTCCGCCTCCCAGGTTCACGCCATTCTCCTGCCTCAGCCTCCTGAGTAGCTGGGACTACAGGCACCACCACAATGCCCAGCTAATTTTTTGTATTTTTAGTAGAGATGGGGTTTCACCATGTTATCCAGGGTGGTCTGAATCTCCTGACCTCGTGATCCGCCCACCTTGACCTCCTAAAGTGCTGAGATTACAGGATGAGCCACTGTGCCAGGCCATGCTGAATATTTTTACCTTTCAACCAAGAATTCTGTGTCCATCGAAACCATTCCCCAAAAAATAAAAGCAAAATAAACACATTTCCAAGTAAACAAAAACTGAGAAAATGCATTACTAGAAGATTTGACCTAGAAGCATCACTAAAGGTAGCACTTTAGGCTTAATAAAATATTCCCAGCACCTTAGGTTTAATAAAACATACCCAGATAGAAACTAAAATTCATGGGGAGAAATGAAAAGCACTAGAAGTGGTAAAATGTAGGTAGATTGAAAGACCCCCTTTTCCACTTAATTTCCTTTTGAAAATAGACATTTTAAACATTATTGTAAACTTTTATTGTTAAGTATGTTATACATACACACAGAGTTAGGTTTATGGGTATGTGTATGTATTTATTTGTGACACTAATAACTCAAAGAAGAGGAAAGAAATGGAACTATATTAAAGTTGCTGTATTTTACTGGAATTATGTTAGCATTAACCTGAGGTAGAGCTACATACTAAAAATCATAAAACATCACTGGGAGAAATTTTAAGATCTAAATGAAAGGAGATGTACCATGCTCATTGATTGAAAAACAGTATTGTTAATATGACAGTTCTCCCCAGATTGATCTATAGCTGAAACTCAATCCATATGAAAATTCCAGGAGCATTTTTTTCATAGACAAGGACAAGCTGATCAAAAAAAAAAAAAAAAAAGTATATGGCAATGCAAAATACTTAGAATAGCCTAAACAGGTTTGAATAAGAAATACAAATTTGGTGAATGTACATTTGAAATGAGATAGTTCCCTTGATCCCTTCATGAGACTTGTGAAGGGATTGGCTTGTTCACTCAGCCCACAGGTCTCAACCCCTCATGGGAGGGGAGGCACGCAGGTGAGTGGGTGCAGAGACTAGGATGAGTGCTTCTGGGCAACCAGCAGGAGCAGAACTCCGTGTGGTCCCGTGGCAGTGTCTAGAGTTGCCCATGATCCCTGGAGTCCCAGAGGGCATGCATTACAGTGTGCTTTTTTAGTTTTGCCACCCGTGGATGGCTTAAGTATTGGACAGCTCAGTGGAGGGTCAGTGTGACAGCCTCTTGCACCCACACCTGAGACCTTGTCCAGCATCCAGGAGGAATCAGGTTGCATGAACGAATTGAAGATGGTAAATGCAGAGGATTTTACTGCCAATGAAAGTGGCTCTCAGTGGGATGGGGAGCTGGAAAGGGAATGGAGTGGGAAGGTGGTAAGGTGGTCTTCCCCTGGAGTTCAGCTGGGAATATCCCCAGACAAACTCTTCTCTGAGGTCCCATTGTCAAGCCGTCCCTCTGAAGTCAAGCTGCTTCTCATTGACATCAAGCTGCTGCTTCTCTTCTCTGCTGCACTGCTCTGCCCCTCTGCCAGTATCCTAGGGTTTTCACGGATACAGGATGGGGAGTAGGGAAGGCCTTGGTGGTTTTGGAAAAGGCAATATTCAAGTGGGAAAACAGAAATGCACATTCTCACTTTAGGTCACAGGTCCAGGTTTGAGGGTGGAGCCTTCACCAGGGACCCCATCCTTTTCTACCTAGTACCTCCTGTTCATATCACACTGACTAATTTTGATACCAACCATAAAGCTACAGTAATCAAGAGTGTAATAATATTGGAGTAATAAAGACAGACAATTAAATCAAAGGAACAGAATATAGAGTCCAGAAAGAAACTCTCACCTTTATGGTCAATTGAGTTTTGACAAAGGGACCAAGGCAATTCAATGGAAAAGGAGAGTGGTTTCAACAAATGATGCTAAAACAATTGAATATTCATGAGAAAAAAATGATCATAAACCCTTGGCTTATATTAGACACAAAAACTACTCCAAAATAGAACATAAACCTAAATGTAAGAGCTAAAACTATAAAACTTTAGAATACAACAGAAGAAAATCTTTCTGACCTCAATTTAGGCAAAATTTTATTTGATTGGATTCCAAAAGTGTGACTCATTAAATAATATAATTGGAAATTGAACTTCATAAAAATTTTAAAATTCTGCTTTTCAAATGCCAGCTTTAGAAAAATAAAGAAAACCATAGACTGAAATAAAATATTTGAAAATAACATATCTAATGAAGGGCTTGTATCCAGAATACATTAATAACTCTTACAACTCAATAATATATCAAACAATTCAATAAAAATGATAAAAGTTCTGAACAGACATTTCACCAAAAAAAAACCACATACACAGAAATTGCTCACAAGCTCATGAAAAGATACTAAACATCTTTAGTAATTAGAGAAATGTAAATTAAAAGCACACACTCACTATAATGACTGCAATAAAAAAGACTGACAATACCAGGTGTTGGCATGAATGTGAAGAAACTAGAACTTTTATCCATTGCTAGTGATGAAGTAAAATGGTACAGTCACTGTAGAAAACAGTTTGATGGGTTTTTTTAAAAGTTAAATATTAATAATATTAATGTATGACCCAGTAATTCCATTCCTAGGTATCTTCTTAAGAGAAATGATCCATACAAAGTTTTATCCACAAATATTTCTAGCAGAATCATTCATAATAGCCAAATACTGAAAGAAAAAAAAAATGTCTATCAACTGGTGAATGCATAAACAAAGTGTAGCATATTTATACAATTGAATACTATTCAGCAATACGAAGGAATAACAACTGATAGATACAACAATAAAATGAACCTAAAAAATCTGGTAAATAAAAGAAACCATACACAAAGACTCCCTATTGTATTACTCCTGTTACACAAAAATTCTAAAAAAGGCAAAACCCCAGAAACAGAAAGCAGATCAGTGGCTGTCTGAAACGGGATGGGAGTGAGAATTGACTGCAAACAGGCATGAGGGATTTTGGAGTGATAGAGTATTCTCAAATCAGATTATGACATTGGTTGTGCCACTGAATACATTTGCTCAAAATCATTGAACCATGTGCTTAAAACAAGTGGATATTATGGCATTAAATTATGCATCAATAAGGCTGTTTTAAAAACCAATAGATATTTATAAAAGAAAATAAAAACAAAAAGTATGGAAAAGCACATTTCTTTACTATCTTACTATCCATATAATCAGTTGCCACTTTGGTTTAAATCTTTCCACGTAATATATGATGTACCAGAATGTGTTGTATCAGTCTACTATGACTGGAGTTTTAGGTTGTTTCTAGTCTTTTATCAGTACATGATTCTAAAATAAACATCCTTATACATACATTTTTTGTTTGGATATCTGATTAATACCTCAGGATAAATTCTCAAGATTGGGCTAAGTTATTTAATAAAAAAATTTATTAGTTTTTGATTGCTGTAAAACAAATTACCACAGACTCAGCACCTTAAAATAGCACATGTTTGTGACCTCACAGTTTCTGTGGGTCAGGGATCTAGGCAGGGCTTGGCTGGGTTTTCCACGCTGTGTCTCACAAGGCTGCATTCAAGGTGTCAGCCAAGACTGCAATCTCATCTGGGCACAGGGTCCTTCCCAAGCTCCCTGTGGCTGGTAGAATGCAGATCCCTGTGGTGATAGAACTGTCAGCTCCTAGAGCTCAGTCGCCATTCTCTGCTATGTAGCCATTGCCACAATAGGACAGTGTGTGTCTCCAAGGCCAACAGGACAGCATCTGTTCCTGCTTCCTATCACTTGCTCCCGGACTCTTTTTTAAAGAGCTCATTTGGTTAGACCAGGCCCATTGAGGATAATCTTCCTTTTGGTTAACTCAAAGTCAACTGATTAGGCACCTTCATTACATTTGCAAAATCTCTTAACCTTTGCCATAGTCTGTAACACAATCACAGTAGTGCTATCCCTTCATATCCACAGTCTCTCCCTCATTCAAGGGGAGTGGATTGCACAGGTGTGTGTACTGAGTTAGGGGTTGGTGAGGGTGGGGACTGGGGACCATTTTAGAAATCTCCCTCATGCAAAGAATTTGCACGTTTGTTAAGATTATGATTTAAATTGACAAATTTTCTGAAGAACATTTATACCCCACTGGTAAAGTGCTAATTTCCCCAACACTGGGTATTATCATTATGCTTAATCTTTGCCAAAGACAGGCAAATATTGTTGTCTTGGGACCACTGGGCAGAGATTGTGACAGTGAGAGAACAAGTATTGAATTCTTTGATTAATAGTAAGATTATTAAGGCCTTTGGCAGGTTTTGCTTTTCTTTTGCAAATTACCAGTCGATTTATGTGGTTGTTTTCTTCTAAGGGTAATTCTCTGTTACCTGTCTTTTAATAACCTCATGTTGAATATTCAGAATATTTACTATTTACGGTTTCTATAGTATTTTCTTTCGGTGTCTTAAAAATTGGGTTACAGAGCCTTATGCCATGTAAAAATTTTTAACTTTCATAATCAGATCTATTAACATTTATGGTTTCTTTTTTATGCTTTAACATATTTCATTTCTAAAAAGAGAGAAGCAAATAAATCAAACGGGATTTCCAGTTTCCATCATAGAAGACAGGAACTATAGAGTGGGAAATCATGTACAAAGATGTTTCTCATAATGCATTCCCCATCCGTCTTCTGATGGTTATGTAAACCAATTCTTAACCTAAGGTATCCAGCCAGAGAGATGAATGTATCATTCCTCTAAATGACTTGGTTGTGGGAAATATACCACATCATTCTGTTAGCTTTCAGGACCCAGGGTGTCAGCTTCAATTATTTTTTTCATTTCTTGTCTTGGACTGTCAGATTATAGCTCTGAGTATTTGAAAACAGACAGAAGTATGAAACCAACTTTTTCTAAAGTATTTAGTTTTGATCTTGAGTTTTATCCCCATCTCTGAGCACTATTTCCACATTATATCTAATATTTTTTTCTTAATATGGGACCTAAAACATATCTTATTTAAGAAAAAATACATTGGATAATCAAGAAAGTATGCCTTTTAGGCAAGATCACATCTCCCTGCTGTATTAAAAAATAATGATGAAGTATTTCCTTGACAGAAACAAAATCAGCTTATATCTATTAAAAAACTGTCTCAAATCTCTCATTTTTTCATAGATGAATGAATCATAATATAAGGATATAAGTTTCTTAAACCTTCCTTGAAGTCTCAGGCATTAAATGTCCTCATCTATAAAATGAAAAAGTGAAACAAGCTGATCTCTAAGGTTCTGGTGAAATCTTACACTCTGATTGTCTTGATGTTTGACTCAAAGTTTTCTGCTTATATTCTTTCTTTGCCCTTTTCAAATTCCCAGTCTGAAATCTTGCCTTCAAGGTTTTTCCTCTTTTCATTTTCAGATTCTGACTATGCTTTCTTGTAAGACATTCCATTGTCACTTCCAAGTCAAATATTCAAAACCAAACTCTTGCTATCCCTCTCAAACTACTTAGTTTCCATATTTATTGGATTTGTACCACAGTCCTTGGTATGCAGGCATGAAGAAAGGAATAATTTTTCATCTTTCCCTCTCCCCATAGCTAATCAGTATCTAAGGCCAGAATATTTGTCAACTGCAACATCTGTCTCCCTGCCTTTTTCCAATTCCTCCAAACACATTAGTTTCTGAGCCACAACGTGTCCCCCCAGGACTCAATGTTGAAAGTTCTTTATCTTCTTCAAGTTTCCTGATACGATGACTCCAAAACACCGTAGCCAGGTTGACATTCCTGTGGTTCCCTATTTTTTGTTAGATTAAGAACAATGGCAATGAAACCCCTCCACAATATGTCTTAGTCTGGCTTTTCACACTTCTTTTTGTCTTCCCCGTGCTTATGCCCAGTGTCTTAGCCTCCCAAGATCCTTGCTATTAATATTTCCTGATCACACACTCTATTTTGCCATTTCCTGCCTTTTAGGGTTGATTTTGAATTTCTATTTTCAGTGTTTAAAGTTTCTGTAAATGTTGGGATATTGACTTTAGCTAAAACAAACAAAAAATAACAAGTAATCACTTTAAATCTGTATCCTACTTCCAAGAAACGGTATTTTCATTGATGCCAAAATAGTATATTCCATGTTGGTGTAATACAGTAGAACTTAAAAAAAATTAAAAGTCTATGTAGAAGACAATGAGGATTGAGTGTGTTAGAGCTGTACGGAATCTTGGACGGCTCTATTCCCATCTCCCACTTCTAAGGATCAGGAAAGCCATTAGGCTGACTATAAGCTATGAGCTAATTAGGAACAAATCTTGTACTAAAGATTTGAATGGTTTTCTATTGCTCAGGAAACTACCGAGTTCTCCCCTTTAACAGGACCTGGTCAGTCATTCACTCAACAGACAGGTTTTTAGAGCCTGCAATGTATCATGTACTGGGTCCTAAGAGTTGAAATATTTAAAATGGCCCCATTTTCTAGGAATGCAGTCCGGGAGAAGGAATTACACACGGACAAATAAGTGCAATAAAAATTGCCGTGATAGAAATGGTGCGTTGTAGACACAAAGGAGGAGGTCCTCAGCTCTATCTGATGTAGCGGGGGAAACTAAAGGTTTTCATAGATAAAGTAACCCTATGAGCTTAATATAAAAAGGTAAGTAATTTTCACCAGGGTGGACTAGCAAAGAACCATTATTACCAAAGGCACAGAAGCATGCATTCGTTTGATAATATTGGGGGTAAATGCAAACAATTTAGAATTCTAGAAGTTAAGGTACCAGACAAGGTGATATGGTTTTTGGCTGTGTCCCCACCCAAATCTCATCTTGAATTGTAGCTCTCATAATTCCCTGGTGTTGTGGGAGGGACCCAGTGGGAGATAATTGAATCATGGGAGCAATATCCCCCGTACTGTTCTCGTGGTAGTGAATAAGTCTCACGAGATCTGATGGTTTGATAAGTGGGAACCCCTTTCACTTGGCTCTTATTCTCTTCTCTTGTCTGCTACCACGTGAGACACGCCACCATGACTGTGAGGCCTCCCCAGTCATGTGGAACTGTGAGTCCATTAAACCTCTTTCTTTTTATATTGTCAAGTCTCAGGTATGTCTTTATCAGCAGCATGAAAACAGACTAACACACAAGATATATCAAAATCAAATTTTTTAAGCAAGGCAAGCCCCCAGTTGTGAAGGGACTTACATGTCTTACAAAGAAGTTTGGAGCAATAACTATCATTATCATTATTATTAGTGAGTATATATCAGCTTCTCATTATAATTTACAGATCCTGCCTGCTGATCACTTTCTATGATCACTAGAATAAGTAATTTACATTGACAGACAAAGAAACTGAGATCAATGATTAACTCACTTACCTAAAGCAACATGGCTATTAAATATCACAGCCAAGTTTCGAACTCAGGTCCACCTGATTTCAAAGCTAGACACGAATCACACTATAATCCTCACCTTTAATCTGTAGACAATGTGGCACCATCAGGACATTTTAAATAAAGAAGAAATGTGAATAGACTCTTGTCCTGGAAGGGTCTGGCAACAATATAGAGTTGCAGCATCCAATACAGTAGCCACTAGCCACATTGAAAATTAAATAACTATTTAATAATTGAGAATTCAGTTCCTTGAGGGCAGCAGCCACATTTGAAGTGTTCAGTACCTACATGTGGCTAGTGGCAGCTGTGTTGGACAGTGCATGTGAATATTTCCATCCTCACAGAAAGTTCTATCAGGCAGTACTAGTAGAGAAGAAACACTGGAGTTTCGTGAGGTGGGGTGAGGAAACTAAAGAGACTATTACCTAGGACAAGTAGGAAAGGATTAGAGACAAAACAAAGCACTAAGAGTAATGAGTTAAGTCTGTGATTCCCAAAGTGTGACTGCCCACCCTTTTCCCCTCAACCAGCCGTATTCAGCACGGTGTGGGAACTTGTTAGAGTGCGCATCCACATGGAATCTGAAACTCGGAGACGGGGCCCGACCATCTGTGTTGTACCGAGCCCTCCTGGGGATTCTGATATTCACTAACATGCGAAGGCCATGGATTTAGAGGAAGGAACAGAGCTGTAAAGCATGACACAGAAATATAGGCAATTTGGAGGCCAGATGCAAATGTGGGTGATATGGTTTGAATGTTTGTCCTCTCCAAATCTCACGCTGAAATGTGATGCCCAGTGTTGGAGGTGGGGCCTGGTGGGAGCTGATTGTATCACGGGGCAGATCCCTCATGAATGGTTTAGCACCAACTCCTTGGTGATGAGTAAGTTCTCGCTTAGTAAGTTCTGGGACCTTCCCCACCCCCTCTTGTTCCTGCTCATGCAATGTGATGTGCCAGCTCTCCCTTTGCCTTCTGCCATAACTGGAAGCTTCCTGAGGCCTCCCTAGAAGCAGATGTTGGCACCACACTTCCTGTACAGCCTGCAGAACTGTGAGACAATTAAACCTCTTTTCTTTATAAATTATCCAACTTTAGGTATTTCTTTATAGCAACATGAGAACAGACACAAACGTAGTGAGGCAGACAGGAGAATAAATCTAGAATAACTCCTGGTGGGTTGATGAATAAAAGAGAAGAAACATATTCGGAGGGAAAAGATAATGAATTTGAGTTTGAATTCCTAAGGGACATTCAAGTATCATGATCCTGTCCAGTGTCAGCCTAGAAGTCAGGAAAAATTTCTGGGATAAAGATACAGTTTTAGGATCACTGGGATTAGATGGTAGATTAGCTAGGAATGGAGGGGATAGGTAGCTCTCAATTTTTTTCCGGCATAAATGATATCATCTCTGTGTCTGAAAAGGCTGAGGAGTATATCTAGACTTAGATACAATTCTCCACATGCTAGTTCCTTTTCTCTCTGATTCAAGGAGTCATTTCAAAATGCAAATTCAGCCAGATAGATGTGAATATGTTCTATTTTTTAAAATAAGTGATGAACATGCATTGTTATGCTGACTATTATTAGTATGTATAACTTGTCAAACAAGATACCCAGAATCCTAAAGTGTACAGAGGGAAATGAGACCAGGTCTAAGGGCTGACCTCAGTTCAGTGAGTATTGGCAAGTGATTGCAGCAGAGAAACCAGCAACAAAGGGGAGAAAAATGGTCAGAGAGAGGGATGGGGTCCTGCAACTCCAGACAGGAGCACTTTGTAGATAAGGTGATGTGCACTGTCATATTTCAGAGAGACCTGTAAGATGAAACCTCGGACTTCGCTATTCTGAGGTCACCACTGAACTTTATTCAAAGTCATTTCTATTATCTGAGGATAATTTGGCTGATCACCTTAAGAAGATTGGAGTATTCTGAAGAATAAATGGGGGGTGAGGAAATGGAGGCACCAAGGGTAGATTTATGCTTTGCACATAAAAGCATAAACATTATTTGGTTACAGAAGCGTTGCCTTATGTTCTCGGCATCTTATAGAGATTCTAGTAAAACAGGTCTTCTAATTTTTATATTTTCTCTAACCAGGGCCTCAGCACAAGTATGGCATAAAGGGGCTAGTATACTATGAATACAATTACTCCACCCACTAATATTGATCCGTTGGTCCTGGACAATGAGCTCACCTTAGTCCTCCATTCACCCAATTGGATTGATTGTCTTCTAGAATCCACTGTCTCCTCCAGTCTTCCTTGGCCTACTCCACACACCTTAGTGACCTCTCCAAATCCTTAGAGTAAATATAGCTTCAGCTTTAAAGCTGGGACCTTCTCTGCAAAAAATTCCTTCTGAATAGTTCCTTATAATTGACCTGGCCTAAATTAATCCTCACACCCATCCTGCGAAGGAAGTAGGAAAGTGTTATTGTTCTTGTTTAGTGGGTGAGAATTGAGGTTCTGTGATAGCCAATACCTTTACCCCTCCTAAATCACAAAGAAACAACCCTATCTTATTTATTTTACTAATGTATTCATTCCACATTTTTCCATGAAGGATTTCAGGTAGAGGGCATCTGAAAAATAATGAGTAGAATGTCAAGATAACTTGATAAAATAACATAGATATTCAGCTGCTAAATCTCCGCATAATTGGCATAGCTGAGCTTTAAATTTGGTTCTAAGGTTTTTGGCAGCCAAACAGAAAGGCAGACACTGTCAATTATGCAGTTCCTGTTTTCAAAAAGGAATAAGTGTGCCAGTTTCTCGGAGGAACCAAAGTACATTCCTGCCTTAGTTCTAAAAGAAACTTCAGATCCATGTCTTTGCATACGGATCATTTCTATAAACAAGTGTAGTGAAACACATCTTATATTGGCTCTAATGGTTTAGTTTGGTAAAATTTCATTTAAACCCAAAGTTAGAACAGATTCTCTTTCCTTCCTTCCTTCTTTTCTTTTTCTTTCTTCCTCTCTCTCTCCCCACCCCACCTCCCTCCCTCCCTCCCTCTGTCTTTCCTTCTTTCATTCAATGAGATAATGTTCTGTCACCCAGGCTAAAGTGCAGTGGCACAATCATAGCTCATTGCAACCTCCAACACCTGGGCTCCAGTGATCTCCTGCCTCAGCCTCTCCAGTAGCTAGGAATACAGGAGCACATCACCACATCAAAATAATTTTATTTAGTTTTATTTTTATAGAGACAGGGTCTAGCTGTGTTACCCAGGCTGGTCTTGAACTCCTGGGCTCAAGGGATCTTCACACCTCTGTCTCTCAACGCACTGGGATTACAGGCATCAGCCACCATTCCTGGCCTAAAACAGACTTATCAACACAAGCACACTCACTAACTTACTGATCACTGAGGGACAGTTACCACAAAGATATAAAACTTTACATCTTGGGCTGGATTTAATTTTTATAGTTGTGACTAAATTCTGTGTACCAATTAGCACATATTCCTGGAGTATGCTCTCTCTATAGAGAGTTAAAAATCAGGTAGCCTTTCTAACTGTCTATACATTTGTGTATACACCGTGCACACACATACATAAACACGCAAAGTCTACCATCTTTAAAAAAAGTATAAAGATTTTTCTAGAAAAATCTGTTCCTGAGTTTTTAGGAAATGCTCATTGGCTTAAGTGAAATGTCATCTATCATTTTAAGATGCTCCTGGAATAAACAGATATTCAGGTGCTTAGAATATAGACAAAAATTGGGGGTATTTAAGTTATTATTGGAGCAGATGCTGAGTATCCATCTCCCCTGACTCTCAGGCACTGATGATCACTAACATTTTTAATTAATCACAAATCCCTATGGATGCTAGTGAGGCTCTGACAAAATGGTCCTTTCCCTCACACAAAGTGCTGGAGGAACCATGCACCCAGTGCTGTATTCCTGTATCTTATTAGGTAATCTATATCTGGACACCCAGGCACCACATTTTCAGAGTGTTCTTCCAAAACTGAATGTGTGTGTGCAGAAAACCAGTCTGTTAAAATGCATTAATGAACACCTGCTGGCCTCAGAGTCCCGAGCAAGGAACTGTTCCAGAATATTAAAGAAACAAAGTCATTCTCTGTCTTCAAGGAGTTTAAATCCGGTTGGAGAGACAAAATATGCTGACATGTTATACAACTAAAAACAATAACCTAAGAACCTATAAATACATGCAAAATAATACAATAAATAGTCAATGATACTAAGCAGTACATGGAAACCAAGGCAGTAGGTAAGGGAAATGACTGCTGATAAAATGAAGAGTAAAGTGGTGACCTCTGCCCCCAACAGCTGATAAAAAAGTAATGTGAAATAGCCCCCAGATGCAGAGAGCAATGTTAGGTAGAATAATAGCTGGACTATATGTGATGGCCCAGGGTTGTGGGCACATAAGCCAAATTACACAACATACAGGGGAATTCCATGCCTGAAAATGTGAATTGTCTTATTTCAGACCGGTGATTCATACATGTTTTTTGTTTATTTTGTTGTTGTTGTTGTTAGGTTATTTGGGGTGAGGGGGGAAAAGTCTTGCTCTGTCATCCAGGCTGGAGTACAATGGTGTGATCAGATCTCACTGCAGCCTCAATCTCCCAAGTTCAAGCAATCCTCCTACCTCAGCCTCCTGAGTAGCTGGGGCTACAGGTGTGCACCACCATGCTCACTTATTTATTTATTTATTTATTTATTTAAGATGGAGTCTTGCTCTGCTGCCCAGGCTGGAGTGCAGTGGCGTGATCTCGGCTCATTGCAACCTCCACCTCCCAGGTTCAAACAATTCTCTACCTCAGCCTCCCAAGTAGCTGGGATTATAGGCGCGCACCACCACGCCCAGCTAATTTTTGTATTTTTAGTAGAGACAGGGTTTCACTTTCTTGGCCAGGCTGATCTTGAACTCCTGACCTTGTGATACACCCGCCTCAGCTTCCCAAAGTGCTGGGATTACAGGCATGACCCACCACACCCAGCCTCATGCTTGCTAATTTTTTAATTTTTTGTAGACACAGGGTTTTGCCAGTTGCTTAGGCTGGTCTTGAACTCCTTGGCTCAAGTGATCCATTCACCTCAGCCTTCCAAAATGCTGGGATTACAGGTGTGAGCCACCACACCTGGCTACCTCATAAATGTTAATGAGCTCTTACTTCACTTAACGGTACTTGAAAAACATACTGATTTGGGAATCACTCCATAGATAGTCTAATTCTGTGGATAGTAGGTAGAGCTTCAGAAAGTACATTTTCACAGTTCTCCCAAGGATAGAGTTAGTCTAAGGACCCCAACGTGAGGCCCACTGCCTAATGCACTAACCCAAGACCCGCTCATGTGTGACATGAAGGAAAAGCTAGTATCAGAATTCACAGGGCTCCCAACTACCATTAGGAAGCAGTGCCTGGGAAGGAATAGAAATTCTAGAATGATCCCCCAAGAGGTCAAAATGCTACTCAGGCAGGAAACGGATATGGTTTTAACGGGTGAAATTGCATGTTAGAAATAAACACATCTGCAAATCTCCATAGAAAAGTATTATTCAATGATTCATTTACTACCCAGTAGACTTTACTGGATGATTATATGTTGGATTTTGTAAAAAATAATTGAACTAAACTCTTTGAACTTAGAAAGGAGTACAATATATACTCAAAGGGTTCTAATAAAATGAAATTGTTTGCATGAAATTTACTACCTGATAATTTTCTTTGAATGTATTTTGGATTTCCAAAACAGAATTTTTATTTTTCATTATTCAACAGACCTTAGTTAGATGTATTTGTTCTTGATTTGCTTTAATGCGACCCCCAGAGCAGATGCCAGAGAGAAGGCAAGTAGGCAAGGCAAAAACAACTTTATTTACAAGCCAATGTGAGGGAGGGGCGAGGTTCACCGGTCTCCGCAGGTGGAGGCCGACGAAGTCGCTCCGGCCTTCTCGGAGGAGGTTCCTTGGTCCCGCGTATGAGGAGGGGCGGAGGAAGTTCGCTCCGGCGTTCTCAGACGAGGTTCCTGGGTCCCGCGCACAAGGAGGGGCTGAGGAAGTTCGCTCCCACACAAGGAGGGGCTGAGGAAGTTCGCTCCCACCTTCTCGCACGAGGAAAGCTCCGGTGTCCCCCGCACAAGGAGGGGCCGAGGAAGTTCGCTCCCGCACGCCCGCAGGGAATGGCTTTTATGTCCTGGGCCCGGAAGTGGGAGGGCAGTGGGCGGGACATAGGCGGGTCGGGGGCGGGGCTGTAGGCGTGGCTAGGCGGGTTCCGGTTCTTCTCCGTAGGAGGTCTGGTTGCGCCTGCGCAGTCGACCCCTGTCTTTCCTGGTGTGGGGAAGTTGACGGTGAAGAACCCAGAACTGCGCCATCTTGCCTCTGTTTGTCCAAACAGTTCTCTTAGATTAAAGACTATAAAGGTTTCTGAGAAACCTTATGCCATGCTATTATCAGTTATATTTTTTAAAGCTTTTCAAATTTGAGATCTTCTTACCCTGGGCACTCTGCAAATGAATCATTGTTAGCCCTGTTCATAATAAACTGAGAAAACATGAGAAAATTACTCAAATTCTCTGAGCAAATGAATATGAGTGCAAATTGACTGTAGACTCACTCATTCAGGTGGTGGTAGACATTCATCCTACATTCTCAGGGCTTAGTGTTCTGTATTGTTTGGGAAAAAAAATGGGTGTATAATTAGGAACCCGGACTCTGGACATTAATCTGATCACTTTTTTCAGACCACATCTTTCACCTAGCATCATTACTCCTTATTAAACTTCTACAATTTCAACTACAAACTTATTCTAAACTAAGAAGATTTAGTATGAGCTTCCTTATAGTATAGCCTTAAAGTAACTTTGCAACTGTTATTTAGGAAATGAAAAGAAAATTTGGTCATCCAAGAATTTTAAAAATAAGCAAAAATGCAAAGCCAAAAAGGCACATGGTAATATTAAGAGAGTAGTATGAAACATTAAACTTGGCTAGAAATAGGGTTTTTGTTGCAAGAAGTAATGGGAAATGGGGCTGGAAAACTGAATTGAGCCAAATTGTGAAGGATTTAACAGCCAATTCGATCCCCTCACTCGTGGGTGATCACGGATGCCAGGTGGAAACACTTGAAAACTAAACAACACACTTCAAAAATAATACATAGGTTAAAAATGAAGTTTCACATACAAAAAGCTAGCCAGGTGAGTTGGCGGGCACCTGTAGTCCCAGCTACTCGGGAGGCTGAGGCAGAAGAATGGCATAAACCCGGGAGGTGGAGCTTGCAGTGAGCTGGGATCCGGCCACTGCACTTCAGCCTGGGCGACAGAGCAAGACTCCGTCTCAAAAAAAAAAAAAAAAAAAAAGAAGTTTCAAGGGAAACTTTTTAAATACACTGTACTGAATAAAAACAAAAATACAACATATAAAAATGTATGGGACACAGCTATAGCAGCGCTGAGAGGAAAGTACTAAATGCATCCATCAGAAAAGTGAAAAGCCGCTCCCTTAAGAAAAAAAGAAAAGTAGAAAGGGAAGAGCAAAATTAATGCAAAACAGGAGGCAGGAAAATAATAAAGGTAAGAGAAGACAGCAATGTAAGTGAAAACAGAAAAACAATAGAGAAAATCAGTGAAATGAAAAGCTGGTTCTTTGAAAAAATCAATAAAATTGACAAACCTCTCACAAGACTGACAAAGAAAAGGGAGAGAAGACAAAATATGCATACCAGGAATGAAACAAGAAACGTCACTACAGACCATACAATACCCAGAGTGAAGCAAGAGAATACCAGGAATAACACTACTCTCATAAAGCACTTAGGTGAAACAAACCAATTCCTTAAAACATATAAGATACCCTAACTCAGCCAGCATGAAATAGATGATTTGAATAGCCCCATATCTATGAAGAATATTGAATTAATAATTTTAAAACTCCTTAAAAGAACTCTCCAGGCCAAGAAAGCTTTACTGGAAAATTTTGCCAAATGTTTAAAGAATTAATAGTAATCTACACAATCATCCAGAGCATAGAAAAGGAAGAAACATTTTCCAATTATTTTTATGAAACTAATATTACCATGACTCTACATGTAAAACAATGCAAAAAGAAAACTTCAGATTAATATCTCTCATGAACATGGATGCAAAAACCATTGACAAAATATTTGCAAACTAGAATTCCACAACATTTAAAAGAGAATTACATACCATAACCAAGCGGGGTTTGTACTAAGGATACAATCTGGTTTAATATTTGAAAATTAATCAATGTAATCCACCTGATTAACATGCCAAAGAAGAAAATCATGATGTTTAATTTTATGTGTCAGCTTGACTGGACCACAGGGTACCCAGATATTTGGTTAAATATTGTTCTGGGTGTGTCTGTAAGGGTGTTTTTGGATGAGATTGACATTTGAATCATTAGATTGAGTAAAGCAGGCTGTCCTCCCCAGTGTGGGTGAGCCTCCTTCAACCCATTGAAGGCCTAAATAGAAAAAAAAGGTTAAGTAAGAAAGAATTCTTTCTCTCTGCCTGTTTTGTCACTGGGACATTGATCTCCTCCTGTCTTCAGACTTGGACTTAGACTGGAACCTGGCACTTCTATTTCTCTGGCTTTCAGTCCCAGACTGAAACTATACCATCAGCTCTCCTGGATCTGACTTCTCAGCCTCCACCATAGTATGAGCTGATTCCTTATCATTTCGGTTTCTCTGGAGAATCCTCTCTGATACATATGATCGTATCAACTGAGGCAGAAAAAGCATTTGACAAAATTCAGCATCCATTCATGATAAAAATACTCAGAAACCTAGGAAGAGAGGAGAACATCCTCAACTTCATAAATCTACAAAAACCTACAGTTCCCAATACACTTTATGATGAAAGACCATGTGCTTTTTCCCTAAGGTCAGGAGCAAAGCAAGATGTCCTCTGTTGCCACTGTTATTCAACATACTACTGGAAGTTTAGACAGTGCAATAAGGCAAGAAAACGAAATAAAAAGCATATACTTTGAAATGGAGAAAATAAAACTATCCCTGTTTGCAGATAGCATGCTTATCTGCATAAAAAATTCCAAAGAATCTATTAAAACAAACAAAAAACTAGAACTAAAAAGTTCAGCGAGGTCACAGAATATAAGATAAACATAGAAAATTGAATTATATTTCTACATATTAGCAATAAACATATGGACTCTGAAATTTAAAATATAATACTGTTTACAATCACCCAGAAACAAAGGAAATACTTAGGTCTAAGCATTTTGTATTTTTAGTAGAGATGAGGTTTCACCATGTTGGCCAGGTGGGTCTCAAACTCCTTATCTCCCGCCCCCCTCAGCTTCAGACAGTGACCCTTCCACCTTGGCCTCTGAAAGTGCTGGGATTACAGGCTTGAGCCACCATACCCAGCCTAAGTGTTTCTTTTTCTACTGGTTATAGAGCTGGCTACTGTACTCCTTCTGGTTTCTCTCCATTGGGGTGGTCGGTTGCCCACTGGGGCACAAGAAGGGGGCTGGCTTCTGTTGAGGGCCCCAGGAGCTAAGCATAAGGATGCTCTGGGATGGGAAAAACCAGTGCTGATCATAATCCCGAAAGACACAATCCTGAATTTCATAATACCAAAAACATAATTCTGGAACATATAATTTTAATTTTTTTCTTAAAAAACATTTATTTATGTTTTTAAATGGGAATTTATTTAAGAAACATAAAACATGAAAGAATACTACTTCATAGGCCACTTTGTACAGTAAAACAGACACATACAAATAATCACGTGTAAATAAAACATAAGCACCCAGGAATTCTAATGACAGTCACACAGATATAAGAACTATGAAGAGATGAACCATATCCATAAAGAAATCTGTCAAAAAGTGAATGGTATAAGTGCACATCACTTTGGTGCGTAATTATGTGCACCCAGCTTTATAGCTACAGTCATCTGAAATATTAATATCATGACAAACAACCTAAGTTGTTTGACCAGATCCATCAAAAACCTCAGTGAGTCACCCCTGCATATGCAGTCACCCAAAGAGCTGAGCTGTCAAGAAATAGTATCTTTTACAACCACAGATGCACAAAAAGAACATCTCTACATTTATTGAGGAAGTTTTAACGTTCTTATTTACAAAGTCAACAATTGTGATAATGTACTTTCCTGAAGTCAAATTTGCAAAAATTGCATGAAACAAATTAGAACTCTCTAAAAGTCTCTGCACAATTTATACCTCCGGTATCAGAAATAACACAAAGATGATACACATGGCATAGCCAGTTGGCACTATGTGTGAAGGGGCAGAAGTCATACACAATTGAATAGTTTGGCAGGAGAGATTTCTTGTATTTTTTGCCTGTGTTTTCACTTGATCTTTGAAACACTCACCACACTTGTATTTGGATAGTGGTTGGGGTCTACACATTTTGTAGGTATATGCTGCCCATTTGAAAGTCTGGTCGTTGCACAGCAATTAAGCAATTTTTCGCCTTCACAGCACCAATAATAATTAGCTTTTAAACTTTCATCTTTCACCATTAAGTAGCTTCATACACTTAAGTTATCACAGTCTTTTTGTGAGGGAGCAATTTCACAGATCTTTTTTATTGTTTTGTAAGGAATACGGGAAGAAGGAATGAAATTCAGCTTCCCCAGTACCAAATCGGTACTAATCAGGGTTCTCCAGAGAACTAGAACCAATAGAATATGTATATAGAAATATGAGAGGGGATTTATTAAGGAAATTGGCTCACACAATTCTGATGACTGAGAAGTCCCATGACAGACTGTCTGCAAGCTGGAGACCCTGGGATTCCTGCAGGATGGCTGAATCCAACTCTGATGGCCTCAGAGCCAGGAAAGCCAATGATGTCACTCTCAGTCCAAGGCCAAAAGTCTGTGGACCTGGGGAACAGGTGGTGTAAGTCTTACAGTCTGAAGGCTAGTGAGCCTGGAGTTCTGATGTTCAAGACAGCAGGAGAAGAGTCTGCCCCAACTCTCAGAGAAAGACCAATTCACATTAACAGCCTCACAGACACACCCAAAATAATGCATAACTGGGTTTCTAGATATTCTTTTTTTTTTTGAGACAGAGTCTTACTCTGTCACCCAGGCTTGGAACTCAGTGGCACAGTCCTGGCTCACTGCAACCTCTGCCTCCCAGGTTCAAGCGATTCTCATGCCTCAGCCTCCTGAGTAGGTGGGATTACAGGTGTGCACCACCATGCCCAACTAACTTTTTTTGTATTTTTAGTAGAGATGGGATTTCACCATGTTGGCCAGGCTGATCTTGAACTCCTGGCCTCATGTGACCCATCCGCCTCAGCCTCGCAAAATGCTGGGATTACAGGCGTGAGCCACCACTTAGACATTCCTTAATCCAGTCAAAATGACACCTAAAATTAAGTTCACAAGTCCTCCCATTGTCAACCTGGCACCCCTACACATCATCTTAAACCATCCTTCATTTCCAAATAAAGCCAATAACAGATAATAGTTGCACCTAACATGATGCCACCATCCCCAAGACAACCAAAAATGCACTAATCCCTTCCCCAGAATTCTGCTTTCAGGATTTCCAACTTTGGAATTTTAATCATTCAGGATTGTGTATGGGGAGTTTTAGACATTAAGAATTTTAGACATTAGTGCTTTTGATTATTCTGTATTTCAACATATGGCATTATGGCCTTTGGGATTGTGTTTCAGGATTATGATCAGCAGCAGATTGTAACACGTAAAACGTCATGGACAATGAGTTACTCCTACACACCTATTAGAATGGCAAAAATCCAAAATACTGACACCACCAAATACTGATGACGATGCGGAGCAACAGGAACTCTTATTCACTGCTGAGGGATGTAAAATGATGGAAAAACTTTGGGAAAACTAAACATGCTCTTATCATGTGATCCAGGAATCACAGTCCTCTAGGTATTTACTCAAGTTAGTTAAAAACTGTAAACTCATACAAAAATGTGCACACAAATGTCTACAGCAGCTTTATTCATAATTGCCAAACCTGAAAGTGACTAGTACGTCCTTTGATAGATAAATAAACTGTGGTACATCCAGACAATGGAATATCATTCAACACTAAAAAGAAATGAGCTATCAAGCCACAGAAAGACTTGGAGGAATTTTAACCACATTGTACTAAGTGAAAGAAGCCAATCTGAAAAGATTTCACATTGTGGAATTTCAACTATCTGATATTCTCGAAAAGAATGGAGAGAAGAAAAGACCACTGGTTGCTGGAGGTTAGGGGGCTGGGAGGGATGAATAGATGGGACACAAAAGATTTCTCAGGGCAGTAAAACTACTCTGTATGATATTACAATGGTGGATACATGTCATTACACATTTGTCCAAACCCATAGGATTTACCACACACAGAGTAAACTCTAATGTAAATAGTAGGCTTTTGTTAAAAATAAAGTATTTATTTTGGCTCATCAATGTACCGCATCGGTAAAAAATGCACCACAATAATTAATGCAAGATGTTAACAATAAGGGGAACTGGCAGGGGAAGACTATGGAAACTCCCTGTACTTTCCACTCAATTTTCTTATAAACCTAATACCACTCTAAAAAATAGTCATTAATTTTTTAAAGGTATAACTTAATAGTAACCATGTTACCCTCTCAAAAACTATTTGTCAATTTTGCCACAAAAGAGAATTTCAAGTATTTATCTGTTAAGAACAATAGTTACAACAAAAACATGGAGATTTTTTACATATTAAAAACCCATGGAGAGATAAGTTTGGAAATAAAACTAGGACTTAAAAGATGAAGTCCTGGCTCCTCATGTTGTGTTACTTTAGGTAAGTCAGTTACCTCTTAGACCTCAGTCTAACACTTTTGTTATTTAAAAAAAAGGATTATTATGACGCATCAAATATTTTATACTAGATCTATTCACTTAATATATTTATTTTTAAGTATCTCGGTAAGTAAAATGAATTATTTAAACATTTTCAAATTCCACTTAATTCCTAGGTATATGTCGCCCATGAATATAAACATGTACTTTAAATTATATGAACTTGGTAAGTCATCAACATGAAAATCAAGTCAAAATCAATTACACATTAAATTGGTTACAGTACGTATCTTTAACTTACCACCACCATCTATCTTCAAATCATTTTATGCCACTTGATGTATAAAAACTTTACAATAGTGTATTCTACTTTCCCTCCCAGCCTTTGTGCTGTTGTCATCATACACTTACATGTGTTATAAACCCCACAATACATTATAATTTTTTTTGCCTAAACAGTTATGTTTTACATAAATTGAAAGTACGGAGATCCATTTTATATTTACCAAATCTTTACCATTTCTGACACTTTTCATTACTTTGCACACATCCAAGTTTGCTTCTAATATTCTTTCCTTACAATCTAAACTGTCTATAATATTTCTTATGAGGCCACTTATAGTAGCAATCTATGATGACAAATTATTTTATTTGAATGTGATGTCTTCGTTTTACCTTCATTTTGGAAGGGTATTTTCTCTAGATATAGAAATCTAGTTTGACAGGCACTTTTTCCCCCAGCATTTTAAACATGCTGTTCCAATGCTATTCACAATAGAAAGACATGAAATCAATGTAAGTACCCATCAACAGCGGACTGGATAAAGAATATGTGGTACATATACACATGGGATGCCATGCAGCCATAAAAAAGAATAAAATGATGTTTTTTGCAGCAACATAGATGCAGCTGAAGGCCATTATCCTAAGTGAATTACCACAGGAACAAAAAACGCAATACCAAATGTTCTTACTTAAAAGCGGGAGTTAAACAATGGGTACTGATGGACATAAAACTACTAGAGGAGAGAGGGAAAGAGAGGCGCAAGGGTTGAAAAACTCACCGTTGGGTACTATGCTCAGGACCTGGTGACAGGATCAATTGTACCCCAAAATTCAGCATCACACAATATACCCAGGTAACAAACCTGCAGATATACCCTCTAAATCTAAAAGTTGTAATTATTAAAACCAAAAAACTTCACCCTCTCACCCCCCCAAAAATATACAATTAAAAATAAAAGATGATGTTTCATTCTCTTCTGACTTGCATTGTTTGTAATGTCAGCAGTCATCTTTGTTCCTGTGTACATGACATGTTTTTGTTTTTATTTATTTTTTTACTCTGACTACTTTTAAGATTTTTTCTCTATCACATTTTTCTAGCAATGTAATACAAAGTACTTTGGAGTATGTATAGTGTGTGTGTGTGTGTGCGAGCGCTTGTGGTTTGTTGTTTTTTTCTGCTTGTGGTTTGTTGAGAAGCTTGGTTTACAGTTTATTCAAGTTTAGAAATGTTTCTGCCATTATTTCTTCCAAATTTTTTTCTGCCCCCCCCCCTCCTTTCTGGCATTCCAGTTACACAAGAGATAGACAGTTTACTATCGTTTTATAGCTCACTGAAGCTCACATGGGCTTTTCCAGCCATTTTTCTCTCTGTGCTTCAGTCTAGATGGTTTCTATCACTATGTATTCAAGTTCACTGACTTTATCTTATGAGGTCTAATATTCTGTTCTTCCTATCCAGTGTATTTTTTATTTCAGATATTACATTTTTCACCTTTAAAGGTTCATTTGGCCCTATTTTATATCTTTTCTTTCCTCATCATGTCCGTGTTTTCTTCTACATTCATGAGCACATTTATAATAGCAGTTTTTAAATTAACACTTGCTAATTCCATCATCCTTGCTATTTCAGGTTGTGTTTCTATTGGCTGATTTTTCTCTGGATTATTGGTCACATTTTTCTGCAGTTTTACATTGTCAATGATTTTTGATTGGATGTGGCATATTTGGAATTTGAATTTTGTTGTCTTCTTTGAAAGAATGTTGAATTTTGTCCTGGCAGGCAATTAACTTACTTGTGGATGAGCTTGATATTTTGGGGGCTTCTTTTAAAACGTTGGTAGGGCACATCTGGAGTATCTTTTATTCTAAGGCTAGTTTAGCTCTACTTTTTAAGACATAGCCTTCTGAGGTCTTTTCTGAATGCTCCAGGTGTTCAATGGGCTCTTTTATGTCTTTGGGGGTTGGTTGGTTGGTTTGTTCGCTTGTTTGTTATTGATGGGGATGGGGGGTAGGGGGAGGAGAGTCTCGCTGTGTTGCCCAGGCTGGCCTGAGACTTCTAGGCCCAAGTGATCTTCCCACCTCAGCCTCTTGAGTAGCTAGGATTACGGGCACAAACCACAGCCCTAGCTTCTTTAATTTTGGATGATCAAAACGTACAGTATTACAGCCCTATGTAAGCTCTGAGAATTGTTCAGCTTACAACTCCCCAGGAGTCTATTTTTTTGCCTAGCTTATGCATATGTGGCATAGCATTCAACAAAAAAACTCAAAAGGATGCCTATGCATGTTTCTGGAACTTTTTGGCTGCATCACACTCCCTGCTCTCCGATAGTCTTCCCCACAAAGTTCAGCCATCTCAGCTTTCCTAAACACTGCCATCTGTCTGATTTTCAGAATAATGCTCTACTGGAATTCCCCTTCCCTGGGCCGCAGTTTTAGAAGGTGCCTCGAGGAAAAGGAGCCAGGGCAATTGCTGGTCTCACCTAATTTATTTTCTTTCTATTCTAGATAGAGGTCTGTTCTGTTGTTCAGTATCTGAAATTGTTGTCTGTCATATTTTTTCCAGTTGTCTAGTTGGTTATGGGAAGAAAGAAAATTCAGAACCGGATAGTTTGTCCGTGCTTTATATATTTAGTAGGAGTTTCAAGAATGTCTTTATAATAGGCCAGATTGTCTTAAAAATTACAAGTATATTAAACACTAAATATGCGTATGTTTCTTCTTAACCACAAAATACTAATGCCATGATTTTATTTTTCTTAAACATTTTTATGTTTAATTCTGAATTTTACAGGGTTTAAAAGATTCTCACCCATTAAGGAAAACAATCATCGTCCCCATTAAGTGAACCACAACACTGATTGTACTGATGCTATTCTAGATGGTCCTGAGGGGACTCACTGAGTACTGCTTGTGATTGCCATGTCAATGATGCCATCACTTAGAAAAAGTGCCACTTGGCCCACATTCCTGAATGCAAGATAAACACATTAATTCTTCAGTCTACTCACGGCAGTGCTCAACTCCAACTCCAGTTGATCATTTGATCAGCTTCTTCATTAGTTTAGTTCCTAAGATATAGACATGTCTTTCTTTATGTCTTAAAAGACCTTTAAATTCTATGGAATTCTGCATTTTTTCAGTCTCATGATTTGCAGATGATGTATTGCTATTCAGTCGAATTTTAGATCTCTCTCCTGACATTATCAAGCTTGCAGTCATAACATCTGAGGTCACTCTCTCAGCACCAGGGGCCCTGTGAATCTGCAAGCACTGTGCCAACACAGCCTTAAAAAGCTGTGGCTCAGACAGGGCAGATGGGAGCCTCAGTAGCAGGGCAATTGTAACTATGCCAACAATGACTCTTTGGGTCTGGGGGAAAGTTTCTGTCTATCCACAGTGGACTCTAGAGGATAGTGTGGGCCAAGTGGATGGAATATTGGTTCATTCAGAAAAACAAACTTCTTTAGGTATCTCAAGCTAGAAAGTGATTTAAAATTAAGGAATTAAGAGACAAAATACGGGAACTAAAGGAGCAAAAACTGGGAAACTTGGTGGTATCCAAAGATGAGAAACTTCAGAAAACCATAGCATCCTACCTGGAGTAATGCCCATCTAATTCCTCACTTCTGTGCCCTGATACAGCATGTGAGCTCCAGAAGGCCTGGGTTTTGCTAGCTATTTCCTCTGCAGGCATCCATGCTCACCTCCAGAGGTACTAGAACTGCTGGCACTATTGCAATAGTCTGTAGTCACCTGCCTCTGCCATAAGCAGGGTAGTTTCTATTTTCTTCCCACATTTAATTTGTTACGAGTGCCTCCCATTGCCAGCAAGGAATCCCAACTGAGCACAAAATCTGGCAAATGCAATTTGCAGATTTCCAGCCACAGTGGCTTAAGGGAGAGTATAAAAGACCAAGTATGGGTCTGTACCTATGGCTACATTAAAGCTATAGCTTTAATGACTCTATTTTTGAAAAGGCTGACACATAGGAAACTCAAAAAATCACTGTGGTTGCTGCTATTTTTAGTTAATAAGCAGTGGAATGAAAAGTCAACCTGTATCTGGGCTAACCATACAGGAACAGACTGTAAAGATGACTGTACCCTTTACCCAATAGTGCTACCCATCCACACAGTTCCCTTTTTCCATTTCAGGAATGGATAAAACAATGACTGTATTGATTTCCTGCTCACTATGGTATTAATTGCTTGTGGTCCCCAAACACAATGTAAGTTAGTAACCTTTGTATCCATCCATTTGTTACAGGATTTTTGGGGTGTTGCTTCACCAGCCGGAAACCTCTGTGGCCAGTGGTGCCTTTGTCTGAGTTTTGCTCTGTCCCACTGGGCTCATTCTGCTCACTTGGCCTGGCAGGCTGTGTTTGGCTTATGCTACTGGCCTAGATCCCATGCCTTCCAAGGGCAAGCCAGGTGCAGAGCAGCAAGGGGTGTGTGAGTGGAGCATGGGGTCCAGGCACACCAGCTGCTGCTGTGGAGTGGGCAGCTCCAGGTGCCAACACAGGCACCGGCTCCCTGTGAGGGCACAGCTAGACCAGGCACACCACAAGCAGCTTCCACAGCTGGCACCAGGGAAAAGAGTGGTGCCCACAAGCTTGGAGATGCCAGGAACCACAGGGCTCCAAAGAGGAAGTCACATCCCTGGCTTGGGGAGTTCCCAGGTCTGAGCTCCCTGAAGAGCCGCAGCTCTTCTCTCCTTTTCTTCACCCACAACATGGCAAGCAAGAGGCATGTTTCATCCCTGTTTGTGTTACAGCTCTTTTATTCCTGCCATTCAGTGGGTCCCAAGTTCTTGTCCTGCATCCAGGAAGAATGAGGTATGCAGAGAAGTGGAGAGAGAGCAAGACGAAGAGGAGTTTTATTAAGTGATAGAACAGCTCAGAGGAGACCCACAGTGGGTAGCTCCTCTCTGTAGCCAGGGTGACCGACAAATGTTCAGCTCTCAGCAGAGAGGGTAGCTCCTCTCCGTAGCTAGTTGTCTGTCCTCTCTCCATCCTCTCTTTGAGTCTGGCCGAGTCTGGGGTTTTTATGAACCTCAGAGGGGAGGAAGTACATGCTGATTGGCCCACTCACAGCCATGGGTGGCCACCCACAAGCCCAGGGAAAAGCACCACAAGTTCCCCCTCTGGTCTGCAGGACTGGCTGCCCTGCCCCCAGGCTTCATGACCTCCCCAACTAGAAGGCGGGGCATCACCAGGCACGCTCCCCCTTCCACCTAGGAGCCAGTCTGTCTCCTGCCACTGTTCATGGCTCCCAGGCTGTTCATGCTGAGGGGTGCCAGCAGGCCAGCACCAGGCTGTCCTCAATACCTCCTCAACCTCCCTCCCATACTCGTCAGTGCCCAAAGTCCAGAGAGGGCTGAGGTAGCAGGGAGCTGGCATGGCACGTCAGTGCACACCCAGCCAGGCTGTGACAATGCCCAGACTTGGCCCCAACTTTGCTCTGAGATTGGAGAGGGCACTGACCACAGGGAGAAGCCAGGCAGTGGGAGCAGGTACTTCTGAGCCTGCTGCAGGTATGGAGGGCCTTCCTGGACCCCCAAGAGCACAGAGATGCCTGGATCTGGAGCTGCAGCAGAGTGGCTACAGCTGCATCCAAGGAGCTCCTGCCCCACCCACTCAGAAGGAGCAGGGCTTCCGCTTGTCCCAGCTCCTGCTGGCTCCATGGAGCATGAACCCCCAGCCATGCTTCCTCGCAGCCTATGGCAGGTGCTCCAGGTCCTCGCTGGGCCCCTCTCTGCCCGTTCCTCCATGCCCTACCACATTGCTCTCCCAATGGCATGCAGCTCAGCCCAGCCCTATCACGGTGGCTTCCAGGATGGTGGGCTCCTGGGGGCCTCCCAGGGGTGGGTTTGAGGATTGCCTGCTTCCCCCACCAGTCCCTCCCCACAGTGGCAGTGAGTGATAGTGGTGATGCAGGGCCAGGGTCTGGAGCAGCAAAGGCTCTGGGCAAGGGAGTGGGTCCCACCCAGCCACGAGAGGTTGGGTTGGAGGCAGTGCTGTCGGCTGCCTTAGGGATGCAAAGCACAGGAGACCCACCACTGCCACTACTGCTCCCGCAGCTGCTTCTGCTGCCACTGCTACTGCCTCTTCGCTGCAGCTGGCGGCCACTCCAGATGGCCTGCAGCTGCCATCACATTCACAGTAAAAGAAGTTCTTTACCAAATGTATATATTCACACACCTCAAAAGCACCATATGAGAAATATTTTAGAAAAATTGCCTCAAGCATAACAGCAAGGTCAAATTAACTTGAGAATATGAACTCAGCAATGTTTGCTTAGAAATTAATTCAGTCACTCAGTCAAACCTCACCTGCTGGCTGTTGCTGAGAGGGCTTTGACGATGTGGTCTGTAAGGAAGTGGGACACCGTAGGCATTTGATATATGTTAAGTAATAGTGATGAGGGCAATAAGTACTTGCATACTGAGTGGAGGGAGCTGTACAGGTTAGGAAGAACACTTCTAAGCTCTAATGCTTAATGGATAAAGATTAGGACTCTGGAAACCTTTCTATATTCAACAGAATCATTGTCTCTTATTTACCCTGCCTGCCAATTCCTGGACCAGGGTCTGATAGTGCAAATACCTCTTTAAACAGCAGTCTAAAAAAAACTCATATAGTGTTTCTTTAAAACAAAAAAGTTACCATTTGAGCCAATCAGAGACCTGGGCTTAAATTCTGACTGTCCCTTACAAAAGGAGAGATCGTAAGACAGCCAACTTCTCAGAGCTTCAGTTTACTCATCTAAAAATTAGGGCATTGATAATACATTTTTAAGATTGCAGAGTGCTTCTCACATAAGTAATGAGTATTCTTATGAAAGCAACCTGCAATTACAGGCAACTTTGGACCAATTTCTTCTTTAAGAAACTACAGTGAAAACCTAGATTCCCTCCCAACTCCCCTGCAAAAAACTATGTAGGCTTTTGAATGTGATTTCATATTTGAATCTTTATATGTTATATATCCTACAAATGCACCTCAAACAAAACACTGCATATCTAATTCTGGTTGAGGTGAGAAATTCATTTTCCTACTTCAACATTTCTCAAATGTTTGACATATTTTCATAAATTATAATCCCATAATTAGAAAGTACCACTTAACAGATCAGAATTTATTCCACAGATCTCAATAGTTCTAGGGTAAAAAAAACTGAGTCGAATATCCATACCAGTCTACCCAATCTGTCCCTTCAGTAGTGATCTCCACCAGAAAATGAAGCCTGTAAGATCCTGCTTAGGAGCTCCCTAATCCTGCACCTCAGTGTCCAATAAATACATCCATCTGTGTGCATTCAGAGGAGACTCATGCAGCAATACACTTTCCTCCATGAAAATGTCTCTTCTCTTCACTGATCTATGAAAAATATTTTTGAGCTGTAAAAGCAAAATCCTGAGCCGTATTTCCCAGATGTCCATTTAACAAACTGCCATTTCCCTATTATGCTAAGCACTTAAACTCAACACTGAAAGTCAAAGAAGAGATTGATTATAAATGTGTATGTACTGATCAAAATACAATAATGAAAAAGGCTCTGATAAGGACTTTACAAAATTTGTGGGAGGATTTATTTGTGTGTGTTTTTAATATGCTTTTAAATGGGCCATCATAACAGGCAGATTATTGATTTTTTTAATATTTATAAAGTTGGGAAAATAATAACTAATAATTATTGAATATTTATTATATGTGTCTGTTCTAGCCTTTTGCTTTATTAACTTTTTTATCCTCAAAACAATCCAGTGAAGTGAGTCCCATTATTATCTTTATTGTCTTCCCAAGAAGACCCCACTTCAGAAACTGTGAACTTCATTCTTCTAGTTGTTCAGGCAAGAACTTTGGCATCATCCTTGAGTCTTCTTGTTCACACCCCGCATTCAATCCAAATTCAAGTAAACAAATGCAAGTGCCAAACACAAATGTGAAATGTACACATTTCTGTTGTTTTCTCCTATTTCGAGCCTCCTGGATTATTCCAGTGACCTCATTGGCCTCCTTGCACTAGCCCTTGTCCCTGCAGTCGAGGGACTACACAACAGCCTGGGGATCCTTGTGAGACCCAAGCCAGATTCTGTCACCTCTCTTCTCAGGAGCCCCTAATACCTTCCCACCTCAGACAGAGTGAACCCCAAAGTCCTCATGCTCACCTACAAGACCCTACATCACTGGCCCGGATCTCCCAGACTCAGATCCCCATCCCCACTGCTGTCCCACACTCAGCCCTCTGGTCACACCCACTCCAGGCTGGCCCCGAGGATTAGGGAAGGAGCCAGAACAGGGGTGCAGGGCCTGGCTTTGCAGGGCCCCACTTGGGGTTTAAGACTACTCTTTGTTGCCGTCTTGATATTCTGAATAATAAAATATCTCTGAATATGTGTTTGCTAAGAAAAGACCAAAAGAGCCTCAGCTGGGGACCACACACCTCAGCCCCCCATGGCCTAACCTCCAAGGATGGGCTCTGGTGGCCGCTGCATCCTAAGGCCCACCTATCTAATTGGACTGACGCAGTCCCCCTGCCAGGGAAGGCAGATCCCCATGGTGGCCTTCTGCTCCCAGCGTGAACCTGGACAGGGCATGCAGGGGATCAGGTCATGTGCAGAGGGTCAGTGTCGTGCATGTCCCCGGCACCTGTGTGTGGCCCCTGCAGCAGGCTCTGTCACCAGTCCTGTCCAGGCACTGAGCACATCCTAGCAAGAAGGTTACAGTCTCCAGGGGTCGCCTGGCTGCTGTGAAATGGGGTGATGCAGGGCTGGGCACAGTGTCTCAGCCATGTAATCCCAGCACTTTGGGAGGCTGAGGTGGGAGGATCACTTGAGCTCAGAAGTTTGGACCAGCCTGGACAACATGACCATACCTATCTCTACAAAACAATGCAAAAATTAGCTGGAGCCAGTGGCACATGCCTGTAGTCCCAGCTACTCAGGAGGCTGAAGCAGGAGGATCGCTTGAGGCCAGAAGATCGAGGGTACAATGAGCTGTGATCCTACCACTGCACTCCAGCCTAGGCAACAGAGCAAGACCCTGAGAAAGAGAGAGAGAGAGAAGCTCACTACTTTATGTCTATATCCCTAGCATTGGATACTTGCAATGGGAAATCATCCAAATTTTCTGAAAAACCGAGTTTCCGCTTTGTAGATGAGGAAATTGGGACTCAGAGAAGTGAAAGGACTTGCCTTACCAGGATCCACTCCCAGGCAGTCTGCCTCAGGGGCAAGACATTCAAGGCCATAAATATAGCCAATTTATCTGCTGACATTTCAATCAAATGTAAGATGAAATCCTCCTTTTTTTATTTGATCTTCTCCTGGTTAGTTGAGGAAACGTTAACAAATACCTTCAGAATCCAGAAAGAATGTCAACTGACTTCTAGATAGTAATCTTATAGAAACTATAGGCACCAAAGTTAAACATTAAATGTGAAAATATGAAACCCACAGGTTATGCTAAGATGATGTATGGGGAAGCACTTTGAAATTTGACATTAAGGTGTCATTATCATTATTTTAAATGCCTGGAGCATAGAGGTCCATTAAAGAAAGGAGTTATTAACATGTTCCTTAAATCAGTGCAACTTTTCTCTCAATACTGGTTATCCCACTGTTTGAAAATCTTCTCCCACATACCATGTGACACACATCAGTTAGTCCTTGGGACCCCAAGGACAGAGTTATTCCACTCCAGAGGGCTTCATTTTTGCAAAAATAATGACTGGCATCTTTTCTGGTGTTATTTTTGCAAATTTACAAGTTAGGAACCTGAAAAGTGTTCCAGAAGTGTGGTCTGTTAACAGGCAGAGAGAACTTGTTCTCCTCACATCTGCAGTGACCTATTGTGAGATGGCCCCTGGGACTGATCATGCCACTGAACTGAGACTTGCAAAGATGAAGGAAAGAATTCAAGGCAACTGACGACAGCAGCTTGGCAGAGAGAGCTGTCACACACTAATAATACTAATTTGTTCTTTAATTATGTATTTACACAGCAGTCAGCTGAATATCCAGCTGTTGCGCTGTCTTTAGCAAACAGTTCTCCTTTCTGATTTTGCTTTGTTTTGTTTGGACTATCACTGGAATTCAGGATGGAGCCTGGAGATTTTCCTCCTGTATGTGAATTTCTCAGTCCCTAGGTGTGCCTTCCTTGTGTCTATATGAAACAGAGTATGCATATCTCTTGAAAGTAAGAAGAAAGAAAATGATAGCCAGTGTCAAAAATGTTATAACATTCATTTTCTTCTTTCATGTCTTCCATCTTCCTCCTCTAGAGCCTGAGAGCAAAGGTGAGAGGAAATGCTTTTACTGATTGAAAGGTGTCCTCGAAATGCTCTGTGCTGCAGGGAGGAAGGGCACGCTGAGGAGCAAGCTACTCAGAAGTTCTGGGAAAAGTATCTGCTCCTTCAAACTGGGCCAAAAAAAAAAAGTTAATGTAACAAGAACATTGCAGCAACAAGGAAAAAATAATCATAATCCTTGAGTTCCCCTTGTTTTCCTGGCTTTAATTTCTCTTCATATTTCTGCAAGCATAGGATATCTTCACCAGTATTGAAAGCCATATTCTATTCTCAAAGTCCAGATGACCTATTTTTCTCCCTCAGATTGTCATCAAAGATAGGTGAATGTCATTATGATGCTTATTTTACCACATTGACAAGATCCACCCATTATTATTCAAGCACTTATTAAGCAGCATGTTAGACATACAGCTAAAAGACGAAGTAGACACAGTCTTTCTCATCTAGGATCTTACAGTCTAGCTCACCACAGGAGACCCTTATGTAAATTACTGAACTACCCTCCTCTGTCCTCTTCCAACCCTAATCTAGGAAAATTGTATGACACCATCACTATTCCCTCTCATGGGAAAACTGATCACTTATGGGGGCAAAGAGAAGACAGAAACCAACATTTGCTGAACCTTCTGGTGTCAGACAGGGACACGCTAGGTGCTTTTGTATTTACAATCTCATTTAACCCTGCAAAACCCCTAAAAAATTAATGTTGTTATCCCTGTTCCACAAATGAGAATACTGAAGCTGACTATGTATCCAGAAATGGAATTGCTGGATCATGTGGTAATTCTATGTTTAATTGCTTGGAGAACTGACACACTGTTTTTCATATTGGATGCACCATTTAACATTCCCACCAACAGTACACAGGTGTTCCTATTTCTTCTGCGTGCCATGGAGCTATAGGTAGAACAAGCTTTCAACTCTAGTTCTAAACCCAGGTTCAAAATACAGCCTTTGCCATTATACACACATGCCTACGAGTAACTAAGAATGGCTCTTCACCCTACAGATACGTGCTGGCAAGCTGATAGATAGAAACAGGAGAGATGCAATGTAGAGTTATGTGAGTTTCAAATTTACATAACTCTGGAGCCCTGGCAGGTAATCAGTCAAGTGGAACAGACAGGTGTAATACTGTAGGGAATGCTGAGGCTTGTGGCTGACTGGAGGGACTAGTCAATCTAAAGCAACAAATTCAAATTTTTAAAAAACTATATAGAAACCTAAATGTATCTGGTGCCAAATTAGTACTCAGCAACAGTGCACGACTTCAGTGTGAACTGTTAAGTTTATTAGAAATAAATCCTGGTTGCTTTTGTTGTGGTAAAATGCATGCAAAATAAAATTTACGGTTTGATATTATGTATATTTTACATAACCTGTTAACCATTTTTAAGTGTATGATTCGGTGGCATTGAGTACACTCACACTGTTCTGAGACATTCACCACCATCCATCTCCAGAAATGTTTTGTCTCCCCAAACTGAAATTCTGTACCATGAAACACTAACTGTTCATTCTCCCCTCACCTCCAGCCCCTGGCAACCACCATTCAACTTTCTATCTCTATGAATTTGACTACTTTAGGTACCTCATAGAAGTGGAATCATGCCATATTTGTCTTTTTGTGACTGGCTTATTTCACTTATTGTAATATCTTCAAGGTTCTTCCATGTAGCATGTGTCAGAATTTCCTTCCTTTTTAAGACTGAATAATTTTCCATTGAATATATTGTAAAATATATATATAACCATTTTGTTTATCCATTCATCCAACAATGAACATTTGGGTTGTTTCCACTTTTTGGCTACTGTGAATCATGCTGTTATGAACATGGGTGACCAAATATCTGTTTGAGTCCCTGCTTTCAATTCTTTTGGGTATACAAAAGATACAGTCATCCCTCAGTATCCATGGGGGATTGGTTGCAGGATCCCTTCGAATGGCAGAATCCACAAGTTCTCAATTCTCTTATATAAAATGGTGTAGTATTTGCATGTAACCTACAGCACATCTTCCCATATACTCTAAGTCATCTTTAAATTACTTACAATGTACAATACAACATAAATGCTATGTAAGGAGTTGGTATATCATATTGTTTAGGAGATAATGACAAGAAAATAAAAGTCTGTACATGTTGAGTACAGAGATAGCAATCCTCTTTTTTCAAATATTTTTGATCCATGAATCTTTTCAATTCAAAAAATATATTTTTTCAATATTTTTCAATATATTTTCATCCATGGATGCAGAACCCATGGGCAAAGAGGGCTGACTATGTATCCAGAAATGGAAATGCTGGATCATGTGGTAATTCTGTGTTTAATTGCTTGGAGAACTGACATACTGTTTTTCATACTGGATGCACCATTTAACATTCCCACCAACAGTACACAAGTTTTCCTACTTCTTCACATTCTCACCAACACTTGCTATTTTCTTTTTTTTTAAGTAATAGTCATAATAATGAGTATGAAATTATATCTCATTGTGGTTTTGATTGGTATTTCTCTAATCCTTAGTGATATTGAATATCTTTTCATGTGCTTATTGGTCATCTGTGTAACCTCCTTGAAGAAATATCTGTTCAAATCCTTTGCCTGTTTCTAAATTGGATTTTGGGGTGGGGAGGTTGTTGTTGAGTTATAGGTTTTTTTAAATGTATCTTTATTGGATATATGGTTTGCAAATATTTTTCCCATTCTATGATTGTCTTTTTACTCTGTTGACAGCATCCTTTGATGTACAAAAGATTTACATTTTGATGAAGTCCAATTTATTTTTTTCTTTTGTTGCCTATGCTTTTGGTGTCTACCCAAGAAATCATTGCCAAATCAAATATCATAAAGCTTTTCCTCTATATTTTCTTCTAAGAATTTTATACTTTTAGTTTTTACATTTAGGCTTTTGATGCATTTTAGGTAATTTTTGCATGTGGTGTAAAGTAACAGTCCACCCCTTTTGTATATGTTTTCCCAGACCATTTGTTGAAAAGATTGTCTTTGCCCATTGAATGTCTTGGCAATCTTGTCAAAAATCATTTGACCATCTATGTGGGGAGTTATTTCTGGGCTCACTATTCTATTTCATTGGTCTATTTGTCTGTCTTTCTGCCAGTACCACACTATTTTGATTACTGTAGCTTCGTAGTAAGTTTTCAAATCAGAAATTGTGACTCCCTCAAATTTTTTTCAAGATTATTTTTGCTTTTCTGGGACCTCTGTGATTCCGTATGAATTTTAGGATGGATTTTTCTATTTTTGTAAAAAAATGTCATTGTGATAGGTATTGCACTGAGTCTGTAGATCACTTTGGGTAGTATTGACACCTTAACAATATTAAGACTTCTAACCCATGAAAACAGGATATTTTTCCACTTATTTATGGCTTCTTTCATTTCCTTTAGCAACATTTTGTAGTTTTCTGTATACATATCTTTTGCTTCTTTGGTTAATTTCTAAGTATTTTATTCTTTTTCAAGCTATTATAAATGAAGTTGTTTTCTTAATTTCCTTTTCATGTTTCTGTTATATATATTGTAAATATATTCATTTTGTCCATTGTTAGCATATAGAAACACAACTGATTTTATATTTATTTTTTATCCTGCAACTTTGCAATATTGGCTTGTTAGTTCTGTCATGATTTTTTGTGGAATCTTTAGAATTGTCTACAAATTATGTTATTTATTCAGAGATAATTTCACTTCTTCCTTTCTCATCTGTATGTTTTTTATTTCATTTTCTTGCCTAATTGCTCTGATCAGGATTTTTAATACCACTTTAAAGAGAAGTGGCAAAAGTGGGCATCCTTGTCTTTTTCTTGACCTTAGAAGAAAAGCTTTCAGTCTTTTACTATCAAGTATTTTTTAGGCTGTGGGCTTTTCATTTATGGCCTTTGTTATGATGAGGTAGTTTCCTTCTATTCTTAGTTTGTTGAGTTTTTTTTAATAGTGAAATAGAGTTAAATTTTGTCAAATGCTTTTTTTGCATCTATTGAGATGATAATATGGTGTATTTCCCCCCTTCATTCTGTTAATGTGTTGTATTACATTAATTAATTTTTATATCTTAAACTATCCTTGTATTTCAGGAGTAAATCCTACTTGGTCATGGTACAAAATCCATTTAATATGCTACTGAATTCAGTTTGCTAGTATTTTGTTGAGGATTTTTGCATCAATGTTCACAAGGGATATTGGTTTGTAGTTTTCTTTTTTGTTGTTGTTTTTGTTTTGTTTTGTTGAGACAGAGTCTCGCTCTGTCACCCAGACTGGAGTGCAGTGATGCAATCTCAGCTCACTGCAAACTCCACCTCTGTGGTTCAAGCAATTTCCTTGTCTCAGCCTCCCAAGTAGCTGGGATTACAGGCACCTGCCACCACACCTGGCTAATTTTTTTGTATTTTTCAGAGAGACAGTATTTCACCATGTTGGCCAGACTTGTCTCAAACTCCTGACCTCAGGCAATCCACCCACCTCAGCTTCCCAAAGTGTTGGGATTACAGGCGTGAGCCACCGCACCTGGCTATAGTTTTCTTTACTTGTAGTGTTTCTATCTGGCTTTGGTATAAAGGTAATTCTTGAATGAAGTAGGAATTGTTCCCTTCTTTTCAGTATTTTGAGAGTGTTTGAGAAGAATTTATGTTAATTCCTCTTTAAATATTTGGTAAAATTTACCAAGTGATCCATCAGATCTCTGGGCTTTTCTTTGTTAGACGGTTTTGCCTTACAGATTCTGTCTCCTTACTAGTGATAGGTCTGTTCAGACTTTTTATTTCTTTATGATTCAGTCTTGGTAGATTTTGTATTTCTAGGAATTAGTCCACTTCTTTTAGATTACCCAATTCTAATTGGTATACAACTCTTTGTAGTATTCTCTTATAATTCTTTTTTTTCTGTAAAATTGGTAGTGATGTCCCAACTTTTGCTACTGATTTTAATAATTGAGGTTCTCTTTTTTCTTAATCTAGCTCAAGAGTGGTCAATTTTGTTGAACCTTTTAAAGAACTAATTTTTGGTTTTCTTTATTTTCTCTATTGTTTTTCTATTCTCTATTTTATCTCTACTCAAATTATTATTATTTCCTTTCTCCTACAAGCTTTGTGTTTAGTTTATTCTACTTTTCATAATTTCTTAAGGTGTAAGGTTAGATTATTGATTTGAGATCGTATTTTTCAATGTTAAGCATTTATAGCCATAGATTTTTTTAGCTTAGCATTGCTTTGCTGCACCTATTAGTTTTTGCTATGTTGTTTTTTCATTTTTATTTGTCTCAAGATATTTTATAATTTCCCTTATGATTTCTTCTTTGATCCACTGGTTAAGAGTGTGTTGTTTAAGCCTGGGCAACATAGCAAGATTTCATCTCTACTAAAGAAAAAAAAAAAAAAACGAGCATGATGTCACACACTCATAGTCCCAGCTACCTGAGAAGCTGACATAGGATGATCCCTTGAGCCCAGGAGTTCCAGGTTGCAGTGAGCTGTGATTGCACCATGATACTCCTGCCTGGGCAACAGAACAAGACCCCGTCTCAAAAGAAACAAATTTTTTAAAAATCATAATAAAGAGGATGTAGTTTAATTTCCACATATTTGTGAATTTTATAGAGTTCCCTCTGCTATTCATTTCTAGTTTCATCTCACTGTGATCGAAAAAGATACTTTCTATAATTTCAGTCTTTTGAAATGTTTTAGGATCTCTTTTGTGGCCTAATGTATGGTCTATCCTGGAGAATGTTGCAAATGTGCTTAAGAAAAATGTATTTTCTGCTGGGGTTGAGTAGATGTACTCTGTATATGTCTGTTAGGTCTGGACGGTCTCTACTGTTGTTGAAGTCCTCTATTTCCTTATTAATCTTCTTTTTGGTTGAACAACCTGATTTTTAAAAACATGAAAACTAAAACAGATACTAAGATACATGAAGTAATCTGTTCTAAATCAGGCCATGTCCATCGTGACACCAAATAATCTTCTTATATCAAAATATATATTTGAACTTTTAAAGCAACTTTTTCAAGAGCTGTCATATGTGGTCATACAGGTTCTGCACTACTCAACAGAAATGTGTGCAAATGCTTTAACTTCCAACCAGCAGTAGCCACTGTTTTATAGCTCTGAAGTAATTGAAAAACAGAATGAGATTCCCCTCCCAAAACACAGCCTGTATCCTTTGAGAGGTTTTTGTTTGTTTGTTTTTGTGCCCCCTCTCCCACGAATGCATGAAATGCAAATGAAACCCAACAGGTGTTTTCTCTCAGTCCACAGGGCATCTGGGAGGCCTTAGGACAGTGGGTGATGTAGGGAGAGGACTCCTGAATCAGTCTGGCATCTCTTTTAACTAGAGATCAAATAGATCGGCCTGAAAGGCTCACAGCAAAAATCAGATACCAGCCACAATGTTTCCCACTCAAGACCTCAGACAGAAGGAAAAGCTGCAGATCAGGCACACACTATAGACGTGTACTGCGGTGCCTTGATTAGTCACTCCCCCCAGCAGCAGCACTGACTTCATGTATGCCTTGCTTTCTCTCAGTGTCTTATTAAGAGCCTGGCTGAAGTCCTCGGAAGGTCAACACCCCGTCTTCCACCTTGCACCACCTTTGTTTAAGATCTCATCTTGTTAATAGTGTAGAGATCATTTGATGTGCATACCAGTCCATTATCTGCCCATGATCTACTTCCCGTTTCCCTAATTGATATCTGAGAAAAGCTGATTTTGTGCCTGCTTGATTCAGACACGAGGTCCATTCTGCCCTCATTGTGTTTCAACTTAGAGATGAAAAGTCCATGTAGACCTACTGTGTACAAGAGTTGGTTTAGATTTCTGATGAAGTATACAATGCAAGCAATAGACTGTGAACCCAACATTTATTGCATTCCATGGAAAATGCAGTGACTACGCTGGTTCACTGCTGGTAGAATATTCCACAAGGACGATTACTTCTTGCTTTTATCCAATGACAAGAATCATTTAACTCATTATATATTTTTTTTCACTTTGGCTTCTTGGAAGCTCAGTTAATATTAGCTTAGGGTTGTGGTGTCACTTTTTTTTCTTATTCTCTATCAATCATTTACTGAGATATGTTTCTTTATGATTACCTGGTTCAAGTCTTTTTTCTAAGTTTATCATTCAGAATAAGCTTAATGGGGACTATTGGCCTCAGAATGATCACATGATTGTCACAGCCATTGGGCCACATATATAGTAGCATCACCAAATTGTTCAGTCCCTTGTATTATACTAACCCCAAAAGTCTGAGACATGTAAAATCCAGAGTTTTTGTTGAGAACTTAGACTTGGCTTCTTTAATATTATCAAAGCACCCCATACATATATATTTATAAAAGCTGAAAATAATTGATTCTCATCCGTTTTCAAAGATTTAGAAAGAGCCTTAAATCTGGAGTTGATCATTTCCATTTAAAAGTCTCTGTCTTGGGGAAATTACTGTTCTTTTACTGCTAGCTACCATACAAATTCCTAATTGAAAAACCTTTACAAGCAGTGATGGCATGAATTGAACTTACTTCTGTCCTATTAGGAACATGTCTTGGTCAGGAAAGAAATGCATGTTGGATTCTTAATGATTTGTGTTTTATATGGTCTGTGCTCAAGGGCTATTTCAGTCCCCAAGATGCTAATAAGCAGTCCCTGATCCAGGTCATTTGTATTTTTTTATCAGCAAAAACAGCACCCAAGCCATACCTCAATTTAGAACATCTCTAAATTCAATTTTGTTCAATTCAATACAATTTATCAAATAATTATCAACTGTGCTAGGCATTTTCTGTTTCTGGAAGTGCAGCAATGAATAGATCTCAGTCCCTACCCTCATGAATGCCACAAAAGAGGAAGGCTGACAAGTAGCTCGACAAGGCACACAGAGAAGGAGCTTCTTTCTGGCCACCAGTTGGGAGAGGACAGGATAGGTTTCTCAAAGGAGATGGCTCAAACAAGCATCACAGAATTGTCAGCCTGGAAGGATGATTGAGGTCTAGACCCAGATATAGTTCAGAGAACACAAGAGGTTCAAGAGAGAAGGAGGTGGAGGCCCTCAGCGTTCCCAGGGGCTAGTCTGTGGCAACCCAAGGTGGGCGTAAGTGTTTAGTGAATTGAACAACTGAGTAGAAAGAAATCAGAAAAGACCACAACAGTGTCGAAAGCGAATGGAGTCATCGCTGCTTATTCGTCAGGGTCACTGAACTCAGGCTACAGACTGGTGGGACACAGGATTCATGTACTGACTTGACTTTGAGGTAATTCTTAGTATAAAGCAACCCTCCATTTTTCCAATGAAAGGAGAATATATAAAACAATTTTGAAGCCAACTTAAGTACATAAACTTTTGGAACTGGAGATGAAATGGCTGAATGTTAACGTATACTATTTGACTCATTAACTGAGTCACAAATATGAATCAAATAATATATGGATTGAAAAAGTTTACTTCTTTCCTTCATCATCATTTTTTAGTCTTCTAGAAGGCATAGTTGGGGAGCACCGCCTCTGTCCTCCGCTGCCTGTTGAAGACGCAGCACTGCTCTGAACAGGTGTGTGAGGCATTTACTAGAGACAACACCTAACCCAGGTTCTTTCTTGCCATTTATGACCTTCAGAACTACTCACTATGTTGCTTTAAGAGGTTGATTTGTAAGATCCAAAACTTAATTGTGAACTCATACTTCCAGGAATGCTTCTTAAACTGAATTAAATTTCTGTACTTCCTTTTTTGTTTCCATCTTGTCCTTCTTTGTTTCACTGGTTCTGTCAGTAAATCTCTATAATCAGCCCAAACTTGCAATGATTTATGTCATTTCAAATATATAGGCCTTCCCAAACAGAATTTTGTTATTTAAAAAATACAGTAATTAATAGAGCACCTCAAAATTTGGCAGGTCTGCTAAAAGGTAACTCCTATTCCTAGGAGTGTGTATGGGGAAGAATCTCTCTATAATCATCCATGATAAATATGGAAGTAATTCACATAAGCTGGTGAAAGACTTATTTCTCTCTAAAAATAAGGTTATACTAGAAAAGATTGGCTGGACTGACCTTGGTATTCTTGAACCTGGAAGCTAGTTATCACACACCAAGTTTCTGAAGGCTGCCAAAGTGCCAGCCATTTCGTCCTCTAAGAACCCCAGACCAGAAGGATCCTTGATAGGTCTGATCATCTGTCCTTTTGGCAAGGAAGGCATCTCTCACAGCCAGAGATTTTCTAAAAGAAAGTTCATAGTGCTCCTGGGTAACCAAGACCGTGAGGTTCTTTCCTTTGGACTTGTTTTCTGAATGATGGAGGTAATACCTAGTATTTGTAAAACTCCGCAGTTTACAAAGTACTTCCACAGCCTCTCTCTCCCCTACTCCCAGCACAGTCCTTGGAGTTAAGAGCAGAACCTACTTGGGCTTCAAGTGATGTGCCCCCACCCAGCAGGCAGAATGGCCCCTGTGTCTCCCCTCCTGGGGCAGGAGAGACACCCACAAGCTGAGTCCTCAGGGAAGGTCAATGCTGTGGGAAGGTCAATGCTGCAAGAAGGCCCTGCAGAAGGCCTTGGTGAAGGAGCGGATGGAAACGGACAAAGGGGCTTCCTGAGCCGGGATCCCAGGAGTCCCCCAGGTAGGGTGGAGAAAGGAGACCCTGAGACCAGGAGAGAGAGGAAGAGGGTCTCCAGGCAGAAAGTCGGGGAGAAGCAGGGAGGGCGCAATTCTGGAAGGACTTGGCATGTCATTTATCTTGTGGGGACATAAATAGGGAGTCCTTGAAGGGTTTTCAGCTGGGGAGATATTTGATCAGATTTCTATCATAGACAGTTCATTTTAATTACAAACTAAAGAAGAGGGACCAGGAGGCCAGATAGGAGGCTGCTCCTGATGGGGTCCTCAACTCAGGGATGGGGAGATGGGAATGAAGAGGAGTCCACTCTCCCAAAGCCCTGCAGGGCCCCCAGTGTGATCCCCTCCCACCCCATATCTGATCCTAAATCCTAAAGTGTGTCAGCTCAGATCCAGCTGCTGCTCCCAAAACACAGCAGTGAGTTACTCTCCTCTCCAAGGCGATCTTCATCATATTACTAGATGCTCTCATAGTCTGTCTTCCCCAGGAAAAAACTCCTTCCTTTTTCAAAAGCCCTGAGCATCTCCCAGAGACAGCATGTAAAGGAGCATGCCACGTGATGCCCTAAGTGTTGCAGAAGCGATGGCCCAGGTCCCGTGCCCTGCGATGGGAAGGGCGACTGAGAAGGCTGGGCCACTTCTGAGCCCTTGGGGTCCTCACCCGGTGGACTTTCTCTGAGCCTGTCGAGCCAGTCCAACTGTTAGAGCAGAGAATGCTACCCACACATGTCCTCAGGGTATTGAGCCGTGTTTTGTAAATCACCTAGAAAGGCATTGCTGGGCTTGAAAGCACAATTTATTGCTGCATTATTAAGTGGTCCCAGCAGCAAGCCACGTTCTTTTTATTGATAGAGTAAAAATGAAGCAACCTAATGGGTGGGACCCTGGAAAATAGGACAGAAGCCGTGGTTCCTGTCTCTCCCCACCCCAGACACACAGCAAAAGCCCTTTTCCTGCTCCCCCTGAACCCTGCAGGCCAAGGAAGCAATTCTACATTGAAATCCTTAGAGAAAGCTACTGTGTGTAAAAGGTGAGATATTTTTAAAGGGCATCCATTTCTGCCAGAAATTATTTGCGGAATGAAGCCAGGAAACAAGCAATCAAAAGCAGAAAAAGGAAGTGTCCACTGGGCTCCCAGAACCTCAGAAGGATTTGGACAGGCATTCCCTCTACCTTCTGCCTTCCTCCAACCAGCCCCTTGCCCCCAGGTCCTTCCCTTTCTGCCTCCTTTTCAGCTTCGGGAGGAACCGCCACATATAGAGACTCTGTATTATGAGCTGGGCCATGCCCTCCTTTATTGTACACAATTCAGGAAAATCCTGAGGAATGAAGCCGCTAAAACCTGCTTCTGTCTCAGACTTCTCTGCAAATCCTGGACCAGCTTTGACTTGGCCCTTCCTTTTTTCCAACAAAGTGGCCTCTATTGCATAGGCCTTTAAGCCAATAATATTAAGCACACATTCTACACAGGTAATTAATGGCCAGTATTTGTCCTCATACTTTGAGATGATTTTTAAAAATATTATCCTGTCAAAAGCATTTATTTTATATCTCTAAGGAAGAAAAAAAATTTTACTCTGTAGCTTGTACCTTTTATTGTATTCTTTCTCTGTCATGCTATTCTATTCAAACCAACTTCCTCCAATAAAATTTCCTTCAATCCCAGGGCATTGAAAAGCTCCAGAGTGAGAGTGGGATGGGGAGGGCAAAACTACAAGCAAAGCTAGGGTTCAGAATGGCCAATTATATTTATAGAGAAACGTTTCTGTTCATAAAGTGCTCTAACGGACACACTGTGTCACTGATTCTCACTCACTCAAATCCATGAAAAATGGGGGAGGTCACGTGACTCGCCCAGAGGCCCGCAGCTCCAGGAATGGCCTCTGCATCCTCTAGAGCGCCACGGAAGTTGCTTCCCACCCTCACTGCCATCTTCGCCCAAGTACTGGGATACCTCCCACCTCTGTCTGGAGGGTCCCCTTCCCTCTGGCGCACTCTGCCCACTCAGGGATCCTACACGCGCCTTGACAGGTGGCTGCCGGAGGTGCCACTGCCTCAGGTTGAGGCCCGAGGCCCTTTGTCTGGGATATCATGACCACGGCCTCCTGCCTCCTCTGGTCAGCTCTCCTCGGCCCTGCCTCAGACATACCCAGGCCAGCCACAGCCACACCTGCAAGCTTTGGCCTGTGACTGTCTCTTCTTGAGCTGCCTTTCCCCTCCTGGACCAAGCCTTAGTGCACAGGTTCTCTCTTCTCTACACGCTGCTCACCATCCTGTAAATATGTATGTTGAAAATATGTGTCTGTCTTCCATGCTGATTTTTCAGTTCCTCTAGGGAACGATGTTTGTGTCCTTGTGCCTGGCACTTAGTAGGTGTTCAATAAAAATTTATAAGAGGAAAGAATTGAGAGAGGGATGGAGAGAGGAAGAAAAAGTGGGGAGGATCTGAGTCTGGGCCTTCTGAGTGCAACCCGCAGGTCACTGGAACACAGCTCCCAATGCACCCCTCCATGGATGGGCTCACCAGTGTGTTCTCTCTGGGGTCTCTCCTTGGGAAACTCTCCCACCACAGGCGTTCTTTCTGCCTTCCTCTCTACCAGGTAGGCAGAGTCCTGTTTAAGCAGACTCCCAGCTCTCTTACCAGAAAAGGACTGCAGGTCTCAATGTTCACAAATGCAAATATTGGCGCCACCTTGTGTGATCACGAACATCCCATGCCAGCACCACCTCTACTTGTGCCACCTACCACAACACCTGCTGCAAAGCATGTCTTGTGCTCCTTAGTTTCATTTACCCTGGTCCCAGGGTGAGGCAGTGTGAGTGTCACCATTTCTCGTATCTGGGCCCCCCTTCCAAGTCCTCGAAGCATGAATAACTCTGAATGTGGGTGAGTGGACAGTAGTTCTCATTAGACTTCACACTTGATTATAGACCCCAGGGATGCAGACTCACTCTCCAGAGGGATGCACTCATTACACATTCCCCTAAATAGGCCACTAACTGTCAATATTAGTGATGCTCACAAATGCTTTGTAGCATGTGGGCCATCGAATTCACATGCATGGCAGACTACAAAAGCACCTTAGGGACATCTGGGAAGGAGGAACAGCTGAATTTCCATTTCAGAGGCTTTGGCCAGCATGGTCGGGGGCGAGGCTGGGTGAAGGAACTGCCCTTCCCACAGATAGGGGCAGAATGAAGTGCCCAGGGGACCAGCCTGAACCTATGGTACCTGTTCACCCTGCAAGTGCCTGCCTGTTGTCCTAGAAATGATCAGGAAGCGTATTGAGGTATGGCATTGAGGTATGTCCTTAACAGATACCTACAGGTGGAAAGAGTCCCTTTTCAAGAGGTTTATTCATGTCCAGACTCCACCTTGTGCACAAGACATGCTGACACCAGGAGGTTCCGTAGGTTTGTTCGGTGGTTTGGCTGGCCACTGTGCCTCTGGGCTTTCATGCACACAGCATGACCTATGCCCACACTGTAAGCATCTAAAAAGGCTTCCTTAAGTTACCAGGTTTCACAGTGGGCCTAAAATGTTTCAATGCATAGAAGAAAAAGTGTAAGGACTTCAAAGTAAGAAAAATGTGGGTATAAATGCTACTTCTGTTATATGTTAGAAATGTGTCCACCAGTGAAGTGAGTGAGGGGCCAGAAAACTGAGGCCCATGGGCCGCATCCGGCCCACCTCCTATGTTTTCATCTGTTTAAGTATTTATGGCTGTGTTCTCTCAACAACAGCCAAGCCAAATGCTTGTGACAGAGACCCACATGGCCAACAAAGCCCAAAATATATATCTGGGCCTCTACAGAAAACGTGTGCCCCCTCTGGGTAAGATTATTTCACTTCTCTAACCCTCAGTTTTTTCATCTGTAAAATGGACAAAATATTTACATTGAAGAAGTAGTGCTGTGAGAAATAAATGAGAAAAAAGTCAGACACACAGCAATGTATGCTTGCTACATGCTGGGATTCTTTTTTTTTTTTTTGAGAAGGAGTCTTGCTCACTCTTGTTGCTCAGGCTGGAGTGCAATGGCCTGATCCCAGCTCACTGCAACCACTGCCTCCCAGGTTCAAGCGATGCTCCTGCCTCAGCCTCCCGAGTAGCTGGGATTACAGGCATGTGCCATCACACCAGGCTAATTTTGTATTTTTAGTAGAGACGGGGTTTCACTGTGTTGGCCAGACTGATCTCAAACTCCTGACCTCAAGTGATCCGCCCGCCTCAGCCTCCCAAAGCATGCTGGGATCTTTAAATGCGGATTAACCTTGCTGTTTTCTAGCCATGTCATTCATGGACAGGTAAGAAAGGGACACAGTTTGTCTTCCTGTCTCCATCTGTGTTTCCCTTTTCATTTCTCACCCGCCCCTGAAAGTAGAAAAGCTACAAAAAACAAACAAACAAAAAAATCATGCAGTATCTTGTTTTTTAAGTGGGATGGAAAATAAACTTTCTCTCTTTTTTTAAGTGGGATGGAAAATAAACTTACTCTAAACAAAAGCTTAATTCTTTTGAGCATCTCAGGTTACTTATTTTATCATCATTTTATTTTTAGTGTAAAATTAATCATGCAATATGTAGTACTGAACAAAGAAGAGGGTCTTCTTGCTTTCTCCCATTTACAGAATTTTTTTCTCAAAGAAAATATTGTTTAGATAGTTTCAATTTCCCACACTTAAAATATTTGTCTTCTTGAGAAATTTTAATAAAAAACTAAATTTTATAATGAAATGGAGCTGTGTGAGATAATCTGAGATGCGTTTTCCCAACCAAAAGGAAATAATCTTCCATATTTGTCAAGAAGGAGGAGAGACACTTTGCTTCTCCCAACAACTTCCTTCAACTCTTTCTATATTAAAACTTTTTTTAATTTGGATTCATTGTTTTCCTCTTCACCTCCTCAGCAGCCTTACAATTTGCCTTGCAAAGAAGTAGAAATCCTCCAAATGGATTACCAAAAGAAAGTATATCCCTACCAAAACTAAACATATTAAAGCATTTAAATATTTTTTAAATTATACTTTAAGTTCTAGGGTACATGTGCACAATGTGCAGATTGCATTTAAGTATTTCTAATCAAAACTATTACAAGGTTTAAAACAGAGATAAAAAGGCTTCAGTGCAGGGATACTGAGAAAGCCCTAGACCCGGTGGAGCTTGTATTACCTTCCTTCCCTTCACTGCACTCAGCAAAGATCTGAGCACAGAAGGTGTCCCTTTTTTTTTTTTTCAATTATTACCTTACTTCAACTAGGTTAATTAGCTATGATTCCAGCCAAGAGGATCAACTGCTTTCATACTTGTAACTAAAAGACAAGTTCTAAACACACTACTGAAATGGGAAGCCATTCTAGCTCTGGATATTCATTTCGTGACCTGCTACTCTTAGATCATATGATTCAACTCAGATATGGAACTGACTTTCCTCAGGTGAAAACCCAAGAAGACTAGGAGGCCTCTTTTAAATCAGAAAATGCAAAGAGGAGAAAAGCATGGCTTTCCTCCCAGGTGCTTGTGCCTCTGATCCATTTCGTGAAAAGAATCCAAAACGGATCCTTTGACCTTGGCACCAATATGGTTGCCATAAGGCCTGCAGGAGTTGGTGTGAGGGAAGCCCATTAGGGAGCAGGTACCTAAAGAGGGGGCAAGAGTTAAAGACCTCCAGGGTCCTCCACAGCCTGCCATGTACCCCGTGAGTGTGAACTGTGGGAGATTTGAGACCTCCCTGCACTTGTGAGTCTCATGCTCCGATTGTTGGTGAAGGTAACCATACCAATCCATTGTGGAGGACAGAGTTTTGGAAGCAGGACTTCTGATGCCTGTTCTCCTTGCTAATTACATGAGCGTGGGCAAGTCTTTTAACCTCTCTTTGGTTCTGTTTCCCTGTTTGCAAAAAAACAATACTTGCCTCAAAGTGTTATTATGACATTTAAATTGCACAAAGGCTGTAGTTGCCTAACATTTTCACTATGGACAAAGCAAGGGCCCAACAAATGCTTGTTCCTTCTTAATTTGTCTATGATTATGAGCCTTATATGCACTAAAGAAACTATAAAATTTCTTGACTACAAGAAATCAATATTATACTGCCATCTAAATTTCAGTATTGTATTTGTTAGTCGGTTAGTTTGTTTAGAAACTATGCCTTTAGGGGAAAAAATTATGGTGAGAGTGTGAGGAGAAGATATATGTGTAATGAATGGTCATGTGATCATCTCACCTCTGTAGTAGGGTTATGTTCTAAATCGTCCATTCTTAAAACTACTTGTGAGAATATACCTTAAATTTCCTCTAAAAATGTTGAAACCAACAGAAAGGATGAAGAAATGGGGAGAGAAAAAGGGAAGTCAAGATATTTGCAATGATGTTGGGAAGACAGAAAAATGATATGAGAATAGCTACTGTATGGCAAATGTACTCATTCATTAAAAAGTCAAAAAAAACAGCAGATGTTGACAAGGATGTGGAGAAAAGGGAATGCTTATACACTGTTGGTGGGAATGTAAATCAGTACAACCTTTACGGAAAACAGTATGGAGATTTCTCAAACAACTAAAATTAGAACTATCATTCCATCCAGCAATCTCACTACTGGGTATATACCCAAAGGGAAGGAAATGATTATACTGAAAAGACACCTGCACTTGTATATTGATCGTGGCACTATTCACAATCGCAAAAATATGGAGTCAGCCTAAGTGTCCGTTAGAGAAGGATTGGATTAAAAAAAAATACATGGTACATGTACACCATGAAAATATCATGCAGGCATTAAAAAGACTGAAATCATGTTTTTTGCAGCAATATAGATGGAACTGGGGGCCACTATCCTAAGTGCAATAACTCAGACAGGAAGTCAAATACCACATGTTCTCACTCCCATGTGGGAACTAAACAATGGGTACATGTGGACATATGGAGTAGAATAATAGACATTGGAGACTCCAAATGGTGAGAGAGTGGAGGGGGGTGAGGGCTGAAAAATGACCTCTCAGGCACAATGTTTACCGTTTGAGTGATGGGTACACATAGAGGCCCAGACTTTACCACAACACAACATATGCACGCAAGAAACCTGTACTTGTGCTCTGTCAGTATATACAAATGAAAAAATTAAAGTTTTTTTTTTAAATGAGAGTGGGAAATGCACTAATATAAGAAGTTAATAGGCAAGCAGAGTGACGGGTGCTGGGGATACCATGGTGAGCCATAAGCTGCACACCCTCCCTCCTGGGGTCACATCCATCAGTACCTGCACAGATATAGAGCTAAAGCAGGCATGCCAGGGTATGTGAGGACCAATGAAGGGTGTTAGGGGTTAGAAAAGGTTTCCTGAAGGAATGAATGATGCTTCATCTGAAAACTGAGGAATGAGTGGGAATTAATTGGAGAGAGCAGCTTTCCAAGGGAGAGCACAGCATTTTCTATCTGTGGGAAGAGAATGCGGCTTTACATAGCATTTGAGAAACGGAGAGATGGCAGTGTGCCTGGAGCACAGAGAGGCAGGTACATGACAAGGCAGGACAGAGGGGCAGGTACAAGACAAGGCGGGAGAGCTCCGGTGGGCCCAGAGAGCTGCCAGGTCTGGCCTTCCAAGCTGTCCTGAGAGAGTCCCAGCCATCAGCACAGCTCTTCTGGCTCTGGAAATAAAGAGAAAGGGAGAAGTCAATGAGAGCCCTTTAGCTGATTCAGCATGTAGGGTCCACTTGTTGTATTATTCTCTCTGCTTTTTTGTATGTTTGTAAATGTTCATGATAGTAAATTTTTAAGTTAGAACAACAAAAAAAAGAGGCCTTCTCACCAGCTGCAATTTAGCTGTGAATGTGTGCCAGTGACCAGAAGTTTCTCTAAGAATGCAAACTTTGGCTTGCCTGTTGCAGGGGAAGGTTATGGCCTCCCTAGGGAGAAAGAAAATGACAGGCTCATCCTCTCTGTGGAAGAATCAAAGAATTCAAGCACTTGGTTAATTTGCTGAGCCTCTTCCATCTAGGGAATGAGGCTATACATTCTACGAAGCATGCTCTGGGGATTTCCAAGAATTCTTGTTTACACCCAGACCACAAACAACACAACAGGAGTTCAGATTTTATTACACAGTGATTTGGCATTTGCAGCTCAAACTGAAATTTTAAAGAAGCAGAAGAGAGGAACAACGAGGAATCGTGCAAATCTTTTGAACACTTCATTCTTTCTGTGGTTCTGGCTCTACAACTGGAATACTCTTTCTTTTTTTTCCTTCTGTCCCTCCTTCTTTTCTCTCTAAGTGCCAATTCTGAATATATGTTAAGCACTTTGCAATGCTCAAGGGGACAGAAGGATAAACAGGTATTTATCCCTACCTAAAAGACCCCCGGTAGTGAGAAATACAATAATTAAACAAGCACATAATGAAGCATAATTATAAACCGGGATCCATGCTCTTAAAAACAGGAAGGGGTACTTGGTATGGAAACATGTCTGTGGAGAGAACCAATTTACATTTGGGGGCCAGAGATAGCCCCCTCCTAGTCTAGAGGTTTCAAAATCAAAGGGACTCAGATTATAATGTTTTCAAGGAGAGTTTTACAACCGACGTTAACCCTTTATACATTATTTCCTACAGGAAATAATGCATAAGTTGAGATGATAGAGTTTTTGCCCACTACACACACCTGCTATCAACCATACTCTAAGCTATCATTTTTTATAATCCTAATACAAAGAATTCTCTACCTCTCTCATTCAAACTGCTTTTAGACACAAATTAGAGGCAGGTTATAAGAAAGCAATTTACTTGTGATGAAAAGCAGAGGTTAGTGATGTTGAGTCCTTTTAATGGGCGCTGTGGGAAGCCTTGAAATCGAATCTGAATTTGGAGCACAGCCACAGGAATCAGAGCAAAGGTAAAGAAAAGAATAGTTAGAGCAGACAACTGGCATTTAAATGAGTACCTTCCTTTCTTATTCTGAGCTTTACTTGTGTTTTAAGAACATATGTGGAGTTAGATTTGGGGAACACCAAACACCATTAATGCAACTTTTTTTTTTTTTTTTTTGAGACAAAGTCTCACTCTGTCACTCAGGCTGGAGTGCCGTGGCGAGATCTCGGCTCACTGCAAGCTCCACCTCCTGGGTTCACCTAATACAACTATTTTTTAAATAATTTAATTCCACACTACGTTCAATAAGAAAAGGAAATAGGAGAGAGTAGAGTTAAAGGAGGGGAGGAGGGGAAGGAAGGGGAAGAAAACAAGGAAATGAAGAGAGATGCCCTAAAGGGAACATACACCCATGAGAAGCAAAAAGAAGAGGGAAGAAATTCAAAACTTTTGCTGTTCGCTTGGACTACATCATATTGATTTCTGTCAGTTCCCCTTGAAATGCTAATTCGCTAGTGAGCTAGTATTAGACCCATAACCCTTATTCTGAAAAATCTTCATTTAAAATGGACAAGTATCTTAGACATCCTCTGAGAAACTAGCCTCTGGCTTACTCAGCAGTGTCTACAGTAATTCAGATGCACAAATCTGAAGGGCTAGAAGTAGCTATCTCCTAGTCTAGAGTTTCAAAATGAAAACTCTTGGATTATAATATTTCCAAATTCCTTTACCACCCTTAATCAAAAAAAAAGAAAGGAATCTCTGTATATACATATCCATTTGATAATCAGTTCAAAATGATGGAATAAACTGTCATACCAACTTTATAGTCATTGAACTGTTGTATTCAAAGTCAGACTGATTAGTCAGACTGTGATACAGTAAGAAAGCAAATCAGCCTGACTCAGTTCAATGACAGAAACAATGACCCAAAATAGTCTGCATTATGAACACATGGATTTGGGTGACTTTGGACATGGCATTTCAGTCAAACTGCAGATAAAATCCTTTTCTTAGAACTGTGGCCGCCTATCTGGAAATTCATGTTCCCTCTCATTCCGAGAAGGGCATTACACTAGCAACAGGGGGGATAAAGGGAAGAAGAATTGTGTTCTTTCCACGAGAAAGCAAATGTTGTCACCTACAGCCAGATTGCTTCCAGGTATTTCATCGTAGGCCCATGGGGTTTCAGGTCTCACGGTCAGACATACAGTTCTGGGGCTCAGAAGGGCTGGGAGTCCAGATGGGCATTTGCTCTCTGCTGGGTTCAAAGCACGGAGTGAGTGAGGTCACCCAGAGAAAGGCTGAGACGACAAGAGGACTGAGGACTGCATCCCAAGCAATGCCAGTAGCTAAAGGACAACCAGACCAAATGGGGGAACAAGAAACAACAGGAGGGAAAACGGGAGACACATCTGAAATAAAGAAGAGGAGAGAGAAAAAAAAATCCCACGAATGGTGTTTCCTGGGATAAAGGAGGCTCGTTGCCTGTTTGTAAGATCTGGGGAAGGTACTCTTATAGAGGAAGAGATGGAATCCAGAGAAAGGCAGGTTAACTGTTAGCGCCCTTGTTTAGGAGGCAGGAGGTTCACTTTGGAGAAGGACAATTTTCACCCGAGATAAATGGAAGGCAGGAGAAAGGGAAGATAACCTCGCAAAGTGAAACTCAATTTCTTTTCTATAAAATCAGATTATTGCAATAGGTAAGCTTTAAGGTCTTATCACCTATTTTCACATTTTAAGAAATAATATATAATCCCTTTTAGTCCCCTGTAGCTGTTTTTATAGTTTGATCTTAGAAGCAAGTTTTCATGAGTGATATACTATTCATTATTTTGAAAGAAAAGACTGACAGATCCATTATATATTTTTTCCTGGAGCCACTGAAGGAATCTTCATATTTTAGTATATTGATGATGCTGAAAAAATACATTGTTCAACGTCACTTATATATTCCTGCTGGGAATGTAACCATGAAGCAGCAGAAGGTAAACCCAAAATGAGGAACACCTTTTTTTCTTTTTTTTCTTATTTTCAAGTACCATACTCTTCAAACAATGTCAGTGTCATAAAGGCAAAGAAAGCATTTGGAAATATTCCAGGTTAAAGGAAACTAAATTAATACAACAATTAAATGTAGTACCTGATTCTAGACTTTATCCTGTATGGGGAGAAAAATTTTGGAATGGACATTGTTTATGTCAATTGGTGAAACCAGAATACTGATAGTGGATTTTTTGAAAGTACTGTATCAATGTTAAATTGATTGAAGTTGATAACTTTATGTGGTTATGTAAGAGAATATCCCTATTCATAGGAAATAAACACTGGTATATTTTAGGGTAAAGGACCATAATGCACGCATTTAATCACAAATGGGTGAGAGAGAGAGACAGAGACAGAGAGAGGGCAATGATAAAGTCAGTTGACAATTGGGGCAAATGAAATATAGATGTTCAATATAATGTTTCTATTCTTACAATTTTTCTGTAAGTTTGAAATTATTTTCAAATAACAACTTAAAATACACATTAACAGCTAAAGGAGTGCTCAGAGTCCTGTGTTCCAGCACTGTGCCACTGCACATCAGAAGCTCCAGAGAACTCTAAGAATAAGGCCGTGCCTTGCTGAGGAAGTCTACCTTGGCATTGGAAAAAAACTGAGCTTGTATTATTTGTACAAAGAGCAAAAGAAATAAGTGTTCTGTGGCAGTTGTGAATTTGTGAAGTTGTAAGGGTCTTAACTTGAATATGACCCCATATTTTCTGTTCAGCGTATATTTGTCTTATAAAAATCAATTGTTAAACATACGAAAAAGTAAATCATCATCAAAGGAAGGCCCAGCACGGTGGCTCATGCCTAAAATCCTAGCACTTTGGGAGGCGAAGGCAGGAGGATCACTTGAAGCAAGGAGTTCAAGACCAGCCTGGCCAACATGGTGAAACCCCCTCTCCACTAAAAGTACAAAAGTTAGCCAGGTATGGTGGCACATGTCAGTGGTCCCAGGTACTCAGGAGGCGAGGGCATGAGGATCGCTTGAACCCAGGAGGTGACGGCCACAGTGAGCTGAGATCGTGCCACCGCACTCCAGCCAGAGTGAGACTCTATCTCAAAAAATCATCATCATCAACAACAACAACAAAGGAAGAAGAGAAATTCTCTTTGCTGAAGCAGAGAATTCATAAAGGGGGTATTCACAGGGACATGAAATTTCCCTTTGGTATAGATTTTTTTTAATTGTAAGATATAGAGAGAGCAAAGCTGATAGAAAGCCTTCATTTTTCTACGACTACAGTATCATCTTAACAAGTTCCTGGGGTGTCTAACGTAGGCTGAATTACTCTTTTAGGACACGTAATAAAAGGGGTAGAGATTACAGGGGAATTTGAAGGAGGCTAATGTTTCTATTCTTTTAAATCTGACAACAGATCATTTCATCATTTCATCATACTGTGTAGTTAAAGTTTTGTTACTATTTTTTCACTGCTTTGGAAAGCAGCCTTGAGTAACGTCTTCCTGTGCACACTGGTGGAACCCTTCTGACCATTCCGTGGACAACGCCGCTTTGGTTGGCGCGAGCCTGACCGGCAATGCAGTTATCTTCCTGAAGGCGGCGCTGTGCCCCAGTTGTGCTGAAGGAGGCCGGCGTGCAGGAAGAGGAGGGGCATTCCTGGGCAGAAACCGAGCTGGGCGCCCCGCTTAAAACCACTAAGGAAGCACAGTCTAGTGAGAAGCTACACACGTTTGCAAATGGTACACATAAGGAGAGAGATATGAGCGGCTTCTATATCCTACAAAGGCGTAGAAATTAAAACGGCACAACCTTTTGTTCTTAGATCCCCAATTGATAATAAAGACGTTCGCATAGTCATTATCCCATTACCTTTTATTTCGCATTTCTCTCACCTTCGTTTGTCATTTCTTAAACTTTTTCTATTTCCCCCTCTTTTCACTCCAGAATTAGTTTTATAATTGATGTCGGTGTTTTCTGTTGCTTAGAAATTAAATTATCAGAAACTCCTTTGTATACTGGTCTCTGACCTATAAATAGCACCACAGCTGCCTGTGACTTACAGCAATTAAAGATTTTTGTGCTAACCAGAAAAAGAAAAGAAAAGAAAAGCCTGAAGGTCCTAGTGTAGCATGTCTAGTTGTTCTGCTGTCTTTATCGGGAGGAAATATGAGAAATGGCTCTTGGAAAATATTTTCCTTATCAATAATTGTTCTTTGGAGTTTACCTTATTCAAGGAGGATGTATCAGAAATAATTATTGGGGTTGAGTGTATTTCTGTCAATTCGTGTGGCCTTTTTCCACAAGAGTACTTCCTTTTCATTTTTCAAGGATCATAGACAACAGCTCTTCTCTATAAAAAATATTTTTGAATAAAAATACCAATTCCATTATAAGCTCTTGGCAATCAACATATCTTCTATTATTTCCAAAAGAAGAGAAAGGTTTTAATGGGGCCTGGTTATGATTAATAATAGATTTGGTGACGAAAAAGCCAGCCGGACTTTAAAATAGATGAGAGCATTCTTAGTCTTGGTGAGTCTTGGTTCAGCTCATTAAGGAAGCCAGCTGCGATGCAGATCGGCATACCGTTTCCGTGACAAAGAGGAATTTCCCATAAAAGCCCTCTCCTAAAGGAGGCCAGTGTGTTTTTAGGTGAACCCTGGCCACATCTGGACCATAGAGATGAACTGTGCCACACAGGAGGTGGAACAAGAGTCGAGGAAAGCAATAAAAATGACTTTTGGCCAGGCACAGTGGCGGATGCCTGTAATCCCAGCACTTTGGGAGGCCGAGGTGGGCTGATCACGAGGTCAGGAGATTGACACCATCGTGGCTAATACGGTGAAACCCTGTCTCCACTAAAAAATACCAAAAAAATTAGCCGGGCGTGGTAGTGGGCGCCTGTAGTCCCAGCTACTCGGAGACTGAGGCGGGAGAATGGCGTGAACCTGGGAGGCGGAGCTTGCAGTGAGCCCAGATCGCGCCACTGCACTCCAGCCTGGGCGACAGAGCGAGACTCCGTCACAAAAAAAAAAAAAAAAAAAAAAAAAAAGATTTGTAACATTTGGAAGCCTACTTTTAGAGGGAATACCAACCAAATGGGGCCAATAAAATGATAAAATAAGAGAAGTGACTGAAAAATAATTTCAGTACAATCTTTAATCTATGAAGGGCTAAGAGATGGAAGTCAGGGAGTGGATATGTCTTCTGTTATGGGAAAGGCAGTAAGGAACAGATGAAAGCTGTAGGAAGAAGGCCAGATTGCACTAGGACAAACTGTGCACCAGGTATCACAAGAAACATTGCCAAGGATGTTGTACAGACATCTTTTATTTCTAAGAACGCATAAACTGTCTTTTGTGCATAAGCTACATTTAATCCTGCTTCCAAGCAGAGAGATAAACTAGCTAGTCCCTGGTTTCCTGTGATTACATATCCCCTTCAATCATGGAATCACAAAGCTGACAGGGAGGTTTGGAGATCACCCACTTTAAAAATGAGGACACCGGTTTTAACAATAGTCCCAGGACATGAGGGTAGTAAGTGACAAAGTTAAAACAGCAACCCAGGTCCGACAGCCTCCGGTCCATGGTTATTTTCCCACTTCAGAGAACTACCTCCTTAGTCCATTTACACCAAATACAGACAGTTAAACTCCATCCCACTTCCAGGCCTCACATCCATGCTGGGTTTGAGGAGCATTCCTATTAGCTTCATGACTTCTCCATATGGGTGAGCCTTAGAGAGGACAGATACGAGGATCCCCATCCGAGTTAAAACCCAAAGAAAATTCTGGCTAACATGGTGAAAACCCTTCTCTACTAAAAATATAAAAAATTAGCCAGGCGTGGTGGTGGGCGCCTGTAGTCCCAGCTACTGCGGAGGCTGAAGCAGGAGAATGGCGTGAACCCGGGAGGTGGAGCTGGCAGTGAGCCGAGATCGCTCTGGGCGACAGAGCTAGACTCTGTCTAAAAAAAAAAAAAGAAATTAAGAGTCTTTGCTGAGGTCAAAGCCAGCCTTCCCCAAGCCCCCAGCTCTGTGTGACTTCCAGGGGGCATTGCTGCAACTGATTTTTGACAGACTGTCTTCCTGTTTGCCTTTGTAGGTTTCACAGCGGCAGCCTCCCTCGTGTCCCTGGCCTGGGCCTTGGCCTCCTATCAGAAGGCCCTCCGGGACTCTCGAGATGACAAGAAGCCCATCAGCTACATGGCGGTCATCATCCAGTTCTGCTGGCACTTCTTCACCATCGCCGCCAGGGTCATCACGTTTGCCCTCTTTGCCTCGGTTTTCCAGCTGTACTTTGGGATCTTCATCGTCCTTCACTGGTGCATCATGACCTTCTGGATCGTCCACTGTGAGACAGAATTCTGTATCACCAAATGGGAAGAGATTGTGTTTGACATGGTGGTGGGGATTATCTACATCTTCAGTTGGTTCAATGTCAAGGAAGGCAGGACACGCTGCAGGCTATTCATTTACTATTTTGTGATCCTTTTGGAAAATACAGCCTTGAGTGCCCTCTGGTACCTCTATAAGGCTCCCCAGATTGCAGACGCATTTGCCATTCCAGCGCTGTGTGTGGTGTTCAGCAGCTTTTTAACTGGCGTTGTTTTTATGCTGATGTATTATGCCTTCTTTCATCCCAATGGACCCAGATTTGGGCAGTCACCAAGTTGTGCTTGTGAGGACCCAGCCGCTGCCTTCACTTTGCCCCCAGACGTGGCCACAAGCACCCTACGGTCCATCTCAAACAACCGCAGTGTTGTTAGCGAGCGTGATCAGAAATTCGCAGAGCGGGATGGGTGTGTACCTGTCTTTCAGGTGAGACCCACTGCCCCATCCACCCCATCATCTCGCCCACCACGGATTGAAGAATCAGTCATTAAAATTGACTTGTTCAGGAATAGGTACCCAGCATGGGAGAGGCATGTTTTGGACCGAAGCCTCCGAAAGGCTATTTTAGCTTTTGAATGTTCCCCATCTCCTCCAAGGCTGCAGTACAAAGATGACGCCCTTATTCAGGAGCGGTTGGAGTACGAAACCACTTTATAAAGCAAAAGGAGTTGCAGGACCCACAACATACAGATGAAGGGATGACAGCAGGGCTGTGGCCATAATGACACTTCATCCTAGAGCAGGGCAGTGAGCTGTGAAGTTCCTAGTGTGACCGTCATCACCATTATCATTTGATCCTGTTGGCTGGGGGCAGCTCGTCTCCTTCCAAAGCAGCTGCACCCGAGAGTCTCTGACTCCACCTGAAAGAATGACGCTGGCTTCGTAGGACTCTCCATTGCTACCAAACTCCTCCTGCACAGTCTTGGGTGCACCCACCAGAGGGTACTATTATTATGGAAAAATTTGCCTCCAATCATTAGGGTGTCTTGATGGTGTTAACTGATCTTTCCATAAAAATAGATTCAGTCATACACACATACACACACCAACACCAGTCCTCTGTCAAAAAAAGCTTAGGTGACTTTTCTTGATGCAAAGCTCTGATTCCTGCAGCAAGATAAAAACAAAGAAAGAGAGAAATATCCCTCAAGAAAAAAAAATAGTATTGCTTAGAAAAGAATTCATAAACCATTTTCTCATTTGGAAATCCATACCACGTGTGAAAATCCTATCCAATGGACAGCAAACCCAAATGTTGTTTACACATGTGTTAGCATTGATGGAATGGTTCATTTTCTACACATTTCAGGATTTGTTTTATATTTTAAATTTTCTGTTGTGAAGATCCTTTTTGACAGAAATCCTATGCAGCCCATGTACGGCTTTCGACAAGACCAAGGAGCTCAATAACTTTATGATGTAAATTAAATAGTAATCATGATTCAGTATTCAATTGCAAAAATGTAATAGGTACACAAAGAGGAAGTGGGGAAAAAGGCAAAATGAGAATCTGATTCCCAGGCATGTGCAGCGCCTATTGGGACATAACGGCAGTGCTGCACGAACCAGAGGAATGGGCTGCAACGGGATCTGTTTCCAGACGCAGAATGAGTGGCTCTGTGTGACAATAGGCAGACGCCGACTCTGGAAGATGCCGTGCCACTCCTTTCTAGTGCCAAACACCATCCAACCACAGGACTGACGTGGAAGCCTCGAACAACTGAGAATGATTGGCATGAGCCCCCTAAAAGCAGGCAAGAGAACAAGCAATCAAGTTCTCCACTGTGTACAGACTTTTGCTCCCCGCAATCCAAGGTCAAAGTGATATGTCTTTTAGAGGCTTTGGGACACTTTTTAGTAAGTATGAGCAGACAGATGCAATGAATATGCTATGAAAAAACCCTTCTGAACTGATAGAGGGCTTATCACTATATCCAGCTAAGATTTGTATTTGAATCATCTGTAAAGTCGCACTCTTACAACAAGCTTCTGGGTTTTAAATACCTCCGTACAGCAAGTAAACGTTCCCCGCTTTCTGTTCTCAGTGTCCTTGGTCATGGTGCTTTTCGTTGCATTAAAAGTGCCGGTCAAACTTTGATAGTATTTTTTTATAGTTGGTGCAGAGTGGAATAACTCATGGATTATTTCAATATTTTTGTAATAAAAAATATAGGGTATACACATAGGCATCATCACTTTTTTTATAGACCTGGAATCGTTTAAAAAATACTTTAAGCGTCATAATTACTTGGGATGTCAGAACCTGGTCCACAAATTCCATCAGCCTGCCTCAGCAGATTGAAAACATTTGTCTTTTGCAAGATCACCCTACTTTGCAAGTTGGTGCCCCCAGGAACCTGGCCAGGGGTGCTATCAGAATATCAGGTGAAGAGAGAATCAGCTTAAATAGAAAGGGCTTGTCAAGACTGGCCAATGTTTCCCAGGAAATCAAAGATGTAAATGATTACTTTCATCCATCCGTTATAACAAACCTGACCACAGTGGAAGATGTCTTAAACTTCCTTCCCTGGTTTTATATTAACCCAACTGATAGATTAAGTATTAGTCAAACCACTAAAAAAGAGAAAGAAAAAAAGTTTAACTTAATTATTTGGTTATTTGGACTAATTCACATAAAGTAGTCCAGTTCTCTAGCCACCACCTGTAATGGGTGTGTCATCCAGAGACTGTGTCCCCACAATGACATCACAGGAAGTAACAGAGGGCTCAACCTAGGACTTCTTTTGGTACAAAGCCCCAAATCAATTTTTTTTAAAAAAATAGACAATTTTTATAAGTAGACATACTTCCTAGTACTCCATGATTTGATCCTCCAAGCAAGATTTCCACTAAAAAATATAATCTTTTGTTGGGATGTGGAAAGATTACCTAGTCACCAGTAAAGGCCCAGGAAAAGGCTCTTGTTGTCAGCACATGGTGAAAACATTCCACCCCCCATTGTAGAAGGAAAAAAATGATGATTTTGGCAAATTCTTCACTTTTGTGCAGAACCTTGAGTTATTAGCTTCGTTGTTTCCAAGACAACTTTTAACTGATGATCTTTGGAAATTGAGTTTCTCAGTTGAACTATACCTTTGATTCTATGAGTAAATCACAGATTACAATCTAATAGAGTCAATCAATCAACACAAACCCAACAGGCCCCATCATGCTTCAATCATGTAAGTTCTAAGTTATTTCTCAACTTGATCTCTCATTCAACATGTTAAGAGTCAGAATGAATACTATGTCAATTAAAAATGATGTACTGTGCTTTGACTTGGAGGTGAGATTGGCAGTCAGGAGAATGTAAGAAGGTTGTATTTTTCAGTGATTTCCCAAATACTGTAAATACTCTGTTATCCGACATACTTGGAGATTATGATGTTTTAATTCGGCATGAATTCTTGTTAAGGAAAGAACATATCCACGATATGATGAATTATAACTTTTCAAAAGGTTACAAGAGCAAAACAACTTACTCTAGAGGTAAATCATGATTTAGCCTGGCTTCCATGATTCAGGAAGCAATACACTGCCACCAGACTGTTGTGGTGATGACAACTTTTACTCATTTTCTAGATGCACAGATAACAGAGAGTTTAAAGTATTCAGATTTAAAGAGACATCGTCAATGTACAAAGAAACAAAGTTTAATTTTTGTATTTATATTTTAATTCTAACATTTCCTTTTCAGTCTGCCATTAAACCCTCCACAGACAGTAACTGGAGAATCCCAAAGGAAAAAAATTGGAAATGGTGCATTCCTTATCTGCAGGCTCCTTTCCATGTCTGAGTCCATTTAAGAGGGAGATCTGCTCTTACTCACTTTTTGCATAGGATCAGGAAATTTTCTAAAGGAACAACATTGTAATTTGTTTTACTTTTAAACTTGCATTTCTAAATATGAAACCATGTTTATGGAATATATATAATGTGTGTGTGTGTATCTTAACCATAGTGACACTTTGTTTGTGTGAAAGAAAAGGAAATAATTTTTCCGTGTAAGTCAAAGTTTGGTCTCCCAAAATGACTATGTCCTTTAAATCCTCTTTGCTTATTTACTTAACTATGTACTATCTAGTTCAGTAACATTGACTTTACAGACACTTAGTTACTACTCATTTTTGATAAATGCTGTTAACCCAACAAATATAATAAATTCTCTTACTGACATGGCAAGAATATATAATTCAAGTATTAGCAAAAGATAATCTGAAGATAAAAGTAAAATGAAGTATTTATGGTTAACTTCAAAATGCCCAATTTATTTTGCTCTATGAGTAAAGGAAGTGATTGCACAGACCAATTAAAAGTGAATGAGAGTAATTGAAAACTCAATGGCTGTTTTTTAAAAATGATATGTTCTTTTTAAGTGTGTGTGTGTACATATATACTCGTATACGTATGTACACACACACACTTTCCAACTAAAGTAACAGAGATGAAAAGGATAAAGTATATACTGCTTTTGAATGCATATAAAGTGGTATGTTATGCATATAAAGTGTACATAAGCTTTTTAGAAAAAAAGCATTTTCCTACTGCTTTTTCAAAACCAACCCAAGCTTGCAGTCCATCTATAAGACCAACACACTTACGAACTTCAGTTGGAAATACCTAGATATAATTCAGCACTTCTTAGCTTGAATGAGTTTTATCACTTCTTAAGGATCTCATCTTTTAAACAGCTGAATAAAATAGTTCTGTGTCACTTCAAAGTTTCTTTCTCTGAACAGATTGAATTGAGCAAAGAAAACCTCTTCTGTCCTTACCAGGATTGTGTAAGGTTACACATTTGCTTTTAAATATACCAAATGCCATTGAATGGAAACAAGTTCTGACACAATGTTTAGACAAGAATCCAGAGATTTTTTCTAATGAACCATTTTCTAGACTAAATATATGCTCCCTTGCATTTGCCACATATCTTTGCCATTAGCTATTGCTGTTTCTATATAAGGCTTGGATGAGATGCCTGCATTTTTATGTGCTAAGGAGAATTCCTTAAAGCCTTTTAAAAATAGCTCATACTGTCATTCAGATTACAGCTCAGAGGATGGTTGAAGCGCATGGTGAAAACACAGCAGGACTGGGGTGGTCATTCCTATAATTTCAGTGACAGAGGCAGATCAACGTTCCTTTGTCTCGGCAATCCAATGTCATTTTTGAAAACAATCAAAATGATCACTTGTGTCAGCTTCTGACTCCTAACACTCCTTCTCCCACCTGATGCTCCAGTGTTTCACAATGGCCAAGGATGGGTGATTCCACTCTATCCACTCTATCCCCCATTTCTGAGAGTCTTGTCTGGACCTGTATCAGGCTATGAAATGCCCTGAGCATTCGAGTGGCCTCTCTCCTCTTCACATAGGCACCTGGGTGGCAGCATCACGCCACTCCAGAGTTCTCTGTGTTGACATATGTCTTGTCTAGTTGCTGTCCTAAAAATGGGCATGTGGCAAGACTATCAATCAACAGCCTCGACAGTATCATTACTCATTCTAAAGTAAAACTGCAGAATGTGGGTGGAATCGTATAAAAACATAATGAGCCATTTAATTTTGCTAATTGAAGCAATTAGGCTAGCACGCAAGCAGCCTGCTCTCACGACAGAAAGCCACATGGAAGAAGTGCCAAACAGCCATTGCATTTATATATATCTATATATAGAAAGAGAGAGAGAGAGAGCAGGCAGTGACCTAGCCCCCAAATGTAAAGCTTTAGTCAAACTTGAGGCCTATATTCTGCAAAACAAGAGATGACAATGTCCTTGAAATATTTTCGTAATACACTGACGGCCTAAGTCAGAAACAAGCTGCCTAAATCAAGTCTTGCTTTTGGTTATTTCATTTCCCCATAGACTTTCTTACGGTTCTATCTCCCATATTGAGAGTAGCTCATCACGATGGATGGTTTATTGGGTACATAGTGCTGGACTAAGAACTGTATCTATGTGGTTTCATTTAGTCCTCACTGTCTTCTGTGAGTTAAGCACCATTCACAGACGACAAAACTTTGGCTTAGAGATGTTAAGCGATTTGCCCAAAGGTCCCACAGCTAGGAAACAGTGGGGCTGAGGGTTGAGCACAGCTTTCAACAACTGTGACTTCTGGGAGCCCAGTGACTCTTCCCACAAAATCTAGTCCTGATTTGGCAAGTGTTCAGAAGAAGCAGAATCATGGTCTGATGATCAAATTTTTCCAAGAAAATTTTATTTAAAAGTCAAAGATGTCCTTCAAAATGAACAGTTAAAAATGTAACAGTCAATGCTGTGAAATGGAAGTCTCTATCACGTGTAACTAAATTTTACCTTAACTCTCTAACTCATAGTAGGCAGATAAATGCTCTTCTTCCATTCCAGGCAACTGTCCCCCTTCTATGACTCTACTATGTATTCAATTAAGTGATAAATATAAATTAACGTGATGCCACATCCCTCATATTTTATATGTGTATGCTGTTTTCATCCAATTAAGCAGACTGAAAAAAAACTAAAGCCCATTACTTACTTTGGCATTTTAACAAGATCGAAAAAGAAGAAAAGAAAGAGGGAGGGAGAGACAGAGGGAAGGAGGAAGGAAGGAAGGAAGGAAGGAAGGAAGGAAGGAAGGAAGGAAGGAAGGAAGAAAGGGGATCTAACAAGTCTTTGAAATGATGTTTTTAAATTATAAGGTAATTCTGTTTCACTGCCATAATTTTTCCTAAATTTTATTTAATATCTTGCAGGTCACAAAATTTAATATTCAGAGGATTATTAAACCACTAGCTTGAACAATCATATAAGTCTAGGAACCTTATCTTAGTGTTAGATGCAAATAATACTGCAAGTGTTGACCAAATATTTGTTGAATGGAATTACAAAATAATTGATGTGTTCTTTCCCTTCTCACTTTAGATATAGCATGTCTGAAGGTCTGCAAGATGACAGAGTTGTAACCCATTCAATAATACTGTTGCCTAGCTGTGTGTGTGCTGTTTGAACTGATACTAAAAAGGTAGCCGATAATAAACCAAAAATTTTCTCAACCCTGGTGTTTATTTTTAAAAAATCTTCAACGATCAATATGAATGCAGTATATTAAAATACAAGTAACTATCTTCCTGCTTTGATTTAAGAGATCTTTATGAATTTACATAAAATTAGAAGTCACTGATTTTTATAGGAAATAGCATGTAAAAGAAATCTAAGTGTTGCTTTATCACTTTATTTTATAGATGAGACAACTGAGATCCAAAAAGAACAGGTAATTTTTGTCATCAGGATTACATATTACACTTTTATTTTTCCCTGAGTCATTTATTCAACAGGTATGACCTCTGCAACTCTTATGGCTAGGCAATGTACAGTCAAGCACAAAAGGAAAGTTGTATCAGAACAGCTCACAGTCTAGCTATTAGCAGCACAATCATAGTTTTCTGACATCAACTCTTACTCTTTTCTACTCTACCACACTACTTCTTCTCAATATCTATATTTAATTCCATATTGAAGCAAAAAAGAAACACAGATTTTCTAAGACTATACAGTCATGTGTCACTTAAGGATGGCGATACATTCTAAGATATGCATCGGTCAGGCAATTTCATCATTGTGTGATGGAGTGCACTTACACAAGCTTAGACGGTAGAGCCTACCATGCTCCTAGGCTACATGGTAAAGCCTATTGTCCCCAGGCTACAAACCTGTACAGCATGCTACCATACCGAATACTGTAGGCAACTGTAACACTATGGTAAGTACTTGTGTATTTAAACAAAAAAGTTCCAGTAAAAAATGCAGTATTATTGTCTTATGGGATTGCTGTCATATGTGCAGTCTGTTGTTGACCAAAATGTCATTGTGTAGCATGTAAGCCTCACAATAAACAGTTACCATATAAAATAATGATGATGAACATAAAGTAACAATACGAATACAAAAAAAAAACAATACTAGATGACTGCTTATAAAAAGTAATTTTATAATTTGTTTATGTGACTCTCCACAACACTAGATATTTTTAAATTGATATCACAACACACAAAAAAAATTGAAATACTCTCTTGGCGCATGGTATTTGATTGAAAACAATCATTTTTGGATAAACTTTGGAGCGATTCTTGAGAATTTACTTCAAGAAAAGGCATGAAATTAGGGAGTCTCCAAAGTGAAGAGTTTTCCAATAGGTAGCTTCTTTGATTTTTCAAGAAAGCATTCTTCACTTACTGTGTTTCTCCAGCATACTGGTTATTTAGGAATAACAAATTTCCAGACATAAACATCAGCTGTTGCTCTAAAGCCTTTCCTCCGATGCCCAGAAGAGCAGCACTGTGCTGCATGACAATTTCAAGAGTCAGGAGTCAAGACAGTCAGCCCCAGCTCCTTGGGGAAACCCACACTGGCTTTGGACCCGATTGCAATCTCTCCTGCAATGTGGCCCTGAGTGATTGGCTTCCTACATATGTAAGGAGCAGATTGTTAAAGATCACTATTAACTTGTATAACTAATTTTCCTTATGTGAAATAATTCTGGTCAGGGAATATATAAACCCATTGACCCTCCATGGAGTAGAAGAAAAGAGAGAAGAAAGCATATTAACTTTTATGAGTACAGAATAATTCAAATTCCTTGGCGAGTCACATTATTCATTAATAAAAGAGTTGACCTAATAAATGTTACAAGGTACCGTGATCTCTAGGTTCATGCCATCATTACCACATTCCTTCCTACAATTATTACTACTTTAGTCGTTGGACCAGACAAAAAGAAGCATGTAGTTACGGACATAATATTTGCTAAGCAAAGATCTTGTTTCACAAAACAAATCAACCACAAAACTAATTAATCAAAATATTAAGCCAATATTACCAGCACAGTACTCACACAAAATTTTCTCTTGTGCTAATAATTGAAGCATGTCATCTACCCTGTTATTAGAATTTCAGAAAATACAAAGTTTTGTGTTTTTATTATATTTCCATCTACCAAATTGTTGACCTTCTCCTCCTCTCCATTGCTTAATTTGTATTAAAATGGATTTAATCAAATTATTACTTCATTTAAGTACTAAAAAGGTTATCAGACGGAGATGTGGTTAAGCTAATTTAATTTACCTGTTCTAGTGGCATTCTGGTATGGACCTGTATCAAATCAACACTTTTAATTATTTCAGATTAATTCATCAAGAAGTTCCAAAACACTACCATATGTGTTGAAAATATAGTTTGGGTTTCTATGATCGTAATCAAAATTCCTATTTTGATCACACACCAGTAGAACCCATTGCAAGCCCCTGTGAGTCTGGAAAATGAGCACTTTGTGTGTTGAGCACTGTTGCATTCACTTAGCAATTAACCTTTGACCTGCGGTTTTCTGCTGAGCCCCTTGTGATGTTTTTTACTCTATTCAAATTGGAAGCAATAACGCACCTTAACATAACCAAAGGAGACCTGTCAGTTAGTGGAATAATTGTCATTTTATATCATTCTTTCAAAAAATTAAAATATTCAACTTCCCTTATTAACCTTTCTAATGCATTGTACATAAAAAAGGAAATGGATTTCTGAAATATATTTTGAAAGCCTGGGGTGAAACATTTTCCACGGTCTGAATCGGAGGCTTGGAGCTCTGTGGAAAGATGTAAATCCCTCCTGCTGTAAGAGGGAGAAAGGCAGCAGTGAGCTGTCACTCAGAAATACAGTCTCCACTGTCGCAAAGGTGCCTATTGCTGATGCTATCGATTCCCTTCTTTTTCTACAGAAACATCTTGGAGCTTGTCAAGCTTTACTGGAGGTGATTTGCAGTTAATTAATTCAACAGACACTTTAATCTTGCAAATTCTTGACTTGTAATATTGTAACGAAGCTCCTGCAAGGGAGCATTAATCAGTTAGTGAAAAACGAGCACTTCCGTTCAGCAGTAGTACCATGACGTGCCCAGGGCTGAAGAGAAAGACCTCTGTGAAGTGGAGCGCTAGTGAATTCCTGCTACCTGCTTCTCATTGCTCACGCTATGAATATTCATCTGCTTCATTTGTTTTTTCCAGTAAGCGCTGTTTTTAAAAAAAAGAAAAATATTCCCCGGGGCTTGCATAGCTCGGAGAATGGGGTACTGGCTCGTGGAGACTTGCTTTAAATTGATTCAAATCCACATGTTTGGAAATGAAAATAATGTCACTGTCATCTGTTGAACAACTGATCTGAGTACGGTTGCTGCTTTTATTTCATTTCTCGAGACTACCATGGTCAGCATTGTAATAACCAATTTATAAAAATAGAGTTTTTATTCAGCTTCAGAGGTAAAATCTGCATGGGTGTAGCTACTGAATAATTTGATTCCTGCCTTCCTGGGTGATGACATTAGCAGTTCCAAACCGAGATCCATTTCTATGTGGAACTGGCTATCCTGTTGCTTCTCAGGCCCTGCAAAACCTTGGTTACGAGCTCAAAGATTACAAATCCGAGATTTTTTTTTTTTTTTTGAGACAGAGTCTCGCTCTGTTGCAGGGGCTGGAGTGCAGTGGCGCAATCTCGGTTCATTGCAAGCTCTGCCTCCCGGGTTCACGCCATTCTCCTGTCTCAGCCTCCCGAGTAGTTGGGACGACAGCCGTCCGCCATCACGCCCGGCTAATTTTTTTTTGTATTTTTTAGTAGAGATGGGGTTTCACCGTGTTAGCCAGGATGGTGTCAATCTCCTGACCTCGTGATCTGCCCGCCTCGGCCTCCCAAAGTGCTGGGATTACAGGCGTGAGCCACCGCGCCCAGCCCCAATATTCTTAATGACTACATTTTTACATAGAGGTAAATAGGCCGTCTCTTAATTTAAGACAGGGTTCTTTTTCCCTTCCTTTTTTTTTTTTTTTTTGTTTGTTTGTTTGTTTGTTTTTCAAAGAAAGATTTGAGCTACAAGATAAGAATGAAGTTACCAGAAGTTATCAGGTCATAGTTTCCAAGTATGCAAGAGAGTCGGGCCTTCATATGTTCTTATAAAGTTTTCTGTCTAATCTTTTGGTATAACAATTTTAGGAGTTCACCCTAGATGAAAGAGTGGAAGTCATCAGATTTGTCAATAAGCAGTCCAGAGGGAAAATGAGAAGAAGAAGAAGCAGGGATTCTTTTTCTTGTGTTTCGAAGATATTTCTCCTCCCTAAGCTATCACCTTGGTGATTATCACCAAGATATATAATAGCAAGTACTACTGAATGATCTTCCCAGTTATCAGCACCAGTATTACCGCGAGTCAGTTTTCAGAACTAGCTCTTGGCACAAGAACTGAATTAAAATGGGGACAAAAAGTGGTCTGCCACCACGTGATTTATTTTCAATTGCCAGGCAATGAAAACTAACAAGTTAAAGAAAGTGTTCATTTTCTGAACCCCAGAGCCCACACAGGTACAAAGATACTCTGTAATGTACAATGAGGTGGCCAATCATGGGGATATAGGAGCAATAAACAGTCCTCTTGAGCAAGGTTCATGGGTAAGAGTTACTCTAGCATGATTGGGTGTTGGGCCAGAGGTTATCTATTAATGTAGAGGCCCAAGCATGGTGATGTAGAGAAAACCTGTCAGTGGCTCATCCACAGTGTTTGCCTTTTCACAGAGCAGAGGAGTTCCAAATAGTCACTGCCAGTCTATAACTACAACAATAGGCATGTCCCCTTTGGAAAGACCAGGGCCTGACGACAGTGGGAAAACAGAGATGTCAGTGGTGTCATGTCTAAGAGTGACTCTGTCAGGGGAGCCCACCCCCTGTGATGGTTCTCCTTGACCACTGGCCCCTATGGGCTCTGCAGGAGAGCTTCTGATGGGTTCTAAGATAAGGTATTCCAAGGTATTGTAAGTCACCCTTGTTTGTAGAACATGAACGATTTAACCATCCCTCCTTTCAACAGCAATGAGATTCAGGGTTACCATGGCCTTACTCATCTTCCCATTGTAAATATATCACGATGTCACAAGAGCCTCTGTGTCTAAACACACTAAACTGGGTTTACAAGCATTAGAATCTTTCACTCATATTGTGAATCTCAATTCTGCCAGTCACCTAGTCTGTGTATCTATTCCCAAACTGGAAAAAATAATTCTTGTGAGAATAATTTTCAGAATAATGGAAGTGGAAAGAAATGGACAGGTAAGCGATTTTTCAACATAGACAAAACCACTGGACCATTGATAGCCCTCAAGCTCTGATTTTTCCTTCTGACTAAGTTTCTTTTCTTTTGGGGGCTTTCAACATCTGAATTTTCCAGATGATTGCTGAACCTTCGTCACTAAACCAAAGTAGACAAAGAGTTATTAAAAAATAAAGACTGTCCACATGACTGCAAATATCCTGAGGAAAAGTGGCAAAATAGGTCACTCAAGTGGTAAATTTGGTTTTCATGATCTCAAACATATGGATATTTGGAAAAGTCGAGATGTTTGAATCATACAGTTTTCTGTCTGGGTGTCTGGTGTTGTCTGGATAGACAGACTGCTCAGGTGTTATAAGTAATGGAATTGAACTTTCTTGTGCCGTAAGCAATTGCTGGTCATATTTTGCTGCTAAAAGTCTCTTTGTTGTGCAAAGAGAAATAATGCAGAGCAAATGTTTATAACTTTTATTTACTTTCGGCAAACACATGAATGAAAGAGGTCAGGTAGGCTGTCCTGGGCATTCTGGACCTGGCTGCAGTACACCCTTCTTCACTCTGCCCCTGCCAGGCAAGAAACTTTCTATTCAGTCTTTGCCATCTTTTATAAATTGTATCATTGCTCTTCTGCTGTTCACATCACCTTAGTTATTCACAAAGTCTACTTGATAAAATGGCTCAAGGGAAATACAAGTTTGTAAAGTTTTTATTCTTCAAATAGAAGTTTTAATTTTAAGCATTCCTTATGATATTTTTTAAGCCTAAAAACAGTTCAAACTGCTTGATAAAATTATTTCATGGTTAATTTTATGGTGTTGATAGAAGTAAAAGCTATTTTTCCCAAACCAAACAAAATACCATACATAGTTTTTTGGGTTTGGTTTGTTGATGTCATGCCAATTTCCAAGCACCAACTGGTTACCACAAATATGGGAATATTTAGTGGTTTCTTTGTACTCATTGTTAAAATTCCCGGGAAAAAAGAAAAAGGAAAATTCACCTCCCAGAAGGAAAGTTTGAGATGTTCATCCTGACACTTGCATTCCTGATTATTTGTGGACATTTCTTCATTGTAACAGTAGGAAGCTGATCTTGTTTCTCCTGATTTGACACTGGGTTGGTGAGCATTGTCTCAAATTTTGTGCTTGCCTCATTTATGGTCCCGGAGCTTAGTAGAAAAGCAGACAAGCTGTTCAGACCGGTTTTCTTTAAGAGCGCTTAGGTTGCAGAACATGATACAAATGATTGACTGTGAGCAGGCACACAGAGCACCAAAAGGTATTCAGCTATGCAAAGATATTGAGGGGATTTCCAGAGAAAAATGTTTTTAAGATTTGTAGGCAGGGTTTTGATTGTGTCACATTCCATACTCAGTTCCAAGTTGGAATGACTTTATGGGGAAGGCAATAAAGTTCCTTGTTGGGTCCTTCTTTCCCTTACATGCAGAATGTTTTTATGAAATCAAATGGATCCTCCACTTTGTGTCGCAAAGAACCCCTAGGCTCCACAACATCATCACTGTGAGTCCCATCGCAGACGTGTGTACCAGCCCAATTCAGTTTCACTTTTCTTTTTCCCTGAGATTTTTATATCACCAAATCCCATTTCAAATCTTTTTACCTTCAGGTTACCAACAGGATGTTTAGCTGAATCAGCAAAAAAGAGGTGACAATCTATTGTCCTCTACAAAAGCCTGAGTCATTTTATTCAGTGATCTTTGGTAGTATGGTAATCAATGGAATTTATGGTGTCATAGAAAACCAAAAATCCCTGTGTTGAATATAGTGACTGTCTTAAATATACTTAAATATGTTCTTCTACAAAACAATACCCTTTTACACTATGGGATGGATTCCTTTCTGGATGCAGGGATGGGAGGGGCTATGGGTCAGTGACTGGGAAACAGGAACTGGGAATCTCTGCACAACTGAGCCCTAATCCCTGGTCCATCTCTCCAGCCTCGGAAACTCACCCTCAACCTCATTTTTCCCATATGCAAAAGAGAGATATTTATTTACCTACCTCATAGGGGTGTTGTGGAGATTAGCTAAATTTGTTAAAGTGCTTATAGGTTAGAAAGTGCTGTCATTCCTGAGAACTGGCATTAACAGAGGAGAGCTGTGCGCAGCATGGAGGAAGTGGAGTCTGAGGAACACAACAGCAATAACTCACCAAGCAGAGAATACAATGGTTCTTCACCACTATATAAAACTAACACTTTTCCTTCAAAGGTCTATGTATAATTTTCTTCAATGATTAGCTTTTTAATGAGACAACTCCTTTCGTCCAGACATTGGACGCTTTATATAAGTTGGCAATTTTCCTGTTAACCGAACTGAATTTTACTAAATGTTTATTAAAATGCACCCAGAAAAATTGTCTCCTCCTGATGCCTGAGGGGTTTGCATGCCTGATCCCAGGCTGCATTTTTTCAGAATGCGTGCATGATGCCCCAGTTCCCTCCTCATGATCACCAGGTGGCGTTCTGAAATCCACTAGCAGGGAAAGATTTTTAACAGATATTAGTAAGATTAGGGTTGGTGTCATTTCCATTGAGTATCCTCTTCACCCCCAAGATGACACATCTTTACAACACAATAAAAGAACGTAAAGCCTTATTTCTGCCTGGAACTCCTGCACTGATTCATTTTCACATTATAACTATATTTCAAATATTTCAGAAGTTTTTACACAGGGCTGCAGCTACGTATTGATACACATATGCTTACATGTGCTTAGGTGGTAATTCTACTGAAGGATAAAGGAGACAGTGAGAAAACAACATCAGAGAACATCCTGTACAACTTACCCAAAAGTGACAAGTTTTCTTGTACTTAAAATTTTAATCCTGATAAGAACTAATGTGAAATAACATGATTTTGGTTTATAAATATTCGTAATTTTTAAGACATAGAGGCAATATTGTGATATAGGAATACATCCATAAAACTAGACTAGCAAAGCAGATAATGTTTTCATGATATGGCTTCATGAGGCAAAGTTGTTGTACATCAATATCATCATTGTGCCCTTATTTAATGATTATATTCCATTGTGAAAAAAATTTGCACTCTCTTGGAAATATAAAATGGGTTTCAGAAAGTTTACTAGAAAAGTGGGTTTGAAATCATCTTGTGCTTGGAGCTGACATAAGATACGCACTCAATATAATCTCTTCTGGCAGTGATATTTCAAAGCCTTAACATTTCAAGGTGGTTAACTAGACATATCTAATGCATGTTATTAAACTTTCTGAAGCATGAATTTAACCTAGGCAATTATCTGATTCATTTTTTTTTAAGTTTGTGCTGCCATACCAGACTGAAGTATTGTTTTCGTAGACTAATACTATGAGAATAGTGAGTTAAAAAATAATTGGGACTGTCCTTTTTCCCCTGCCCAGTTCCTAGTATCAATACGCTCTCAACCAGAAATGCAGCAGAATATCCTTTTTGCTATAAAGGGAAATACCGTGTCTTTATTTGTTTTTGCACAAGAAAACTGGTGTTGCCTATTTGGACTAGATGTAGGGGCCTGGAGGAAGGAAGTGGCAGCTTTGCAGGTGGGGTGACCAGGATGGGAGGAAGATAATGGGGCAAGTATTGTCATGGGGAGATTTTATCACAAAGATACAAACCAGAATTGAAGTGTGTTAGAGCTGGATAACCCTTTGAAATGACAGAGTCTAGATCCTTCACCAAACAGATGAAAAGACAAGTAGAGACAACATGGACTTGAGATATAAGCTATACATCTCAGCACTGGAAGAAAGGAGACTTCAGCCTCTTTTCAAGGCTTTCCAGACCACATGGAACTCTCTAGAGCCCTCCTTGAAAGTAAGAAACTCTTTTAGAAAAACTAAAATTTTCAGCAAAGATTCATGTGATTATGCTGCTGAGGACCAGTCATTCTGTAAACATCACATATGTGATGCTTTGTAAATGTATTAATTGTGGTCAACTTTCATGGCTATTTCCCATTAACATTGTATTCCATGAACAAGTGATAGAAAACATATGGAAATTCTCTTTTGATCAAAAGGAGTGTCTCCCAATTGATTTATGTCTGTTGGTATTGCTGACATCTTATTATCATCACAAAATTTCTTTTATATCTAGATGGTATCAAATAAGAAAAGAATGAATCATTTGGTCAATTGCTTATTGAAGATTCCCATCTGAAACCTTTCTTTGGTAAAGAGGGCGGAAAGAGACCATAGCTATTCTTGGATGAGAACCTTGCCTCTACTAAATAGTTTCTGCTTTTCCTCTCTGTAGCCAGACAGCTCAATAGCCTAGGGAGAGAGTCGATGAAGGATATGCAAATTACATTTTTCCCATTCTCAGAACAAAGACAGCAACCACGGAGCCAGAGGTTTCTTCCCTCTTTGAAACCAAACAGTACACTGAATTTAGGGCTATGACAAAAATGTTGTTAAAGCAAGAGCAAAATCATCCTTCTTGTGGATTCTTTTCTCAGGATTCTTAATTCTTTTTGCAGTTTGGATTGGAGTTTCTAGTAATGATAATTAATGCCATTTTACGTGATAGCTGCAATGCAGAAATGGTGTGAGCATGAGTTACAAATGAGATGACTAGGGATACAAAGTTCGTCTGTACTGACATCCTACCAAGCAGATTGGAAACAAATACTACTACCACTAATATTCTGATTTAATTAATAACATCTAGTAGAAAAAAAGAAGCATCTTGCTTAGCATGAAACCATTGCACAATATAAACCTGCTCCCAGATGGCAAGGATTTTTGCTACCAATATTTGTTCTTCATTCTCCAGTTATTTTAAGTAAGTAAGTTTCACATCTAACTACCTCAGCTACAGTTGTTTTATTTAGAAACATGAAACCATGCACTTTGTAATCAGTGAGTCTTTCATTTAAAATTTCAAAAGGATACTTGGTGCAAAGCAATTTTCAAAAATTTGTGCATGATATACACCACCCAACCTCAGGAGGTTATACTTAATTTTGTTTGTTTGTTTCTAAGGTTGGTTTTGGGTAAAATCCTCATTTCCACTCAACATCAAGATAAGCTGCTCTATATTTGCTTAATTTGCCTTAAACATTTTGTGCTCCTTTCCCTGTTCGATTTTTTTGTTTTGTTTTAAATCTATCTCTGAAAAAAATGGAACAGGTGGCAGGTGAACAGCAAATGGAAGAGAATGGACCAGTAATTTCTCAGTCCCCTGTTGTCAACTATCTGCATGACATTCCGATTGTGCAAAAATGCCATTCCTGTGCTTCCCTCTCCATTACAGAAATAAGGTCCGAGAGACCCCACGAGTGTGCATAGGGAACGGTGTAGACATTTCCCCCAGTATGAGCACAGTGCCTGGACCTGAATGATCATCTTGGCAGTTCTTGTGCTTTTACTTTGTAAACATTGTACAAATGTATTTGGAATTTTATTTGAAATGGAGACTTAAACTAGTTATTCAATTTGTTTCCTTCTTGTAAATATATATATTCAAATTCCACGTATCCAAACATCCCTTTAGCGTTCAGATTGTAAGTGTGTCTTTATTCGCAGGAGGCCATTGTCGGCAGGCAGTGAGCCCCAGTGCCCTAGTTCGAAGCACAGTGCGTGGAGTATTTGATGTACTACAGTACCATAGTTATTTTGGTCTGTTAAGTAAGTTGCAATTTGTGATGAAATGAAGTGGAAAGTAGTACTTCATAATGAACAAATTTCCTTGGTTACATGGTTTTTCTTGTAAAACTTAAAGAAAAAAAGAAAACTTGAAATTTTATATATTTGGATTTTGTAGTTTTTTTTTTTTCTTAATTTTACTGCAACACAAGGTACCAAAATCATTAAATAAAGTACACTGTGGTCATTTTAACAGAAGTCTGTGTTCCTGATTCTGTCTAAGTCTAGGAAGGGGGTAGGATACCATGGGTGTTGGATGGGGAGGGAAAGGAGGAGGCCATGTACACAGGCATGTTCCCAAGGCAACACAATGTAAATCTAAAATAAGCAAAGCTGAGTTCTGTCAAATTTAAAATACATTAAAAATTAAGTTACATCTCTTTTTAGTAGATGTTTTATTTATTTATTTCATCTCTGAGAAGTCCTAAAGGGTATTCCTCTAGAGCTACTATAAAAGCAAAGAGATTTTCAGATCACAAAGAAGCTTAAAAATCCAAATAAATTGCTTAATCATTAATGAACAGAAAAAGTGTCAATGGACAAAAGTGCTTTTTATTTTATTTTATTTTATTTTTGAGACAGGGTCTTGCTCTGTCATGCAGTCTGGAGTACAGTAGCACCACCATAGCTTGCTACCGCCACAAACTCCTTGGCTCAAGTGATCTTGCCACCTCAGCCTCCTGAGCAGCTGGGACTACAGGTGCATGCCACCACATCTGGCTAACTTTTTATTTTTGTAGGCACAGGGACTTGCCAGGGCTGATCTCAAACTCCTGGCCTCAAGAGATTCTCCTCCTCTGGCCTTCAAATGTGCTGGGATTACCGGCGTTAGCCACTGCCCCTGGCCCAAAGGTACTTTTTAAAAAGACTATGTGTCTAAATGTTTGCCTTTTCTAAAAATCAGTGCTATATTTTATGTGTTTTTCTTAAAATATTCTATTTTCATTTTAAGGAGTTTTTCTATTTTTTATACAGTTGGTAAGAGTGCTACTGGTTTATAAAAGCCTTCTTTCATAAAATGTTAAATAGTAACTGTACCATAAGAATTGATTATATATGTAGAGACTTCTATGGATAACAACTATTAATAGAAACAGATAAGGAAATGATCAGAAGAAACAAAAAACTGGAAAAAAAAGTCAATCATTCACTCGTTATTTTTTAGAGCCGATTATTAAGGTCTCCTTGTTTCCTGATTATAATAGTAACACACGTTAAATGCACAAACACTAGAAACTCACCATTGCAACACACTTCTAGTCTTTTGTGAAAGCATTTATATTTTTATTCTATTAATTTAATTAACATTTTAAAAAATCACAACTATGTGCCATGCATGGTATTAGTATTATAAATATGAACAAAACGCATTTTCTTCTTAAAGTATACAGTCTAATGAGGAAGCAGTTCAGATACACTAATTGTGGTGTTATTTGGTGATGCAAAAGTATAGACATTCACAGATTATGATGAGCGCATCTGACATAGTCTGCAAGCAGTCAGGGTGGAAGAGGGAGCCACACCAAGAATGGAGCCTGGGCCCCAAACCAGTGGATGGAGCAGAGTCCCCGCCCCACCCTTGCTGAACCAAAATGGACATGAGCAAAATATAAACTTCTACTGGGTTGAGCCACTGACATTTGGGGTTGTTTGTTATAGCAGTTAGGCTTTTACAACTTTTACAGGAGCATTTCATGGACCGGAGAAGTATAAGGAACTCAAGCTGGAATATGATTAGCTCAATTGTCTCTACCTGAGGTCCAAAAACAAAGAGAAAAAGGAAATGGCTATGCATTTTTCATGTTCTTTACAGTGAGTAGATACTGTTATTATAATCCAAAAACAAATAAAATTTATTTTTAAGGGGAATTTTTAAAAAAGAAAAGCGTGCCAAAATCCTGAATTTGAAAACTTAATTTAGTAAGGAATGCAATTCGCCCCTAATTAATCTAGAAACATGATACAATTCCAAACAAATCCACAAAGGTCTTTTATAAAGCTTTGCAAAATGATTATAAACTTTATATGGGACCAGGCACAGTGGACCATGCCTGTAATTCCAGTATTTTGAAAGGCCAAAGAGGGAGAATCTGTTGAGGCCAAGAGTTCAAGACCAGCCTGGGCATCATAATGACACCCTATCACTACAAAATAAAATTTTTTAAAAAACTTAGACGGGCATGGTGGCACGCCCTCTAGTCCCAACTACTCAGAAGGCTGAGATGAGAGGATCCCTGAGGCTCAGGAGGTCAAGGCTACAGTGTTCTGTGATGGTGCCACTGCCTAGGCGATAGAGAGAGAGAGAGAGAGAACACTTGCCCTCCCAACTATTTTAAGTAATAATAACCACAAGAGAGTGCTACCAGCACAGGAATGTAAAAATCAATAACCCCCCCTCCCCAAAAAAGTCCAGAAATAGAGTCTACACATATTAAATAAGTGAATTTAGTATATGATAATTTAAAATCAGTGGAAAAAATAATGACCTCTTCAATAGAAGGTCTTGGGATAACAGACACACCACTAAGAACATCTCTTTACCCAAAAATAAGATCCTATGAGCTGAGTGCAGTGGATCACACCTGTAGTCTCAGCTACTCAGGAGGAGGCTCAGGCAGGAGTACCCCCTAAGCACAGGAGTTCAAGGCCAGCCTGGGCAACATAGGGAGACCCAATCCCTAAAAACAAACAAAAACAAGATCCTATCTATTAAAGATACAATTGTAAAAAGGTACAACTGCAAAAATAGTATTTTAATATCATCTCAAGGTGAGAAATATTTTCTAAGTTTTATTTAAAATTTAAGACAGAGAAAAATTACAATCAAGAAGAAACACAAAGTTCCAAAAAGCAACTGATAAAAATATTTAACCTCACCAGATTTAAAAAAAAATCTCTTAAAATGTATATACAAAGCTATTTATAACAGGAAAACCTGGAAATACCTGAGAAACAAACAATATGCAATTAAATAAACTAGAGTACATCTTTGCAATGAAACACCCTATAAGAATTAAAAGTAACAAATACTAAGGTAACTTTATTGCATTAAATAAAAATATTAATTATTAATAATTCATTTTGAAAGTAAAGAACAAAGAAATAAGTGTCTTGGTAAAACATAAACATAAAAACAGTAATATAATTAAGATCCCAAGCAAATAGGCAAATAATATTGAAAGTGAAGAGAACTGGCTCTAGCTGAATGCACAACTACCTGAGAATATTCTTGTCTGATGCACCACTTAATCAGTGAGTGAGAAATTGGCAGCTATGGTAGGTGTGAATTGAATTTATCTGACAGATTTTTGAAAAAAGGGTAACCACCTAAGGGAAGAACTGGAAATTCCTCTGACAGAGTTGTGCCTAGAAATAACATTTATAAGGCATGATCGGGTCTGGAGAGACTTGAGGAAATGGCTGAGTTTTTCAATCAAAGTGGGTACTCAGAAAAAGAGAAGACAGTAAATGACCACCTTGAATCGGTGTGCAGGAAACCGGGGCTGCTGAAGGAGTCTTGCAAAGAAAGCACTTGTGGTTATGCAGGAGTGTCAAAGGTATATCAGCACCGACTGCATGGAACAGGATCTCAGCTGAATTAAATGGGAACCCAAAGCCACTGATCACCTAAACAGTTTAATTGAATCAGTGCTGTCTTTGAAATCCTTCTAAGCATTTCCCTGCAGTGTTCTCCACATAGGACCAAACCCGCCAAGTGCCTTGTCCCACCCTGACCATTTGCATAATAAATGCCCTTGCTGTATCTCCACCTCCAGAAAAAATAACAGCCACAAACTCAGGCCCTCCTCCTGAAAATCAAAATCCACCTGTATGTACAACCATTCTTGACAAATTTAATGTATTTAAGGTTAAATCCCTAGATCTGTGGGGCTTCCATCAACAATACTTCATGTATCAGTGGGAATCCAGAATAATTTCCTGAGGAAAACTTCTGCTCTGCATGTCAGGGTAAAGAGAGAGAGACATTACATTCAGACACAATTTTTTGAATCCATAAAAGATACCAGCCTTAACTCAAGTGCAATGAGTAGTTGAAGCATACAAATCTCACCAAAACATGTTGATGGATATTCCTACCTGTGTTTGAAATTTTTGTCATAGAATATAACCTGATATTCTCTATCACACAATTACTCTCTAAAGTTGTCATGAGCAATTCATATTAAGGATTATCTAAGTGGCAGGTTGTCCATATGTGTCCCTGTAGCAGAAATCACAAATGTCAGATCTGCAGGGGCCAGGCAGGTAACATAACTGAGGAAAGACTGGGGCAACCAGGAGAGTGCAACCAGCCCGGCCCTGTGGCACTAGGTCTTCTCACAGTTCAAGAGAAGCCAAAAATAAAAATGGATTTTTAACTATGAAAACTACTGTTTCATGTTTTCCAGAAATTCAAATAATTACTTTTTTAAAAAACAATTACATATCACAAACAGTGTCTACTTACCAGATGTGGACCTATGGGCAACTGCTTATGATCTTTCTAGGTCTAGATTTTATTTTTTATTTTTGTAAAAACCAGATAGCTTGTCAACCTGGATCCCATCATCTTCCCCCAAAACAATCGCTTTGACTGTTATGCCATTGGCTTATATTAAAGCACCTTTTACAAACCTGAGCTCACATGTGTTAAATTTGTTCTGTGGATCTTGTTAAGAGTCTTGTTCTCTGTAGTTACATGCTGCCCTCTTTATGAAAACCCATAGAGCAAGCGTCTTTCAGATGTCAGTACCAAGGATAGTCATAACCCTCCGTAGAATTTCTATCTCATGAATACAGTGAATCGAGTGTTTCCTCTTTGCATTAACTCATAAAAATCTCAGAGTAGCCTAACTCTAGAAAAATGGAAATGCACATGTGTGTGTCCGTGTGTGTGTGTGTGTGCACGTGTGCACCCATGCATCCTACAGACTTGTTTTTTTTTTTAAGCCTTACATTTTTGTTCTCCACTGCCAACTCTACTCTGAAAATTCCTTGTTTTATGTTATGCCAATATCTTTGAAATTTGCTTCAAGTTGGTTTATTTTGACAACTATTATTTATCAATAAAAGATAAAATAGCTAAATCTTAAAAAAAACTGTTTATTTTGAAAACTGGAAGCATATGAATAAGCAAATAGAAAAACTAATTAAATTAATAATGTTCATCATCAGCCCTGAACTATCTTCCTAATGCCACACAGATAACTTTAGTGCTTACCAGACTTCAGTACCCAAACATGCCATAGGTGCTTGAAATTCAACATTAAGAAAATCAACATAAAGAAATAAAGCCACTATTATTCTGTTTCTCTTTATTCATTACACATCATGGTAAATGGCACATCCAGCTGGCAATCCCAGTGCAGTGTTCAACTGTTCCCACCCTTTCCTCTCCAATAGCCCAGCTGCCACCAAGTCTTGTGGATTATGGCATCAAAATGTCTTAAATCTTATCCCAACTTTTCTACTTCACACCTTTGTCATTTCTTGCCTTAAACTGCTAGATTGACTCATATTTCTCACTTTGACAGTACTAACTCAGCTTTTATTTGAGTTCTGTGTCCCAGCTACCTCCCTCAAGCCTCAGCTGCCTGAACAGTTTTTGTTTGTTTTTGTTTATTTGTTTTGAGAAGGGTATTGTTCTGTCACCCAGGCTAGAGAGCAGTGGTGCAATCACAGCCCATTGTAACTTCCTGGGCTCCAGCAATCCTCCCTCCTTGGCCTCCCAAAGTGCTGGGTTTACAGGTGTGAGCCACTGCACCTGGTACCTGGGCAGTTTTTAAATGTTTTGTAGAGAACTTTTAAAAACATGTAACTGAAATGCCTGGGCCTCACCTGTGATGGTCAATACTGAGTGTCAACTTGATTGGATTGAAGGATGCAAAGTATTGTTCCTGAGTGTGTCTGTGAGAGTGTTGCCAAAGGAGATTAACATTTGAGTCAGTGGAATGAGAGAGGCAGACCCACCCTCAGTCTGGGTGGGCACCATCTAATCAGCTGCCAGTGCAGCTAGAACAAAGCAGGCAGGAGAACACAGAAGAGCAGACTTGTTGAGTCTTCCGGCTTTCATCTTTCTCCCACGCTGGATGTTTCCTGCCCTTGAATATCAGACTCCAAGTTCTTCAGCTTTTGGATTCTTGGACTTACACCAGTGGTTTGCCAGGGACTCTTGGGCCTTTGGCCACAGACTGAAGCCTGCATTGTCGGCTTCCCTACTTTTGGAGTTTCGGGACTCAGACTGATCCACCACTGGCTTCCTTTGCTACTCAGCTTGCAGGTGGCCTGTTGTGGGACTTTACCTTGTGATCGTGTGAGTCAAGTCTCCTTAATAAACTCCCTTTCATGTGTATATGTATCCCATTAGTTCTGTCCCTCTAGAGAACCCTAATACATCACCAATCTATGATTATGGAGTGAGTAAATAAATAGGTGAATGAAGAACAAAGAAGTGAATTAGGCCACTTTCAATCATCTTACATGGTCAGACCCAAATCACACCCATCATGCAGCTGTCCAGAAGCCCCACAGCTATACAGCACGGTGTGCAGACAGGCCATGGGGAAGCAAGTTACAGGCCAGAGCAGAATCCTGAGAGGTTCACAGCAATCCCTGGGGAGCAGAATCCAAACAGGGTCAGAGAGGTGCATCCTGACACCACCCAGTGAAGAGAGGACAGGCCGCTGTCAGTGGGGTGGACAGGAGTCATACTGCAAAAGTGAGTTGGGGGCTTGGACACAGACACCTCCTGATAGGCTGGAGGAGGAATACACATCATAGGAAGCTCCTTGGGACTGGAGGGTTAGAGGGAATCTAGAGAGAGGTGGGATTGCCCACTAAGCTCAGGACTGAGTGGGCAGAGAAAGTGGATGGGTTAAAAAATTAGCCACTGTTAGAAGCAAAGCTTGACTCCTTCCCAAGAAACTGACTCAAGACCACTTCCCTTGGTGGTTTTCCTCAGAGCCATCCATTCCAGTCTTAGAAGAACAGAGACTGCTAGGTGCAGAAATGACTCTTCCCTGGTTGAGGGGTTCTTCAGTTTCTTTGGGGAGCCATATTTCTTCCTAACCTTCCCCTAGGATCAAGCCAAGAGGATTGGTTGAGCAGGTGTTTGGTCGACCAGGTCCTATCTCTGTATTTTGAATTCCATTTGAGGCAACAAGCAGGACCCAGGGCTTCTGGTGGTAAGCACTTGCTAAGCTGGGCCACTCTGATCCTGCACAGCAGTGTTGGAAGGAGATGAGTGAAAACTTGTCAAAAATCCCCTTTGCCTCAACCACATCCCAATCCATAAAATTAAGAGAAACATCATCAATCACAGAATCCCATTCTAGAAGTCCATGTGCCCAGCAACATCATTCTGTCCTCCTTATATACTACGTGGAAAATGGGCGACGGTGCATTGCAGTGAATAGCGCTCCAATAAAGAATGAGCCTCCCCGCATAGACCAATGGAACTGAATAGAGAGCCCAGAAGTAAGGCCGCACATCCACGGTCATCTGATCTTTGACAAAACTGACAAAAACAAGCAATGGGGAAAAGACTCTATTCAATAAATGGTACTGGGATAAGTGGCTAGCCACATGCAGAAGATTGAAGCTGGATCCCTATACAAAGATCAACCTAAGATGAATTTTAAATACTTAAATGTAAAACCCAAAACTATAAAAACCCTGGAAGACAAACTAGCAATACCATCCTGGACATAGGAATGGGCTAAGATTTCATGACAAAGACACCAAAGCAATTGCAACAAAAGCAAAAACTGACAAATGGAATCCAATTAAACTTAAGAGCCTCTGCACGGCAAAAGAAACTATCAACAGAATAAGCAGACAAACTACAGAACAGGAGAAAATATCTGCAAACTATGCATCTGACAAAGTTCTAATATCCAAAATCTATAAGAAACTTAAACAAATTTACAAGAGAAAAATTTTATACTACCATTAAAAAGTGGCAAAGGACATGAAAAGACGCTTTTCAAAAGAAGACATACATGTGGCCAACAAGCCTATGAAGAAAAGCTCAATATCACTGATTACTAGAGAAATGCAAATCAAGACAAGGAGACACCATCTCACATCAGTCAGAATGGCTATTACTAAAAAGTCAAAACTAGCAGATGCTGGCGAGGTTGCAGAGAAAACGGAACACTTAAACACTGTTAGTGGGAGTGTAAATTAGTTCGACCATTGTGGAAAGCAGCATGGAAATTCCTCAAAGAGCTAAAAGCAGAACTATCATCCAACCCAGCAATTCCATTATTGGGTATATACCCAGAAAAATATAAATCATTCTACCACAAAGACACACGCATGTGAATATTTATTGCAGCACTATTCACAATAGCAAAGACATAGAATCAACCTAAATGCCTACCAATGACACAGATTGGATAAAGAAAATGTGGTACATATATACTATGGAATACTATGCAGTCATAAAAAATAGAAATATTATGCCTTTTGTGGGAACACGGATGGAGCTGGAGGCTATTATCCTTAGCAGACTAACACAGGAACAGAAAACTGAATACTGTATGTTCTCACTTACAAGTGGGAGCTAAATGATAAGAACTTATGAACACAAAGAAGGAAACAACAGACACTGGGATCTTCCTTGAGGGTGGGAGGAGGGAGAGGATCAGAAAAGATAACTATTGGGTACTGGGCTTAACACCTGGGTGATGAAATAATATGTGTAACAAATCCTTATGACCGATGTTTACCTATATAAGAAACCTTCACATGTACCCCCAAGCCTAAAATAAAAGCTAAAAATTTAAAAAAATTAAAAATTAAGTACACAAATTTTTTTTAAAAAAAGAATAGGCTTCCCTAATTAGCTCCATTTCTTTGCCTTCCACTGACTCCTTCAGTCACTCCAGTCTGGCCACCATGCTCCTGGGATGGTTCTCATCAAGGTCCTCACAGACCTTTCTATGACAAAGTACAGTGGATACTTTACCTTCTATTTTATTTGGCCTGTCATTAGCATGTGACAGTCAGATATCCAGAGGTCATCCTCCACTCCTCCCTCTCTCTCACCTCCCCCCAACATCCAATCAATTACCAACTGGGTCTAGCTTCTTAGTATCTCTCAATTCTACCCAGTTCTTCCCATGCCTGTCATCTCCTCCTGGATTGCTACAACCCTTCTAGGTACTGGGTACCATTGTCACCTTTTTTACCCTGTTCCAATCCATCTCACACAGAAACCAGAACAGTCTTTCTAAAATGCAAATATAACCAAGTTGTTACCAAGTGCTTCATCAGTGGCCTCAAAATAAATGTCAGACTCCCACGGCTAAGAAGGCCCTGCATAGTCCGGACATGGGAAACTCTTTCAGGTTCATCTCTCATGATACTCTGTCTCAACTCTGTGTGCTAACTACAAAAGAATTATTTCAGTTTCTCAAACAGCTCTCTGCCTGGAACTCTTCTGCTTTTTGCCTCTGATTTTTGACCACCCTTAAACTTCAGCTTCTCTGCCTTCTCCTCGCAGGGGCTCCTAGCACTCCCCCTGTATCCTGTCCTTCAGAGCACTTATTCTTGTAATTGCCTATTTTCATGTTTTCTCCCTAACAGATATATTAGCACAATGACAGCTTGAGCTACATGTGTCTGATTGACCATTGCATGCCCACTGCCTCACAAAGGGCTAACATGTAGAATAATAAAAATTTCAATACCAGGTGATTGGTTTTTATTTTTAATCTTTTTCAGGGCCTGCTAGTAAGATCATGACAACAGACAGATTGGTCAGCATTTAGATTTGGGCTAGTAAGAAATAGGATCTATTCTTACATTGGCTGATTTTTTTTTTTCCTACCTTGAAGTTTAAAAAACTTGGACCCACAGAATGCTCACAAATATGATCATCATGTATGAATGTCTCTCTTAGCTCGAGCTGCTGTAGCAAAATGCTATGGATTGGGTAGCTTAAACAACAGACATTTATTTCTCACAGTTATGGAGGCTGGGAAGTTCAAGATTATGATGCTGGCAGATTCAATGCCTTGTGGGAGCTCTCTTCCTGGTTTGTAGACAGCTGCCTTCTCGCTGTGTCTTTATATGGCTTTTCCTCTGCACATGTGCATGGAGAGAGAGAGCAAGCTCTCTGGTCTCTTCTTATAAGTGTACTAGTCCCATCACAAGGGCAGCACCCCCATAGACTCTTCTAAACCTATCACCTCCCTAAGGCCCCATCTCCAATATCATCACATTGGGGGTCAAGGCTTCAACACATGAATTGATGTGGGGGACTATAATTTAGTCCATAGCAATTTGTAACAGCCTTCCAATCCCAAATCTGAAATTTTGTCTTCTTTTAACTGAACCTAATTGGATAATATTTTTACAGAGGATTTCTTAGGATTAATACTTCCTTGGGAGCACAGCACTAAATCAACAGTTGCTAAAAAATTAAAGTCTTTGTTAATTTCTGAGATAATGAATTCAATTGTTAAACTTGTCTTTAACAAGAAAAGAAATTTACGGCAATTAGGAAGAAAGTCTTTGCCAAAAACAGCAATTGATTAAAAAAGAAAAGAAAAAGAATACCCTGAAACTGTTGCAGCAGGTATAGGTACTATATTTTAGAGTAGCAGATCCAAGATGTTTCAAACAAGATTTATATATTTTTTCATATTCTTTTCTGTTTCCATAGCATATGCATTTCAGCATCTAATCAACTTAATGCAGCCACACTTGGCAAACAACAGCTCTTATACTCTATTTACAAAGTGACTCTCACAATAATTTTAAACGGACTCAAATATTCAATGACCTTTTGGAAAATATACTCTAACTGACTTAGATAAGATGAATGCTGATGATTGCCATTCTTCATGAGAACCAAGGTTGGAAGAAATACCAGGGAGTTGAGAGAACCAGAGCAGGGAGTTGGAAACCCAGTGGCATCTGTGGCTTGCTGTGGCCTTCATGTGTGTTGCTGATCCTAATGATAAAACATGCAGAGAGAAGTTTTAGAAATAAATCCTCACAACACTCCATCTCAAGATATCTGTAAAACACCTGCAAGACTGACTTGCTCTGCTGCCTCTTTGTGACTACACCTGACTTTTGCCAGAATAAGTCGCCTGCCAGCTTACTCCCATTCTTACCAAACTGCCTTGTCTCGAACACGATCAAACCTGGCCTAGTGATGCCTAAACTCAACCAAGAATTCTCTGCTCCCCAGTAATTTGTATGCCTAAGTTCCTCTAGGCACCACACCACTTGGTAGGGTGAGGGGTGGTCTAGACAAGATGAAGGTCAAGACAAGGTGGAGAACGGGGGAAAGGGCACAAAAAGCCATAAACGATTGAGGCCTAGTTCAACTTTCTCCCTTTCCTTTCTTCCCTTATTCTCAATCCCCCACTGCCAGCTCTGTTTCACAGAGGTGTGTTATGGGTGGAATTATGTCCCTCCAAAATTGATATCCTGAATATCAATTCAGGATAGTTGAAGTCCTCACCCCTAGTACCTCAGAATATGACTGTAGTTGGAGACAGAGCCTTTAAAGAAGTGACTAAGCTGAACTGGAGTTGTTAAGGTGGACCCTAAACCAATATGACTGGTGCCCTTATCAGACGAAATTTGCACACAAAAAGAGACACCAGGGTTGCTCATGCACAGAGGAAAGACCATGTGAGAACACACCAAGAAGATGGTCACCTACAAGCCAAGGAGAGAGGCCTCACAAGAAACCAACACTGGAGACACCTTAATCTTGGACTTCCAGCCTCCAGAATTGTGAGAAAATAAATTTCTGTTGTTTAAGCCACACAATCATAACGCTTTTATTATGACAGCCTCAGCAAATTAACACAATATGTTTAATCAAATCCTACTACATTACTGTATGTTTTCTCTTACTTTTTCCTATTCAACAGCTTTCAATCAGGTTTTTTCAACCAATTCTCATGGACCCACTCCATTACAAGCAGAGAATGACAGCATACGCAAAGGCACTGAGGCATGAGAGTGGACAGGTTCGGGAAACTACAGGTGGCTTGGAGGCAGCACTGTGATAAGAGGAATCAAGGCATCCTGGAAGCCCTCAAATGTGCAAGAACCTGTAAAGACCCCAGAATATTTCAGCATTTGATTATCAAATATGATGTTGTTCTCCACGCATTCATAGAAGTGCAGTTTATGTCAATTACACACGTACACGTTTGCAGTCGCTGTTTAGAAAGAGATTGTGATCTGGGGCATTTCACTAGCAGAACTCATTAAGTTGAATATCTTTATAGCTTTCCTTTAGAACAAATTCAAAGAACAAAATATGCACATGACTTCCATATAAGAGCATTTACCGTAACATTGTCAACAGACAAAATTATAACAAATTTAGTTTAAAATATTAATTGGCCATTATTTGTGGCTCCAGCATTGGGTAACACCTCATTCTGTAAAATAGAATGAGTGTTCTGATCAGCTGAGCAGAGGAGGCTGACTTTATAGACAGAAAGGGATTGAAGAAAACAGAAAGCAGATTGGTCATTTCAATATCACTTTCCTTATAAAGGTGAAAGCGGAGGATACTTCCTTATCTTGCCAGGTAAAACTAGCCTGTCTGGGGATTTGACTATTATCTCTCTCTCTCTCCTAATTTCTCGGAAATTTAGGTAAACAACTTACTTTCAGATTGGTGGCGTGGAGCTTCAGCCAGAGTGGCTTTGGTTTAGTCTGTTGAGCCTAGTGCAGAAACTCAGTCCAAACCAAAGGCCTCCTAAAACTTTTACTTAACACCATGCACTCTTATGAATGCACATCTCTGATCCTCAGTCAGACTAACTGGTTCAAGAACAAATCTCGATAATCAGAAGCCTAGCATTTCCTATCATTAATGAGACACAAAGGGGTAAATATCTAAATTTTCAAAGTAGTTAATAGGTCAATTGACTTATATGCAGGTGGTGAGTAACGGTAAAAAAAAAAAAAAAAACTCAATCGTGTGAAAACAAATTAATTTTTTAAATGGACATATAACTTGATATTTCTCAAAAGAAGGCATACAAATGGCCAATAGGTTCATGAAAAAATGTTCAACATCCTTAATCATTAGAGAAATGCAAATTAAAGCCACAATGAGACATCACCTCACACTTGTTAGGATGACCATTATCAAAAAGACAAAAGATAACAAGTGTTGGTGAAGATATAGAGAAAAGGGAAATTTGTATATGTGGGAATGTAAATTAGTATGGCCATTATGAAATACAGTAAGAAGGTTACTCAAAAAATTAAAAATAGAACTACCATATGATTGAACAATCCCATTACTGATTATATATCTAAAAGAAATACAATCAATATGTCAAAGAAATAGCCACAATCCCATGTTTATTGCAGCATTATTTATAATAGCCAAGACATAAAAGCAACTCAAGTGCCCATCACTGGATGAATGGAGACAGACAAATAAAATGGAATATTATGCAGCCTTTAAAAAAGGACACACGGCCGGGCGCGGTGGCTCCAGCCTGTAATCCCAGCACTTTGGGAGGCCGAGACGGGTGGATCACGAGGTCAGGAGATCGAGACCATCCTGGCTAACACGGTGAAACCCCGTCTCTACTAAAAACTACAAAAAACTAGCCGGGCGAGGTGGTGGCGCCTGTAGTCCCAGCTACCCGGGAGGCTGAGACAGGAGAATGGCGTGAACCCGGGAGGCGGAGCTTGCAGTGAGCTGAGATCCGGCCACAGCACTCCAGCCTGGGCGACAGAGCGAGACTCCGTCTCAAAAAAAAAAAAAGGACACACTATCATTTATGACAACATGGATGAACCTGGAGGATATTGCATTAAGTGAAAGCAGCCAGATACAGAAAGACAAATACTGTATGACCTCACTTATATTTGGAATCTAGAAAAGTAGAACTCAAAAGAAGACAGTAGAATGATGATTACTGGGATGAGGGAGAAATAGATGTTGGTCAAAGGGTATAAAGTTTAAGTTATGCAGGATGAATAAGTTCTGAAGACAATGTACAGCATGGTAACTATAGTTAATATTACTATACTGTACACTTGAAATGTTCTAAGAAAGTAGATCTTAAACGTTCTCACCATTAAAAAAATTATAACTGTGTGAGGTAATGGATACGCTAACTAGCTTGATTGTGGCAATCATTTCATGTTTTCAGGAAACAAAGTACCACAATTAACTCTAGCAGTGGAAAAGTTGAGTAGATCAATAACAATAGAAGAAATTGAAAAGGAAATCAAAAATAGGAAAAAATGTGATTTTCCAGGTGAACTCCTTTGTGGATTTCAGAAATACAGAATTTCTGTGTTTTTTTTTTTCATATGGTCCCATAACATGGAAAAATAAGGAAATTCTAATTTATTCTAGGAAGATGGTACAACCCTCACTAAAAACTACTCATGTATAGCACACACGGAAACTATAACTGTCTTTTCTATAAATACTAGATACAACAATTCTATAAAATTGCTATTCAACCCAATGCAGAACTATACCTTATTTATTTATATATTTATGTATGTATTTGTTTTTGAGACAGAGTCTTGCCCTGTCACCCAGGCTGGACTGCAGTGGTGTGATCTCGACTCACTGCAACCTCCACCTTCCAGGTTCAACCAATTCTCCTGTCTCAGCCTCCTGAGTATCTGGAATTACAGGTGTGTGCCACCATGCCTGGCAATGTTTTTGTATTTTAGTAGAGATGGGTGTTTTGCTATGTTGGCCAAGCTGGTCTTGAACTCCTAGCCTCAAATAATCCACCTGCCTTGGCCTCCCAAAGTGCTGGGATTACAGGCATGAGCCACCACACCCAGCATATTTAATTTTAAAGTAAGATTTATTCAAGGAATGCAAAGATTTCTCAACATTACATAATGTTCACCGACAGATTAAAGAAAAGTTACATCATCTGTTCAATAAGTGCTAAAAAGAAGATGTTAATAAATTTGGCACATACAAAACACAACTCTTTAAATAACCTAGGAATAGAAAGAAATGTCCTTAATCAATTACAGAGTAGGTAGCAAATACAAAAGTTTAGCTCACAATGTACCTATTCTAACATGTTTTAAGAAATGGCAAGTTCAACAATTACTTGTGCCAGGGTCCTTTGTAGCTGGCATGTAACCTAGCTCTGCCAAGCAGAAGCACCCATGTGTGATATTCAAAATTAAGCAATTTAACTCAGCGGCCTTGTAAGAAGAGCTCAAATATTTGGCAATTGGAGTGATAGAGGCACCTGGCTCTCCTGAGTCAGTTGCAATAAAGTTTCTGAATGTATTCCTTGACATCACAGTTCTAAATGATTGGGGGTGGGGGGTGTTTCCATTATAAAACTCCGGTGATGCGACTGGGGCGTCCTCCTGGCTTTATCATCCCAGACTGCATTGCTTCTGTGTATGCGGCATCCCAGTCCTATTTTCAGGCCCACGTAGAACTACTGTGAGCTACCTAAGATCCTTTTAAACTAGTTAGAGTGAGTAAAACTAAGAACCCTGACTAGTAGATGATATTTACCAGCAAAAGACAGCAAACATATGAACTACGAAACATTAGAATAATTTCTATTCATAAATGAACACATCAAGGACAGCTCACTTTCTTAATGGTATTCAAGACTATTTTACAGATTCCACACAGTGCAACAAGAGAAGAAAAATAAATGAGATGTATTATATTATAAATCCATAAATACATTTGAAGCTATCATTATTGACATGTGACAAATTTCACCTAGACAATATTAAGAAAGCCAACTGAAAAGCTCTTAGAATTAGTGGCCAGGTGCAGTGAGTCACAATTTGGGAGGCCAAGGTGGGCGGATAGCTTGAGCTCAGGAATTCAAGACCAGCCTGAGCAACATGACAAAACCCCATCTCTACAAAAAAAAAAATACAGATGTTAGCCACGTATGGTGGCACGCACCTGTGGTCCCAACTATTTGGGAGGCTGAGGTGGAAGGATTGCTTCAGCCTGGGAGGCAGGAGTTGCGGTAGCCAAGATCGCTTCACTGCACTCCAGTATGGGTGACGGAGTGAGACTCCATCTGAAAAAAAAAAAAAACTATTAGAATTAGTAAGAGACTTTAGTAAGGTGACAGGTACATGAGGAACACTGTGCTATGAATCAGGGAAAAATAAGTTTAAACACAGAAATTTAAAAATTCTCATTCAAGTAATAACAAAAATATTTATCCGCACATTATATAGTAATAAACAAGAAAGCATAAAGCTTTTCAAAAAGAACATTTTTTAAATAACCTGAATAAATGTGGTTATATGTAAAGTTTTAATACTGTAAATTATCATATCTCTCCAAACTAATCTATTCATTTAATTCAATCACAGTAAAAACCTAAATCAGTTTTGTGGGCAGCTGGTTTTTTGTTTTGTATTTTTTCTTTTTTTGAAAGAGTCGCTCTGTCACCCATGCTGGAATTCAGGGGCCCAATCTCGGCTCACTGCAACCTCCATCTCCCGAGTTCAAGTGATTCTCCTGCCTCAGCCTCCTGAGTAGCTGGGATTACAGGCGTCCGCGACCACGCCCGGCTAATTCTTGTATTTTTAGTAGAGACAGGGTTTCACCATGTTGGCCAGGCTGGTGTTGAACTCCTGACCTCAGGAGATCCACCGGCCTCGGCCTCCCAAATTGTTGGGATTACAGGCATGAGCCACTGTGCTCGGCCTTTTTTTTTTTTTTTTTTTTTAATGGCCAGAATTCTTTGTTATTTCTCCCATTGAGAGAGAGCAGTCCATGTTCCCTATCCTTGAATCTCAGAAGAGGGGATGTGCTGCACTGTGGGAAACCCCACTTGTCTGGGCTGCCTGGATTCCTCAGAACTAGCAAGAGGAAAGACTAAGTCTGCTGGTCTGCGGAGACTACAGCCACTCCTCCCACTAGGGGCTCAGCCCCAGGGAGATCAGAGTTCTGTCCCTGAGCCTCTGACTGGAGTTGTTGGAGTTCCTGCAGGAAGTCCCCATTCAGTGAGGCGGGAGGGGTCAGTGTCAGGCCTGAAGAGGCACTATGGCCAAAGTCTACCACCGTCGGTGTGTTGGGTTGTGGGGTATACTTCTTGGGACCAACCTGTCCAGCCTCCCTGGCTCCAGCCGGCGAAAAGCACAGCCTGGAGCTATAGAGATGGCTGCTACCCTTCTCCCACCCTGGGAGCTTGGCGTGTTAGGCAGCTAGCAGTCCCAGTGTTGGCTGCCGCCCCTCCCCTAAGGAGCTCAGATGGCTTATACGGAAGGCAGCTGCAGCTGTGGTAATGGCTGCCCCTTCCCCAGGAACTCAGCTTAAGCAGATTCTAGCTGAGTGGCTGTTGAGAATCTGCGCATCTCTGTGGTTGGGACCCTCAGCCTCGGTGGCATGGGCTCACAAGTGGGATCTTTTAATCCGTGGGTTGCACATTTCTGTGGAAAAAGCAGTTTCCCAGGCTGGGTAGCATGCTCACTCACCGACTCCCTTGGCTGGGGGAGGGGGGCTCCCCTGCCCGTGTGGTTCTCAGGTGGGCTGCCGCACCCCACTGCTCTTCCTTCTTCTCCTTGGGTCACGCTAGCCGCCTAGTCAGGCCTGGTGACAGAACCTGGATACCTCAGTTGCTGGTGCAGGATTCGCACTCTATTTTGATTCTTTCCAATGTGAGCCTACAATCACTGCTGCTTACAGTCTGCCATCTTGGCCCCACTCCCTCTGATTTAATTTTTTAAGTACATACATAAATCTACTCAGATTGGGTCTTTCAAGGAATTGATTCGTTTTATCTAAGTTCTCAAGTTTGTGGGCATGAAGTTGTCCAAAATATTCCTTTATTATCCTTTTAATGTCCAAGGGATTTGTAGTAATGTCTCTTTTTTATTTCTGATGCTAATAATTTGTGTTCTCTCTCCATTTTTTTTTTTTTTTTTTTTTTTTTTTTTTTTTAGCTAGCCTCGCTAGAGGCTTGTTAATCTTTTCAAAGAAAGAGCTTTAGATTTTGTTGATTTTTTTCTATTGATTTTCTGTTTCTAATTTTACTGATTTCTGCTCTATTTTTTGTCATTTCTTTCCTACTTGCTCTTCTTTTAGGAAATTATTGATTTTACATTTTTCTTCCTTTCTAATATGTGCATCCAATGCTATAAATTTCTCTCTAAGCACTGCTTTCATTGCATCCCACAAATGTTAACAAATTGCTTTCATTTTCAGTTCAAAATATTTTTAAATTTCTCTTGAGATTTCTTCTTTGATTCATGTTATTTAGAAGTGTGTTGCTGAAACTCCACGTATTTTGGAATTTTCCAGACATTTTTTCTGTTTTGATTCCTAGTTTTATTAACTGTATGAGAGCATACATCGTGCGATTTCCTTTCTGTTAAATTTGTTAAGGTGTGTATTATGATGCAAAATATGGTCTATTTTGGTGAATGTTCCATGTGAACTCAAGAATAATGTATATTATCCTGCTGTTGGATGAAGTTCTCTATAGATGTCAATTACACCCAGTTGATTGATGGTGTTGTTGAATTCAACTACATAATTACTGATTTTCTGCCTGCTGGAATTTGTCCATTTCTGATAGAATGGTGTTGAAGTCTCTGATTATGACACTGGATTCATCAATTTCTCCTTGCAGTTCTATCTGTTTGTGCATCACACTTTTATGCTCTGTTTTCAGGCACATACATATTAAAAAATTTTATGCCTTCTTGGAGAACTGGCCCCTTTATCATTATGTAATGCCTCTATCTCTGATAACTTTCCTTGCTCTGAAGACCTATTATTAATCTATAAGTGTCACTGTATTTAAAATGGGCTTCTTGTAGACAAGATATGCTTAGGTCCTGTTTTTTGATCCATTCTGATAAACTCTTTCATTTCATTGATGAATTTAGATGATTGACATTCAAAGTAATTATTGATATAGTTGGATTAATATCTATCATATTTGTTACTGTTTTATATTTATTGTCCTTGTTTATTTCTGTTTTTGTCTCCTATTCTTTGTCTACCTTTTGTAGTTTTCTTTGTTTGTTTTGTTTTTGAGAAAGAGTCTCACTCTGTCGCCCAGGCTGCAGTGCTGTGGCATGATCCTGGCTCACTGCAACCCCACTTCCCAGGTTCAAGCAATTCTTCTGCCTCAGCCACCCGAGTAGCTGAGATTACAGGTGCCCGCCACCACACCTGGCTAATTTTTGTATTTTTAGTAGAGACAGGGTTTCACCATGTTGGCCAGGCTGGTCTCAAACTCCTAACCTCAGGTAATCCATCCGTCTCGGCCTCCCAAAGTGCTAGCATTACAGGATGAGCCACTGCACCCAGTCTGTAGCTTTTATTAAGCATTTTTTAAATAATTTCATTCTCTCATCTTTCTTATCATATTAGTCATACTTCTTTTTATAAAAATTTCTTTAGCAGTTGCCCTAGAATTTGCAATATACATTTATAATTTAAAAATTGCAGTATACATTTACAGCTTTCAAGAACCATTATACCACTTCTCATATAGTGCAAGTACCTTGTAAGAAAATAATCCTAAGTACCCTCTCCCATCACTTGGATCATAACTGTCATTCATTTTGCTTATATTTAAATATATATTTATATATAAATTTATATATGCATGCATATATATGTATATAATATACATCAAATACAGTGTGGAACGTTGTCATTATTACTTTAAATTAACTGTTATTTGTTAGGTCAATTGAGAATAAGAAAACAAAAGTTTTTATTTTATCTTTAATTATTCCTTCTCTGATGCTCTTTCTTTATGCAGAACCCAGTTTCTGACCTGTATCATTTTCCTTTTCTGTAAAGAATTTCTTTTAACATCTCTTGCAAGGCAGGCTTACTGGCAACAAATTCTTTCCATTTTTGTGCTTCTGGAATCTTTGTTTTTCCTTCATTTTTGAAGGATGATTTCTCTTTAATTATTTCACTTCACATCCTTCTCTCCTGCATGATTTCTGAAGAGAAGTCACAGTTAGTTCTTATCTTTGCTCCTCTATAGGTGTAAGGTGCTTTCTTCCTTCTGATTTCTTTTAGAATTTTTTCTTATTCTTTGATTTTCTGTAATTTGAGTATAATGTTCTTTTGACTGATTTATTTATTTATTTATTTTATTTATTTTGTGTTTATCCTACGTGATTTTCTCTGAACTGCCTATATCTGTGGTTTGGTGTCTGACATTAATTTTGGGAAATTCTCAGTCATTATTGTTACAAATACTTCTTCTGTTCCTGGCTCTATTTCTTATTCTTCTAGTATTTTCATTAAATATTTTTAAACCTTTTGTAGTTGTCCCACAGTCCTTAAATATTTTTTTCTTTTTTTTTTTTTTCTCTTTGCTTTTCAGTTAGGGCACTTTCTGTTGAGAGATGCTCAAGCTCAGAGATTCCTTCCTCAACCATGTTCAGTCTGCTCATAAGCCCATAGAAGAATTCTTCATTTCTATTATGTTTTCTGATCTATCTCCAGCATTTCTTTTCAGTTTTTTCTTAGAATATCCATCTCTCTGCTTACATTGCCCATCTGTTCTTGCAGGCCATCTACTTTATTCATTAATGTCCTTAGCATATTAATCATAGTTCTAGATTCCTGATCTAATAATTTCAATACCCCTGTCACATCTGAGTAAGATTCTCATGCTTGCTATCTCTTCAGCCTGTTTTTGCCTTTTAATATGCCTTGTAATTTTTTCTTTTTTTTCCAAACACCCAGACCTCAATGAGATGGAATTTTTTCTTAATAGCCAGACGTGTTGTACTCAGTAAAAGGAACTGCTATAAATAGGCCTTTAGTAATGTGTAGGTAAGGGACAGGAGGAGGGACGGGAAAGTGTACTATAGTCCTGCGATTCAATATCAGTCTTTTAATGGGCTTGTGCCTCCGGACTATGAATTTCACAAGTGCTTCCCCCTCCCCCTTACCCCAACTGCCCCCATCCGCCACCCCAGTAGGTAAGACAGGATGGCAGAGTAGGCCAAAGTTGGGGATTTTCCTTCTCCCAGGTAGAAAGCTAGAGGGAATTGAAGTTGGACACTGTTCAGGAGAAAAAACCAAGGATGTGGCCAAAGATTAGTCACAGTTTAAACAGAAGACAGGACCTATTATCCAAGACAATGGAAGAATGATCCCAATAGCAACTGAGAAGTCATCAGGGCTGCTACTCCCTTCACATACAGAGTGCCCAAAGCCCCAGTGAGCATATGGTCACTGCAGGAAGCCCTTGTTAGGGCAATGCTCAGCAGATTCTTGGTGACCTGGCTACCCCTGTGACCTCAAGATAATAGACTCACCAGTGTCCTATTCTAGCTCTGGGGAACTTCAGACACATGACCCAGGCACAGAGCCACCTTGGAGGTGGGCACCACACAGAATGGCAAAGCCATGGGGATGAGGTTGCGAGTCTCATAGGTCCAGAAGGCAGAACCCCTGCTCTGGGGGCCTGGAAGGCAAAATATCAAATTAAAGAAAATTATTCTCACACTTTAAGATTTTGGACTTATTTGGGATTTGCCACTCTTTTCTTTTCTATTTATCCATTTTGGAATGGGAATGTCTATCCTATACCTGTGTCATTACTGTATTTTGGAAGCATATGTTTGATTTCACATGTTCATAGCTGGAGAGCAATTTGCCTCAGAATGAAGTGTATCTTGAGGCTCACTTATATCTGACTTAGACAATATTGAGATAAAACTTTGGACTTCAGGCTTTTGAGTTGATAACTGGAATGCCTTAAAACTTTGGGGACTATTGTGATGGAATGAACATATTTTTCATGTAGTAAGAACATAAATTTGAAGGAGCCAGGAGCAGAATGTTATGGGTTGAATATCTGTGTCTCCTCAAAATTCACATATTGAAATCCTAACAACCAAGGTAATGCTATTTGGAGGTGGGACATTTAGGAGGTGATTCTCTTATAAAGGTATAGCCCTCATTAATGAGATTAGTGCCCTTGTAAAAGAGTCTTAAGAGAGACCCCTGCTCCTTCCACCATGTGAGGACATACAGAGAAGATGGTCATCTATGAACCACGAAGTGAACCTTCACAAGACACTGAATCTGCTGTTGCCTTGATTTTGGACTTCCCAGCCTCTAGAACTATCAGAAATAAATTTCTGTTATTTAGAAGCCACCCAGTCTAGGGTATTTTGTTACAGCAGCCTGAATGGACTAAGACAAATATTTTTCTTCTTCCACAAGGAAAATTAAAACTTCCTGGAGTTGAATATTTTTCTTTCCCCAAGTCAGTTAGGCTCTGATAAAATCCCAACAGTGTAGGCTCTGGTAAAATAGTTTCTTCTGAGGGTAGACCTTGTTGAGAACAACAGACTACTCTGATATATTTTTAAATAGTTCCTTTTACCCTCCCTCTGCCAGAAGCGTAAGCAGATTTTTCTCCAATATTCACTGTGAGAACCTGGTCAAGCTCCTGAAGGAAAAACTCACAACAGTATGGTGCCCCCAATGACTGGACCCCCCAACCTGGAGTTTTTATCTCTCAGGCTTGTCCATGCTGAGCCTCCTGCGATTGATCAATTACAATTCAGTTTCCCAACCCTGACCCTGGTCATAGTTCCTGTGGATGTTCTTGCTCTGGTGAATTGTTATTCTCTTTATCTTCCTGCCTGTCTCTCCAGTTCTAAAGGCAGCAATTTGTCCTGTGATATCGTTTCTCTTACAAATTCATGAAGAGTTTTTAATTTTTCAGTTTGTTTAGCTTTATACTTGTTGGTAGGACAGAGTGGCAACTTCCAAACTTCTTACATACCAGACTGTAAACTGGAAGTCTCTGAATTGATTTTAATATGTGTCTTAGTCTATTTGCACTGCTACAACATAATATCTGAGAATGCGTAATTTATAAAGTACAGAAATTTATTTCTCACAGTTCCTGTCTATGTTAGCAGAGAGATTTGGGGGAGACTGTAGAACCAAACTAGTTAGAGGAAGTCCCTGTGAAATGATTTCATTTTTCTACCCTAATTTGATTCTTCAGTTCTAGAGGCTGAAAAGTTAAGATAAAGTTACTGGCATTGAAATCACCTTTGCAGAATTATAAGTGATGAGAGTAATCTAGCATGACTAACTCCATCTTGCTTCTAACCTTACATGCTAAATTGTTTTTTGCTTATTCTAGTGTGGAACTGAAGATACCTATGAGAGGAATTTAGTTTATAGTCAAACTTTGAGGTAAAGAAAACTGACCCCTCTCCTTGTTCAGAGATTGAAGCCACATTCATAAGACAAGCTTAGAATTACGAGAGTGGCTTGAACTTTGCAAAAGAATTGGCATAGTTAAACAAGAACTTGCCAATACTTAGCTTGATTTTCTATAAGTTGCTTTCTGCCTCATATCATTTAACTGGAGGTCACAAGACATATAATTTCCCCAACTACTCCTATAGATAATACCACTATTGTAAAACCCAAACAATCAGTCTTTGTGATATTATTCAGATTTAGTACTTCAGCAAACCAAGAGATGCCACCTGGCTCTGAGATCCCCTCCAAGGAACTGGCTCAGCTGCATGAAGACAGTTCAGACACCTCTGTGATTTCATCCCCAGCTAATCAATTGTTTCAGTTCCTTAACCCCCTGCCTGCCAAAGTACCCTTAAAATCTGTAGCCTCTGAATTCAGGGAGGTAGATTTGAGAAGTACCTCCTGTCCTTCTGTTTGGTTAGCAGATAATTATTAAACTCATTCTTTGCATCAATACTGCTGTTTCAGTGTATTGGCTTTTCTGGGAAGCAGGCAAGAAGAACCTGTCAGGCTTTGACAGCAACCTATACATCCAGCAAATGACTAATATCCAGAATCTACAAAGAAGTCAAACAAATCACAAGAAAAAGACAAACAATTCCATCAAAAAGTGGGCTAAGGACATGAATAGACAATTCTCAGAAGACAATATACAAATGGCCAACAAGCATATGGAAAAATGCTCAACATCACTAATGATCAGGGAAATGCTAATTGAAACCACAATGCCATACCACCTTACTCCTGCAAGAATGGCCATAATCAAAAAATCAAAAAATAATAGATGTTGGCATGGATGCAGTGAAAAGGGATCACTTTTACACTATTGGTAGGAATGTAAACTAGTACAACCACTATGGGAAACAGTGTGGAGATTCCTTAAAGAACTAAAAGTAGATCTACCATTTTATCCAGTAATCCCACTACTAAGTATCTACCCCGAGTAAAAGAAATCACTATACAAAAAAGATACTTGCACACATGTTTGTAGCAGCACAATCTGCAATTGCAAAAATATGGAGCCAGCTCAAATGCCCATCAATCAATGAATAGATAAAGAAAATGTGATATATATATATATCATGGAATACTACTGAGCCATTACAAGGAATGAAATAATGGCATTCACAGAAACCTGGACAGAATTAGAGATTATTATTCTAAGTGAAGTAACTCAGGAATGGAAAACCAAACGTCGTATGTTGTCACTTATATGTGGAAGCTAAGCTATGAGGACACAAAGGCGTAAGAATGATACACTGGACTTTGGGGACTCAGGGGAAAGGGTGGCGGGTGGCAAGGGATAAAAGACTACACATTAGATACAGTGTATACACTGCTCAGGTGATGGGTGTATCAAAACCTCAGAAATCACCACCAAAGAACTTATTCATGTAACCAGACACTACCTGTTCCCCAAAAACCTATTGAAATAAAAAAAGTAATTAAAAAATTCAGTGATGAAAGGTGGCAATTTATATGTTTCTCTGAACCCATGAAAAATAACTACAATATAATAAAAAAATTATGTTAAAATCAGAGAAATATTTGGATAAAAATTTAATAATTGCATGGCTTAAAATCTATCAAGTTGGGTAACTTATTGGTGGGGAAAAGGGAATTTAATACTGATAATTCTTAATTCTTATTTCAAAGTTATTTTCTAATAAAATGTAAACATAATGAATAACATTTATATAAGGGAAAAAAGAGACTACCTTAGTATCTGTCAGCTGAAGTCCATTTGATATGTCTCAGCTCAAAGTATTAATGGTGTTTTTGCAAAGGAGAAGCAGAAATAATGAGCTATTATACATGTGAATAAAAGAAAGTGAAAAAATCCCCTCTTGGACACCGAAAAGGAAAACTGCCTGCAACTTCTTCACAGTTGGGACACAGTTTTACTATAATTTCCCAGGAAAGTGGTTTATGCTATTTAGGCTACAATTATACTGTTGCTGTTGAACAAATACAGAACAATTCTAGCTACAAGTCGCCTGACTATATCACAATTAGACTACTCAGCCCTCAGAGCCCCTTCTCCTTCTATCAGACATCCCTCAGAAAACGTTAATAAATTAACAACAGACTGAGCTCTTATTCCGCAATTTAAGACCCATTCCTCCCAATCCTGACCCTTTTTCAAAAACAAAAAGAAGCAAGGATGAGCACTTCCCTTGCTCTTGGTGCTCCTGCTGTGAACTTACTAGACAGTTTTACATTTTAATAGGATTTACAGGTTTATAGATCTTTCTCCCCTGAGTCAGCATCAGCCCCTAGGACTGGTTCTTGGCACATACCACATATTTGTTGAATGAACAAATGGAAAAATAAATGGAAAGATGAGAACTAATTTGCACATCTGATAGTCTCCCTTATATAATTTTAAAGGAACTCCAAATGTAACAAGTTTACACTTTTTAAGGAGAGTTTGAGTTGCAAGAGTTCCCTTACACTGAGTTGCAAGGACCTTTGCATTTTGTTAGCTCATGACAGGTAGCTTCCAAGAATTAATTTTATAAATTAATTCAGAGATAAAAGAGCCGCAGGAAACAGTCATACTAACTAAATGTAGAAGAATCAAATTAGGGTAGAAAAATGAAATCGTTTCACAGGGACTTCCTCTAACTAGGTTGGTTCTACAGCCTCCCCCAACTCTCTCTGCTAACAGAGAGAGGAACCTACAACTCGGCTATGCAATCGCATTACCTCACACTGCCGTGATGGTCCAGGGGTGGACCCAGGGCCAAAGCCAGGGCAGCAGACTGCATCCCAGCCTCATTCAAACTGGCACTTTTTCCTTGACCATGGCTGTGAGACTGCTCGTTGAGAAGTTCCTGGCAGCTATGCTCTAAGAAGACAGTCCACTTTCATAAAGAAGCAGAAAAGTGAACTAGAGAGCTTTGTGTCAATGTCGTGCCTCCACTTCTAGCAAATTGCAAAAATATCACACTCCTTTCATGTTAAATGAGCCCTCGATCAGCTAAATAATCTGCAGGGCAGTGCACAATGAAACTGGGAGGTACCTTGTCCAAAAACAGGAAAAACAAGCCCTTAAATACTACTAAAATATAACACGTTTTCATTTCTTCCGCGGTCTTCTGACTCGCCAAGTGTTTTTGTTGCTCTTGTTGTTAACTAGCTCTTGCAGGCTATGAGGATACTGATTGGCCAGCCCTCAACATAACGCTCCTGGGACCAGGACTTGGTGCACCTGAAGCTCTCCATGACAGGGGTCTGAGTCAGGAGTTTCCCCTTCCCACTGTGGACAGGGGACCCCCAAAGGCATTGCACATCCCCTCCAGGCCCACAGAGGTACCTAAATGAGTGGTGGGCGACACCTTCGCTCCCTACCAACTCACACCATGATCCCAGTCTGGAACTACCCAAGGTCATGTGTACCTAACCCGACCCTCCTTGTACCTCACCCAGGCTGGCCTACAGCTGAGGGCCACAGAGGGTGGCTAGGGTTGGAAAGAGGGGTGCCAGATAAAATATGGAAACTCAGCTAAATTTGAATTTCAGATAGTATATCCCATGCAATATTTGGGACATATATTTGAAAACTATTTACTGTTTATCTGAAATTCAAATATAATTGGGCATTCTGTCTTGTTTTTTTCTTTTGTTTGCTTTTGCTAAATCTGGCAACCTTAGACCTGGGCACTAGACGCTGGAGAAGTAGCCAGTTGAGAATCCATGCAGCCGGCGGAAGGAGGCCTGTGAGCAGAAGTGCGGAGCCTCTGGTCCATGCTCCCTTGTCCCATCAGGCTTCACCTACAAATTCAGAGATAAAATTATTAAGAACATCAAAATGGTGAGCACAGAGCATTAAACCCCAAGTGCAAGGCCTCTCTCACCTGAGTTCCCCGCCCCCACATACCCCATTCCCTCCTGCACCTGCCTGAGTCACACCACATGACACCTCCCCAGTGAGCCATCAGAACTCCTTTCCTACGTAAGCCAACTGTTCGGAGACCATTTCTGCTACTTGTTCACAAGAGGATTCTGATTAACACACCAAGATTCATATTTGTAAACTGAAAGGCTAAAGTTATGCATTTACAGAGGCAATGGAACTGGTAAGATCTACAGTTTCGTGATAAATTTTTATTCTTTGCCCTAGGGAAAATATTTCTTCCTAAGCCACCTGGATCTCTACTGTACTCAAGAAATACTGAAAAATTCTTACCCTTATTTCTTTTTCAATCTCCACGCAGAATATCACCCTCCTGTCTTGCCAATAATAAATGTCATCATTAATTAGGCCAAGTTTATTAAATTATATTTGTATTACCTCCTTGAGAATTTTTTCATGTGATTTAAAGGGCTTCCTTCTGGTCTCATCAGTAACAAATTATCTTTGAAGGTGATTTTCCTATTTTCATTTGTCTGTCAAATCCTAAGGGTACACCCTATTTGTGGTATACATCATTCTTGCACAAAATATAGATTCTGCAACAATGTCATCTACAGGAATTTGCAGGTGGAAAGGTTGCCTCTCCCATAGTTCATCCCTTCAGGGATAACTGATTATGAAGGAAAATACTGGGCTGAACTCATTTATCAACATAAGCAACATATAATGCTAAATGGAAACTTCTGCCATAAAAGAAGGGGGATTTTTCCCAGTTCATTGTCCAAGGGAATAGCATTATTGACTACTCAATAATTGTCCTTTGATTGCTTATCTCCAGTCTTAAGATGGATTTCTAGACTGTTGAAATCAATACACCCCCCTCAAGTTTATAAGGGAGCTCAATATTGCTGACCTTGAGCCTTACTGGTCACATAGCACTAATGACAGACAAGGGAAATTAGGCAGTGGGAAAGAAGAAAAGAGTTCTTCATTCCTTTGATTTAATTCCCTGAGGACTAAGGATTGATATTGAAACAATAAGAAAATAATCAGTAATGTCAGATTAAGCACATTAATAAACCATCTCCAATACATTTGATGGCTCTATTTTTAAGATTAGCAAAATTTGTGAATAACAAGAAGACAACAGATGTTCTCATTTGAAAGTTCATTAGTGTATCAAATATAACAACTTTACAAAATGTACTTGCAAAATTATGACATTAATTAATGATACCATCAATCATTGAAAGATACTGAAATGACCATGGCTATACCACCAAAAACAATTGGAAGACTCATTAATTTGTAGAAAAAAATCAGTTGTGTTTTTTAATATGCTATTTCTGGATCTTTGTTTAGGTTTTTTTATTAGAGAACATTTATACCAGCCACTTCAACATTCTTCTCAAATGATCATTAGTGTATATTATCTGTCTGTTTTTCAACCTGGCTAGACAGTTTCATCAACTAACATTTTCCATTGATTTTCAGTTGCACTCCACTTTGGGGGGATAGTTAACAAGTTGCTGGATAAGTCCATCTTTACTTTAAAAGGAGGAAAAAAACCTGTGTCTTAGCTCAGACTGCTGTAATAAAATACCACAGACATGGTAGTTTAAACCAGGGGTCCCCAACCCTGGTGCCCTCTATCGGTTCATGGCGTTTTAGGAACTGGGCCACACAGCAGGAGGTGAGCAACAGGCAAGTGAGCATTACCACCTGAGCTCTGCCTCCTACCAGACCAGCAGCAGCATTAGAGTCTCATGGGAGCACGAACCCTGTTGTGAACCGTGCATGTGAGGTATCTAGGTTGCACGCTCCTTATAAGAATCTAGTGGCTGATGATCTGTCATTGTCTCCCATCACCTCCAGATGGGACCATCTAGTTACAGAAAAATGAGCTCAGGACTCCCACTGATTCTACATTGCAGTGAGTTGTATAATTATTTCATTATATGTTACAATGTAATACTAATAGAAATAAAGTGCATGATAAATGTAATGTGCTTAAATCATCCTGAAACCATCCTCCCAACCCCCACAATCTGTGGAAAAATTGTCTTCCACAAAAACAGTCACTGGTGCCAAAAACGTTGACGACCACTGGTTTAAACAACAGACATTTACTTATGGTTCTGGAGCTGGGAAGTCCAAAGTCCAAGATCAAGGGCCAGCCAATTTGGTCTTTAGTGAGAAACCCTTCCTTGTTTGCTCACAGCCACCTTCAAATTCTATCCTTATATGGGGAAAGAAAAAAGCTATTAGGTTGGTGCAAAAGTAATTGCTGTTTCAGACCTTGAATTTTATTACTATTATTATTATTTTGAGATAGAGTCTTGCTCTGTCACCCAGGCTGGAATGCAGTGGCACAATCTCGGCTCACTACAACCTCTACCTCTGGGGTTCAAGTGATTCTCCTCCCTCAGTCTCCTGAGTAGCTGGAACTACAGGTGCCTGCCATTACACCCAGCTAATTTTTATATTTTTGGTAGAGGTGGGGTTTCACCATGTTGGCCAGGCTGGTCTCGAACTCCTGACCTCAAGCGATCTACCCATCTCAGCCTCCCAAAGTGCTAGGATTATAGGCATGAGCCACCATGCTTGGCCCAGACCCGGAATTTTAAATCATTATAGCTAGACTCAAACACATCTTTATTAAATAAAATAAGAATCGACAATCAACACATTTTTGCCAAGGAGAAATAAGTTTGTTTATTCCTGTAGCATAAAAATTTGTGCTTTGTGATTCAACAAACTCTTGGAAAGCATTTTCTGCATTCCGCTTGTTGCAGAAGCATTTTCCCTGTAAAAAATTGTCAAGATGCTTGAAAAAGTGGGAGTTCGTTGGCAAGAAATCAGGTGAATGTGGAGGGTGAGGCAAAACTTTATAGCCCAATTTGTTCAACTTTTGAAGCATTGATTGTCTGAGGTGCAGTTGGACGTTGTCATGGAGAATTGGGCCCCTTCTGTTGACCAATGCCAGCTGCAGGTGTTGCACTTTTTGATGCATCTCATCAGTTTGTTAAGCATACTTCTTAGATGTAATGGTTTTGCTGAGATTCAGAAAGCTGCAGTGGATCAGGCCTGCAGGCCACCAAACAGTGACTGTGACCTTTTCTTGGTGCAAGTTTGGGTTTGGGAAGTGCTTTGGAGCTTCTTCTCAGTCCAACCGGTGAGTTGGTCACTGTCAGTTGTCATATAAAATCCACTTTTCATCTTATATCACAGTCTGATTGAGAAATGATTTGCTGTTGCATAGAATATGACACTTCAAAATGATGATTTTTTAAAAATCTTTGCTAAGCTCTTGAGGCACCCACTCATTGAGCTTTGTCACCTTTCCAATTTGCTTCAAATGCCGAACAATCATAGAATGTTCAACATTGAGTTCTTCCACAACTTCTCCTGTAACTATAAGAGAATCAGCTTCAGTGATTCCTCTATGTTGGTCATTGTCAAGTTCTGATGGCCAGCCACTAAGCTCGTCATCTTCATGACCCTAGTCTCCTTTGCAAAATTTTATGAACCAACACTGCACTGTACGTTCCTGGGCCAAATGCATTGTTGATATTGCAAGTTGTCTCCACTGCTTTAAGACCCATTTTGAACTTGAATTTAAAAATTGCTTAAATTTGCATGCCTAACATCATTTCCATAGCCTAAAATAAACATAAAATAAACAGCAAGTAATGAGTCATTAGCAAAAAAATAAATAAAGTGAGAAATGCACATTAAAATGATGTATAACATAACCACATTTATTTAAAAATGTATTCCAATAGCAAATTGCAAATTTCAACAATCCAAAAACTGCAATTACGTTCCCACCAACCTAACAGCTTTCTTACTCTTATAAAAACATTAACCCATCATAAGGACTCTACCCTGATGACATTATCTAAACTTGATTGCCTCCCAAAGGTCCCATCTTCTAATATCAATACATTAGGAGTCAGGGCTTCAACATATGAATTTAGAGGGATTTCATTCAGTCTATAACAACCTTCAAGATGCTGGAATTGGACAATAAATAAAATGTGCAGGCATAAGTCACAATGCATGAGAAGTAAATCATGGATTATTTTCAAATTCATTTAAAAGTTGATCAACCTATATAGAAGTCATTAAGATGAATGCATTATACTGAAAAATGTTAAGGATTATTCAGAATGGGGGAGGTTGTCTAATAGGTAAATGATGACAAGAAACAAAGATGCAGGTTTCAGGCACATCATTAAATCCTTCCAAAAACTGTTTAAAAAGACTTTTGGATATTTATTCTTTCATTTAAAGTTCCAGTGATTTTAGAAAATAATCCTATATAGTTACAGTGGTTGTTTAATTAGGGACCATACTAATTTGAAAAAATTTGTGAAAAAATGTATAATATCAGAATTAACCTATGCAAATTCAAAGATCTAAATGGGAGGAAGAAACTATTCAAACTAAATAGCAATTAAAAGTTCTTAAAGCAGAAAGATGCTGGCAGGCTCCATTCCAAGTTGGCCGAATAGGAACAACTCCGCTCTGCAGCTCCCAGTGTGATTAGACACAGAAGATGGGTGATTTCTGCATTTCCAACTGAGGTACCTGGTTCATGTCACTGGGACTGGTTGGACAGTGGGTGCAGCCCACAGAGGGAGAGCTGAAGAAGGGTGGGGAGTTGCCTTACCCAGGAAGTGCAAGGGGTCAGGGGATTTCCCTTTCCTAGCCAGGGAAGCCATGACAGACTGTACCTGGAAAAATGGGACACTTCTGCCCAAATACTGCACTTTTCCCAAGGTCTCAGCAACCAGCAGATGAAGAGATTCTCTCCTGTGCCTGGTTTGGTGGGTCCCATGCCCACACAGCATTGCTCACTGCTAGCACAGCAGTCTGAGATGGAACTGTGAGGTGACAGCCTGACTGGGGGAGGGGCATTCACCATTGCTGAGGCTTGAGTAGGTAAACAAAGCAGCCAGGAAGCTTGAACTGGGCAGAGCCCACTGCAGCTCAGCAGGGCCTACTGTCTCTAGACTCCACCTCTGTGGGCAGGGCATAGATGAACAAAAGGCAGCAGACAGCTTCTGCAGACTTAAATGTCTGACAGCTCTGAAGAGAGCAGTGGTTCTCACAGAATGGTGTTTGAGCTCCAAGAACAGACAACTTGCCTCCTCAAGTGGTTCCCTGACCCCCTTTTAGCCTAACTGGAAGACACCTCCCAGTAGGAGCTGACAGACACCTCATATAGTTGGGTGCCCCTCTGGGATGAAGCTTACAGAGGAAGGACCAGGCAGCAATATTTGCTGTTCTGCAATATTTGCTGTTCTGCAGCCTCTGCTGGTGATAACCTGGCAAACAGCATCTGGAGTGGACCTCCAGCAACTCCAACAGACCTGTAGCTAAAGGACCTGACTATTAGAAGGAAAACTAACAAACAGAAAAGAATAGCATCAACATCAACATCAACAAAAAGGACATCTACACCAAAACCCCATCTGTAGGTCACCAATATCAAAGACCAAATGTAGATAAAAGCACAAAGATGGGGAGAAACCAGAGCAGAAAAGCTGAAAATTCTAAAAACCAGAATGCCTCTTCTCCTCCAAAGGATCACAATACCTTGCAAGCAACAGAACAAAGCTGGAAGGAGAATGACCTTGACAAGTTGACAGAAGTATGCCTCAGAAGGTCAGTAATAACAAACTTCTCCGAGCTAAAGGAGTATGTTCTAACCCATCACAAGGGAGCTAAAAACCTTGAAAAAAGGTTAGATGAATGGCTAACTAGAACAAACAGTGTAGAGAAAACTTTAAATGACCTGATGGAACTGAAAACCATGGCACGAGAAGTTCGTGACACATGAACAAGCTTCAATAGCCGATTCAATCAAGTGGAAGAAAGGGTATCAGTGATTGAAGATCAAATTAATGAAATAAAGTGAGAAGACAAGGTTAGAGAAAAAAGAGTAAAAAGAAACAAACAAAGCATCCAAGAAATATGTGACTATGTGAAAAGATCAAACTTATGTTTGATTGGTATACCTGAAAGTGATGGGGAGAATGGAACCAAGTTGGAAAACACTCTTCAGGATATTATCCAGGAGAATTTCCTCAACCTAGTAAGGTGGGCCAACATTCAAATTCAAGAAATACAGAGAACACCACAAAGATACTGCCCAAGACACATAACTGTCAGATTCACCAAGGTTAAAATGAAGGAAAAATTAAAGGCAGCCACAGAGAAAGGTTGGGTTACCCACAAAGGAAAGCCCATCAGACTAACAGCAGATCTCTTGGCAGAAACTCTACAAGCCAGAAGAGAGTGGTGGCCAATATTCAACATTCTTAAAGAAAAGAATTTTCAACCCAGAATTTCATATCCAGCCAAACTAAGCTTCTTAAGTGAAGGAGAAATAAAATCCTTTACAGACAAACACTGAGAGATTGTGTCACCACCAGGCCTGCCTTACAAGAGCTCCTGAAGGAACATGGAAAGAAACAACTGGTACCAGCCACTGCAAAACATACCAATTTGTAAAGCTCATCAATGCTAGGAAGAAACTGCATCAACTAATGAGCAAAATAACCAGCTAACATCATAATGACAGGATCAAATTCACAAATAACAATATTAACCTTAAATGTAAATGGGCTAAATGCCCCAATTAAAAGACACAGACTGGCAAACTGGATATAGAGTCAAAACCCAACAGTGTGCTGTATTCAGGAGACCCATCTCACGTCCAAAGACGCACATAGGCTCAAAATAAAGGGATGGAGGAAGATCTGCCAAGCAAATGGAAAGCAAAAGAAAAGCAGCAGTTGCAATTCCAGTCTCTGATAAAACAGACTTTAAACCAACGAAGATCAAAAGGAACAAAGAAGGCCGTTACATAATGGTAAAGGGATTAATTCAACAACAAGAGCTAATTATCCTAAATATCTATGCACCCAATACAAGAGCACCCAGATTCATAAAGCAAGTCCTTAGAGACTTACAGAGAGACTTAGACTTCCAAACAATAATAATGGGAGACTTTAACACCCCACTGTCAATACTAGACAGATCAACGAGACAGAAAGTTAACAAGGATATCCAGGACTTGAACTCAGCTTTACACCAAGCAGACCTAACAGACATCTACAGAACTCTCCACCCAAAATCAACAGAATATACATTCTTCTCAGCACCACATCACACTTATTCTGAAATTGACCACATAGTTGCAAGTAAAGCACTCCTCAGCTAATGTAAAAGAACAGAAATCACAACAAACTGTCTCTCAGACCACAGTGCAATCAAACTAGAACTCAGGATTTAGAAACTCACCCAAAACTGCTCAACTACATGGAAACTGAGCAACCTGCTCCTGAATGACTACTGGGTAAATAATGAAATGAAGGCAGAAATAAAGATGTTGTTTGAAACCAATGAGAACAATGACACAATGTACCAGAATCTCTGGGACTCATTTAAAGCAGTGTGTAGAAGGAAATTTATAGCACTAAATGCCCACAAGAGAAAGCAGGAAAGATCTAAAATCAACACCCTAATATCACAATTGAAAGAGCTAGAGAAGCAAGAGCAAACAAATTCAAAATCTAGTAGAAGGCAAGAAATAACTAAGATCAGAGCAGAACCGAAAGCAATAGAGATACAAAAAAACCCTTCAAAAAATCAATAAATCCAGGAGCTGGTTTTTTGAAAAGATCAACAAAATAGACCACTAGCTAGACTACTAAAGGAGAAAAGAGAGAAGAATCAAATAGATGCAGTAAAAAATGATAAAGGGGATATCACCACCAATCCCACAGAAATACAAACTACCATCAGAGAATACTATAAACTCCTCTATGCAAATAAACTAGAAATTCTAGAAGAAATGGATAAATGCCTTGACACATGCACCCTCCCAAGACTAAACCAGGAAGAAGTTGAATCCTTGAATAGACCAATAACAGGCTCTGAAATTGAGGCAATAATGAATAGCCTAGCAACCAAAAAAAGTCCAGGATCAGACTGATTCACAGCCGAATTCTACCAGAGGTACAGAGAGGAGCTGGTACCATTCCTTCTGAAACTATTCCAATTGATAGAAAAAGAGGGACTCCTCCCTAACTCATTTTATCAGGTCAGCATCATCCTGACACCAAAGCCTGGCAGAGACACACACACAAAAAAGAGAATTTTAGACCAATATCCCTGATGAACATCGATGTGAAAATCCTCAATAAAATACTGGCAAACCAAATCCAGCAGCACATCAAAAAACTTATCCACCGCAATCAAGTCGGCTTCATCCTTGAGATGCAAGGCCGGTTCAACATATGCAAATCAATAAATGTAATCCATCATATAAACAGAACCAAAGACAAAAGCCACATAATTATCTCAATAGATGTAGAAAAGGCCTTTGACAAAATTCAACAGCTCTTCACACTAAAAACTCTCGATAAACTAGGTATTGATGATACGTATCTCAAAATAATAAGAGCTATTTATGACAAACCCACAGCCAATATCATACCGAATGGGCGCAAACTGGAAGCATTCCCTTTGAAAACTGGCACAAGACAAGGATACCCTCTCTCACGACTCCTATTCAACATAGTGTTGGAAGTTCTGGCCAGGGCAATCAGGCAGGAGGAAGAAATAAATGTTACTCAACTAGGAAAAGAGGATGTCAAATTGTCCCTATTTGCAGATGACATGATTGTATCTTTAGAAAATCCCAGCCAGGTGCGGTGG